>NC_049215.1:15638429-15983429 GCF_013347855.1 Anguilla anguilla
GCTATTCTCAAGTAGGAATCATCGCTACTTACACTGTGGAACTGCTGTCAAATATTCCGGTTTTAAGAATTTTCATTGACTGAAAACAGGCATGTCTACATATGCAGGTTATTAACATGAACAAAAACATGGCTTCAGCAGACGGCGATTTAACCCTTAAACACTATTTATCATCATTTCACTGACTGAAATGGAAGAGCCCAACCCAGTGCCAAGGCTAAAGTGCCAAGGCCAGACAGTGGTGTGGTGGCGAGGCCCGAACTCTGACCTGTGTAGGGAGGTGGTGAGACACGCTGGGACATTTGTTAACGGGAGCAGGAAATCTTCGCCTCATTTTGGATGTTTTGGAGTCATGGGTCCAGACGTGGAGAGCCCACTCGCGGAGAGCCCAGACCTTTCCCTCCCTGGTCGGGTGACCCCTCGTTTCGATGGCTCTGCAGAAAGAGAGTGCGCGCCACCAATCACTGTCACGAAACGGAGAGATGAAGACAGATCCCCCGAGCGCTTATCACCTCTTTAATCTGGCGCATTTATCACCTTCGTCTGGGTTCTGCCGCAGATTAATTGCGGCCGACGTATAATACATTTCCGCACGTCAATCCGCTCTTCAGCGTCTGTCCTTAAATTAGCATCGGATTCTACCGACTGCTTTATGCGAAATGACAGTGGAATGCGTAGGGCTTTAAGAAAAGGTCTCGAGCAGTCATTTTTTAAAGAAAATCTACTTCCCCTACCATTCCATGATTTCATTCATGGTTGTTTAGGGACTTGTAATTCATCCTTGAATCTTGTTTTTTTTTTTTTTTTTTTTTTAATAATTTTTGATGATTGGCCAGCTGAATCAATTATCTGTGCGGTCTGTCACTTCTCATTAAATTCTACACCTCTCACTGCAAGGTGAACATTTTCTCAGCAAATGTACCCCAGGACAGGCAGTGGGAGGCGGGGGGGGGGGGGGGAGACGAGTGAAACGCAGCCTCGGTGTGAATTATTCACTCTGCCACAAGGGGAGTGCCATATCTGACTCCACTGAATGAATTACAGTGCGGATTATCATGTAATTATGAATCTTTCAAATGCTGATAGAAGAAAATTGAACATTTAATATTTCATAGACGTGGCCCGACGCTCAGGAAAATCGTTTAAAAATGGGAATGCTAATTTTCTGAGGGGGACAGAGTGCAGTGTAAAGAGTTCCAAACTGTGAAGAAGGGTTGAGGGGCGCCCGAGGCAGCATGGGTCAGAAATGAGGAATACCGTCAACTTGGAAAATATATAATAAGTATGCTAATAATAACATGCTAATAATAATAATCATCATCATCATCATCACTTTAATTAGGCTAAAATCTTTTTTTTTTTAAACTGAAAGATGTTGAATAAAAAAATAATTTTTATTTAACATAACAATATATTACTTTCAAATGGGCAAGGCCTTTAGGGTACTTCAAGGCAGCCCATTGTGGTGGAGAACCCCTTTGAGAAAGGGAGTACTGTCGAACAGGAGCTGGCTTGGCTATAATTAAGACAGAGGCTGAAAGACACGCCCCACCCGCTCTTCCTGTGTGACATGGGCAGGTACCACATTTCCCATGGTGCTATGGCCCACAGCTCCCTTTGTTTTTTAGGATGCCTTATCAACCTCGGTGACATGTAATTATCTCCATTGTTAAGGCCTCCCCCACTCACAGCAGAGATTGCATTACAAACATTGGATAAGAAATTATGGGCATGTAAGATTAGTCCCTGAGGTAACATTCACGTGGGACAGCATGGAGCTGGTTTGCCTGGAGGACACATCCTGCCCAGAGTGCCCTGACCTGGAGGGTGATACGGGAGGACCGTATCTACGGAAAAGCTGGACACCTTTGGGCATTTGAGCATTACACCGGTTTTCCATCCACTGGCCTGTCAGGCGTGTTGTTCTGCCACAGTTAATAAGGAAACAACATGTGGAATTACAGTCATGATGGACACTGAGGAAAGGGGTGATCTGACTTTCAGATGTCTAACAGGACCAGAATCCCTCAGTTCCTCTTGAATGTGTTCACCCTTTTCCCTAATTTGTTCTTTGTGTATGAATGTCCGACTCTGTTGTACTGTGTTCTATGTGTCCCGCATTTTCCTGTTCAGCTCATTGACTTTTAAGGGTCAGGGAATCATATCTCTATCAACATCCATTACATGACAACCAGAAAATTATGCTTTACAAAAAAATGACTGACAGATAACTGATTTATTGAGTGATTGATTGGTTGATCATACATTAAACTTGTGACAATGCCAGAGAGGTGCACCTTCCGACAGCACCAACAGGCAATTCTCTGACCACTCCAGCTGACTGGTTTAAATTTATTCATCAAACACGCGTATCGCACAACAACATCTGAGATTCCTCACTGAATATTTCAACTTGTCAAGAGGAGACAAAATATGAAAGTACTGAAATGGTCTGGCTTTTGTTTATTTTATTTGTCCCTGGCAGCTAAAATAAATGAGTTATTTGTGACCACATGCCAGGATGTGCCCTGTCGCAAAGAGGGAAAAAGAACTTATGAGCTAATGCCACTTTGATGAATGTAGCTTTTTAAAGCGCAACACCAAATAATGTCAAAGCGTGAGATTTTCCACAAAGCGTTTCTGCCTCTCGGGTCCCTCCGATGAAGAGCGGGAAAATAACAGGCACGTATATTCACAATTTAAATGAACATGAGCCGCCTAGCAACGGGCACAGCGGCACGGGCACATCCGTTTTGTTTTCTCCCACGGGGGGTGAAACGGTGGCAAAGTTCTAATGCGGTTATGCTAAAGAGAATGGAAAATAAAACAAGATGAATACCAAAAAATATGGAACGATAAAAGTAGTCATCATATAACATGGGAGAAGAGAGAGACTCAGAATTACATCAGACATGTATTGTCAATGTAAGTGTCCCCACAAAACTAAATGAAAGCAGAAGAAATAGATCAAGTCGAGGCCATGTGCAGTTTGGAATTTCAATACATGCAATAGACACATAGTATACTGCTCAATGCTATCTGCATTCAGAGTCTAAGAAGGATCAAATGTAGCCTGTCAGAATAAATTGTTCTATAAACATGTGTATGTGCGAACAAGTTCATTTAACACTGACTATTTTTATTCTGTTCAGAAAAGGCATGTATACACAAGATCAAGGCCAAATAATGATTTTAAATACGTTTACCTCACCAGTAAAACTCATTTTCTTCCTTTTTTGACAAGAAAAATTGCTGTCACAGAGTTTGGTTTGTAATGTTGTTTTGAAAATATCCACTGATTTGCAGGGTGTCTGCAAATTGTATCAGCATATGAATTGTTAATGTATTTCAAACATGTATTGGACCCATATTCGGTATTTAGCGTACATAATATTTTATTGTGATTAAAAAGTAATTATGTATGATATTAAAGTATGATAAATTGTATTTCCTCAAATATATATATATATATATATATATATATAGGCTGGATCTCAGTGACGAGTTTTCAGAGTTTCTCCACAAAAGCGCAGGTCAGGCTGAAATTAAAAATAAAATAATACACATTCAAAAAAAGAAAGTGATTTTATGGGACAGACCACATGGCAGTTAGACTTAATGAATCTTGCAACTGAGTTCAAAGATCTAGTTCACCCTTTGATGACTTAAAAGTAGTCAGTGACCGTGTACTAAAAAATCTTGTACACTGTGGCAACCTCCCTTCTGTTTGTATAATTGGCGCAATTACAGCTCTGTTATAACTCATTACAGGAACCTTCATTAGGAAGCACAGCACATACACAAACCGTTGTTATTAATACTTAATAGAGCTGTCAGCCACTTTCACACCTCTCTGATCAGCTTACATAGTTCCGACCTTTCTTGTCAAAGAATTGATGAAGCCATTACCTCCCACGTCAAAACACACAGGCATTGTTTCAAAAGAGTACACATACGAGCATGGTAATCCTGCTCTGCTAAAAAGCTTTCTGTTTTTGGGGGCATGCTTGTGAATGTTTTCTTCTGGAGTTATCTTCACCCACACACCATACAGACAGCACTGGGACTCAAGGGTCTGCTCTCCTCTGTTGTACTTGCCTGTGAGCTAGAAACTATTTTAGATATTACAGGCCGCAGAGTAGAATGAGACTATTACACAGCCAAGACTACTGGTAACCGGTGGGGAACTCCCACATGGAAATGAAATATACAGTATATATAATCATGTAGATATATATGGAAAATATCAGGATAAATATATTTCACAGAAGTGTAACATATTACTATATACTGAAGCAGAAATAATTAGTATGAGTGCTTGAAACCAATTTTTTTTTCTATTGTTTCGATCCGAGCAGAATCAGAATTTTTACGTTTCTGTTCTTCCTCCTGGAAGATTCATTTTGTTCCTTTTCTCCCACCACCCAAACATTGAAACCAGCCTGGTAGCTTGTCTCAAAACCTATTATGTTTGTGACCCTGTTTCCAAAAATACTAAACATGGGTAACGTGAAAAGTTATTTTTTAGTTGTGCAGAAGCCAATCTCTGAGATGCACATTGCTTTTGTGCATGAAGCCCCCATCGCATCACTACTCGCCCCAGTTTAGAAAAGGAAACACATTTTATGGAGGATGAAAAACACACTGGGTTGACAATATCGCACTGTCAGCACTGAATAACTTGGCATGGCAAATACAGCACCACAACAAAATACCCATGTTAGAATTGGTTTGAATAGGGAGATGATGGAAGAGATTCCATCCTCAAATCACTCACGGCAGCACAAGCAAACAATCTGATAAACCCCAGGCATTTAAAATGTGTAGAAAGGCAACAGTTACATTGAAGGTCATTGAAATACAGGATTTATAAAATGCATAAGTCACATCCAACAATTGACTTGAACATAAACAGACGGTAATGTCAAATCACGTTGAGAGATAAGAATCAGCATCGTTTGCGCTAACCAATCCACTAGATAACTTGCACAGTATGCTATCATGAAATTACATCGCTCGCTTTATTGTGACACAATCGAGTAACCATGTGTGGCAAGGGCCTGAACCTTGCTGGGAGGAAATATAGCAACAACCTAGCAAACCCTGGCTGACATACACCAATCTTATTCCTGGCTGAACAATCCAACTGTATCCTGCTACTGTGGACCATTGAACAGAATCAGCTAATAATGTAACCAGGTAATATAAACCATGATAGCCTTGGCTAGAGGCCCACAAGCATTTGTTTTGTAACTTACTCAGTTATGAAAAAGCCAGTCAACATTAAGTTCAAATTTTATATATTTTTTACAATTATGTATGTGAAGATGGATATATTAACAACTGTTTAGCATTTGAAATCCCTTTTTTTGTAATGAATTCAAATTCACGTAGCACAAATAAAGCACTTATTAAATGTGCTTAAATTACGCAAAGCAGAAGAAACCATGTCAGACTGAATGGAGACATTCAGAAACCACAGAGACCACTGTGCCCTGCTATAAAATGGCTGCAAAATGGCTGCTAAATTATTATTTTTTAAATTCTATTTAATTTCATACGTTTGATCAAGTGGCTTTGTCCACAGGATGGAGGTGGGTATGGGAAGGGGGAGGGGGCCACTTTGGGGTGTCAGCTAATGTCCTACGGAGACCACAGATAAAACAACTGGAGCAGGAGCAAGGTAAAGATTTAAATTTTACATGATGCAGAATGTCAAGTCTATAAATAAGAAATGACAGACTAAAACCACCCTCTCTCCCTTTTCCATAGTATTTGTACCCAAAATGTGAAAACAGGGTCTCAGTGCCGGGGGGAGGGGGTATAGGTGTAGTATTAAAGGTAAGCGGAAGAAGAGACAGTAAGACAGAGAGAGAGAGTGAGAGAGAGAGAGAGAGAGAGAGAGTGTGTGTGAGAGCGAGAGAGAGAGAGAGAGAGAGAGAGAGAGAGAGAGAGAGAGAGAGAGGGAGAGGGAGAGGGAGAGGGAGAGGGAGAGCGAGAGAGAGAGAGAGAGAGAGAGAGAGACAGAACTCGAGAGAGAGAGAGAGAGAGAGAGAGAGAGAGAGTGAGTGAGTGAGTGAGTGAGAGAGAGCGAGAAAGAGAGCAAATTGGGGGCAGGTAAGCTTGTGGTCATCCACTTCAGAGTAATGCTAACCTGCTCCCCAGGGGTTTGGCAAATTGAAGGAACGCAAACGTAAAATGGTTCCCCAGACCAACACAAAGTGTATTAGAAAGCCAGTCGCCTCTTTTGGTAATGGCCTGCGTGCGCTCTTGTTCCATTAGCTGAGAGGAGTAAGAACACTGTGGCAGGCACGGAGAAGTGCTGTTTACTGAGTTGAGCTGCTGTTGGGACGACTCCTGTTTTTTTGCATTTTTTCTGGTTTCTCATTTTAAGAGTGTACTAGCTGTCAGCCCTGTTTAGAAGCATTTAATATAATAATTTATAAATATCTCAAACCATTAAGAGAAACAGCAACTGCTTTACACATATCCCTAACTGTAGAGACACTCATGAACTTTCTTGATGAGAAGAGCTAGGATAATTTCAGTAGCAGCTCAGTCATAATGCAGCTATACCAGCTATGAGAATTTAACAGGAGAGCACCAGCTTCAGTATAGTAATACTGGCCATGAGAATTTAACAGGAGAGCACCAGCTTCAGTATAGTAATACTGGCCATGAGAATTTAACAGGAGAGCACCAGCTTCAGTATGGTAATACTGGCCATAAGAATTTAACAGGAGAGCATCAGCTTCAGTATAGTAATACTGGCCATGAGAATTTAACAGGAGAGCACCAGCTTCAGTATAGTAATACTGGCCATGAGAATTTAACAGGAGAGCATCAGCTTCAGTATAGTTATACCAGCCATGAGAATTTAACAGGAGAGCATCAGCTTCAGTATAGTTATACCAGCCATGAGAATTGGCTGGAACAGGAGAGGCCAAACTCTGTTTCATCTACATGAGGATTCATCTTCCACAGCCCAGTACCACACAGGGGACAACATTCAGACTAACCACAGTGGGGTCAAGAATGCATTACACTTCAAAAATCTTTAGAAAAATTTCAATGATCATAAAATTTTGGATGATGCATATGCATAAATAATAAACAAATGTTTAAAAAAAATCTTTAAAAGAGTGGCATCCTTTAATCAGAAATGAAAGAGACGGGTGCTTAGATGGATTACCACCAAAAATGTTTGCCCATTGTCTGCACCTATGGCCCAATCCGGCACTGCACACGGTGCTCAGCACGCAAACCAGACAGAAACAAATGCAGTCTCAGCTGGGTTCCACGTTCCCAAGTACTTAGCATCCCCCCCTTCCTTTTTTTACCTCTCTCTTTGTTCTTTGATGCTTTTTAAATGAGCTTTCCAATTCTACTGTTCTCACAATTCAATTTTACAAGGCCATTATCTAAGATATAATGTGAAGGTTAAATATATCAGGGCAGCCATTATGTGAAAATAATTAGCAGTAATGAATAATGCACAAATTCCACTGATGAGAGATGGTTATTCCTGTAATGAAGTGTAAGGGCCTCCCTGACAAATGAAATTAAAATATTTAAACACTGTTTTATGATATTACCAGGCTCCTATCATTTCCTTTACCTACAACGAGGAGCCCCAGATAGAAGCATTACCCTTACACATCCTCCGCATGACATAATGCAGGTTAATGTGACAGCAATTAGTCAAAGAGGAGATCAATCAACACAGGCACTGGGGCTGCCATCTAAGGACAAGGCTTGCTGGGCCATCTTTCATTGGTCCAAGTGTTCCTCTCTTCCCTTGTCAGGACAAAAAAAGTTATATTTTGCGAATACATTTGCAACTAGTGTAATATGCATTGCTTTTAACCATTGAAACGTTCGGTTGTTTGAGGAAAAGTAAACTTTCTTGTTTGTACATTCACAAAAATGACCCCAAGGAAGTTGAGGACACAAGCCAGTTATTACAACTGCAATTTAGTAGCCAATATGCTGATTTTTGACATATGTTGATGTCAAAAACCCTCAATATCCTGTACTGAAGCAATGGCTAACCCTGGTCCTATAGAGTCAAAGGGAATGCTGGCTTTCGGTATTACTCAGCATTAAATCGATCAATTACAGCAACTGATTACACAGATAACCCAGCTCACCTGCTGTCTTGGGTCAGAGCAGGTTGCTGAGGAAAAGAAAATCCGGCTGACTCAGTGGCCTTCTGGGATCTAGGATGGTCACCCTCGCTGTCATAAGGGAACCGATATATTAAACCTGCTATTTCTTCAGTCAGTAGTCAGCTGTAAAGTGAGATAGAACTGGTCAGAAATTTAAGGTGTGAACTCCAGAGGTCTGCAGCTTTCATCAACAAGGAAAGTAAAAAAAAATAAAATAAGGAAGCAAGAAAATAGTAAATTTTTTCTCATGGAACCTTCCAGACACATTGTCAAGTAATGCAGTATGATCAGTAATAGATGACACAACAGAAATTAATCTTGGCCCATAAGCATGGAATTTAATAAAACCTCAACTCTATCTCAGTAAAAGCTGTGATTTCTCATGAACACAGAAACCAGGTTGGGGACGATCCTGAAATTAGCAGCTCTTTGAACTGCACAGTGCTTCATTTGTGTCTGCATTTCTGACAGAACATCACTAAAAATCTAAATGAGCAATGGAAGTTATTCTGGATAACAAAAACTGAGAAAAGTTTTCAATAGAAAAGTTACTGAATGATTTTTTATGTGGAAAAGGTAATGAGCTTCGTTTTTTTTTTTTTTTTTTTTTGGTGAGAGAACCAAATCAGCCACAGATTAAAATGCTGGACACAAGTTCATTCTTAGCTGCCTCGGAGTGTCTGTAGAAATAACTAACACATTCTGCATTATTGAGGGAATTAAGGGTCAATGTACACTCACGATTATCATTAATATTGCTGTCATTACCCTCGAGGAATCAGTCAAATGAGCAACCGAAAATTACTCATATAATATATCCAGTTGTAATTATTTAAACATATTTAACCACAATTATTTACTGCCTGCCTGGTACCTTCTCACATGCCCCTACCTCTGCTTGTAAAAAGTCACATTTCTCACACCTATTATCTGACAATGAAGTGCTTCTGCAATAAATATCAACTTTTAAAATCACTTCTGGGGAAAATTGGCCCAATGAAATCAATGGAGAGGAGCTGGCCCTCAGAAACAGATCAATGACAGGGTATCGATAGCCTGTGCCTCTGGTGTCAGTCACTGGAATGTAAAATCGGACAGCTGGAGCGGGACATAAATAAAGAGTACAGACATCCTCTTTAAAGGATCTTCTTCATTTGCACTGAAGATCAGGGGAAGGAGTGTTACCTATACCGCCCTCACTGCTAATGGTACACACACATGCACACACACACACACACACACGCATGCACATGCACTTTTTACAGGGTTAAAACTAGAAAGTAAAATAAGTATAAATATACAAATATTGAAAAAAAACAGAGAGTGTGTGTGTGTGTGTGTGTGTGTATATATATATATATATATATATATAATTCAGTAAATATCTGCATCATACTTAAAAGGAATACACATATATGTAACCTGTGTATAAATGATGCATATAAACATATGCACACTATTTAAAAACAAATAAATCTCTTTTGAATCATGCCAAATTATTTGAATGGAATACATTGCAAAACACGTGTAATTACTAATGCCCAGTTATTAGACCATACACATAGATTATGGTTTGACATATGGCATGGCTGGGCATGTTCATCCGAGTGCATGGACATATGGATACACTTCGACAAATATCTTGTGTACTTGAATCAATAAATCAATGTGATAAAATGCATATTTTATAGACAAAATCGTACCCTGGGACATGTCCTGAAGCAGGATCCAAGGCTGAGCGGAACACAAAAAACTAATCCTGGCCGAGCTGGCAGATTTTATTAAGCTCATATTTCGGGGCTGTCAGAGACTGTGCATTTGACTTGTAAAACAGACCTAATTAAGGCACCCAAATATGCAATCGACACATCAAACAGTAAGTTACTGTAACAGTGTAGCTTTTGTCTGTCATCTTGAATGCTGATTATGTGGGGAGCATTAAAAGGGAATTACCGTGAAACAATTTACACTTAATGTACCAGTCATATTGCTGGGAAAAAATGGCTTAAATATAGTGGTGTTAATAATACATGTTTTAATTAAACGGCTTGAGGTGCATCTAGCGGAAGGAATTGAATCTCCAGATTTCACACACTGCTATGATTCATTGGCAGTAAATATGCAAAGACCCATGCCCATAAGGCAATCAGAGAACAAAGCTGATATGCATGATGTTATCTGGGCAATATAATCCATCCACAGACCAGAAATATTAATAATAAAAAAAGAACAGAAAGTCAGGGGGTGACAGTGAAAGAAATTGTATTCAAAAAAAAGTCTGCCTACTTTACACCAAGGTTATAGAACTGCTGCTGATTGTGATCAGAATGCTGAACACTCAGAAGCAACGGGCACAACAAAATTATGCCATTAATGATATTTTTTTATGTTGTAGGTTTTACATGCGTGCGTTGTACAATACTTTCCCACCAACCCTTGGGGTGGATAGAAGGGGTGGTGGGTTGTGGGCACTCAGAAAGATGCAGGCATTTTGAATTTTGCCTGCAATGTGATATTAAGTGTGCGGAATAGGGGCCATGTGTTTTTTTACGTGGATCCCCATTAGCCGTTGCACAGGCAGCAGCTTCTCTTTCTGAGGTCCACACAAATTGGAACACATGAGTACCAGTCAGATCACTCAGTTGTGTAAGAGCCAACAGTGAGATCAATTTGTGGAGACTGCTGTTGAACATAATTATCAGTCCTTTAGAAACCTTCCATTTCATGTTGTAGTGTTATTGAAATCAAACAAGGAAAAAAACTGTTTTGAATGTTATCCCAAAGGTTTAATGAGAAAATTAAGAGCATGCCTAAAAATGAAAAGTTTTGACTCAACCTAAACCATACTCTTTATGAAACACAGGTAATCTGGGTAATCTGTTCTGGGCCAGTTTCCAAGTTCAGAAAATCCAAAAAAATAATACACATTTCAAATATAAATGGATGGCACTCTTATTTCAGGTCTTTGGGTTAAAAAGGGTGTCTAATCTTACCTGTGTGCATGCAGGTTTTCGTTCTAGCCCAGCAGTAAGACACCTGATTCTACTTCTTAGTCTTGATTGAATATTATGACTAGTTAATTAGGTGAATCCAGCATTGTAGGCTAAAACAAAAGCCTGCAGCCGAACTGGCCTTTTTCATATAAGGCTGGACAAGCCAGATGTGTGTAGAACTGTGATGTGCAATTGGCCACAGTGTAGACCAACAGTGTGAAACTCCCGTCCGGGTGGGCAAACAGTGTCTGCAGGAACGTGTGGGTCCTTTCAATCAGCAGCCAATTAAGGCCTTGAGAACAAGGTGTGTGGACACTTTAGCCAATCAATAACTTTAATGAATCACTTATGCTCAAACACACCGAAAACCACCAGGCCTGAAGTTCGACACCCCTGGTGTGGACCAGTGGTTCTCAAAGTAGGTCAGTCCCGGGGGCCCCTGTGTATGCTGGTTTTCGATTTCAATTCCAAAATTTTAACAAACTGTAAATTTTTCTTAATTAGAAGCTTTTCATGTTTTGAAAGATGATTTATCCTCTTAAGCCACATTATGTCAGCAAGAGCTATGCATGCTATAGAGAATGAAATGTTCCACAATTATTGGGCTATATCACAAATGATCACACAAAAAGTGGTTAAAATTTTTTAACCAATCAAATTAAAGGCAGAGGTGAATCAAAAGGCTTCTAATTGGTGAGTGTGGACACCTGGCCTCGAAAACGGACCACTTGTTAGTAATGAAGAAATTGAAGACAAAGCAGAAGACAATGATTCGAACATGCACTGCAACAACAAGTTCAATAAGTGCAATAACAAAATGAAGGACCATGCACATATGTTCAATAATCTAAATTAACAAGACATTGGCTGTAACCTAAAACAAGCATACACAGGACCAAGTTTGAGAACCACTACTGTAAAACACTTTTCTTTTCATAAATGACCATTCATGAATTTGGCCCCATTCTAAGTCAATATATATATATATATATATATATATATATATATATATATATGTGTGTGTGTGTGTGCACATGTGTGCGTAGATTTCTTGTAATATTAAAATCACATTTCTTCAACAGTGCATTATTCCATTGCATTTATCTGAAACACTAACAGTAGAATATCCAGGCTGCAGAAACACAGGGTACATGGTAACTGCCACTGGTAGAATATGTGTGCTGCAGCAACACGTATCATAACCTGAGGGAACAGAGGCCTCAGGATGACCAGCATAGCGGTGTCATCAGGTCTCTGACCTTTCGACCTCAGTCATGATGCCAATCATAATCCCTCTGGAAACAGCCTCGTTGTCATGTGCTGTTGATACTTTGTCCATAAATATATCTCACGTGAGTGATTTCAGCAGCGTTACTATGGGATCATGAAGGAAGTTTCATTGTGTGTGAATTTCACTGTAATTAAAAAAAAATTTTTTTACATACCATATACAGCAAATGGGCCACAAAATACACCATGATGAGCAGGCAAACACACACAAAAACGGTAAAGACAACTAAATATGTTATTGCATCCAGAAGTAATTTCATTGATTCCTTTTGATTATGACTTCCAGTACACGGGGAGTTGTGTGAATTGCGAGGCCATAATTGTTTGTTGAAGCATCACTTTTGCAGAAGGTACGGCCAAATCCATTGCAATGAGTACAAATAAACTCTGAGAATAAACGCCGGGGCAATCGCACTACTGGGATCTAATCAGGACGCCACGCATTCCCTTCCTTCGTTTGCTGCTTTTTCTCCCTCTTCTTTCCAGCGTTCGGCTGTCTTGCACTTTTCTAACACATGCCATTTTTCTCCCCCCTCGTTATGTTGTTGGCGATGAGAGATAAACACCCCGCTACATATCGGAGAGTAATAAATTGTGTGTACATTGATAAACTAATGCAATTACCCGCGAGGTCATCCAGTCAGCTAATTTAGAGATATCAGTGTGGGGCTCCTGAGTGGGCCCCTGGGGGCCAACAGTCTCTTTATTACGGAGGTGGGGGTCAGGAGAAGAGCGCTGCATTAGGATTGATCTTTTGATCTAATTGTAGAGCCTTGCCATTCCATTTTGGCCAAAAGTGCTTAGCACGCATGAGGAAGGACCGGTGCGCACTAATTAAACATGGCCGCCGCTATAAAACACGAGGATGCGTGCCTATTAATGGGACAGAATGTACCTACAACAAGACTGAATGTCTGCACAATAATAAACTCAATGACAGTACAGAAAGGATGAAATCACAACACAATAAATTCATAAGGTAATAGGGGGGTGCAAAGACCAGACCTGGATCTGCCTGTGTTATAATAAATAAATTAAAAAGTCACACAAAAATGGCATCGTTTTACCTGCTATATTGTTCTACTAATTACATTATAATATTTAAATGTAGGCCTTAAATTGCATGGTTCTTGTTCAGAGCAATAGTAGCCATGTATCTGGCTACACTCGGTCTTGTTTGTGTCATTCATTTAGACTTCTATCAATACCTCCTAAAACGAAGGACACCACACACTAATCAGATGACAGTTCTCTGCCAGAGGTCACGCTTTAATGTGCCCCGTGACACACAATTAAATTGCGATCTTTAACCTTTGTTAAAAAGTCAAAGCCTTCCGGGCAGCTACAGTAAATGCACTTTACAGTCTCAGCAACAGACAAGCCGCATCGTACCAGGTTTCAGGAAAATTAAGTTTGCGCAATCTAAATACCGGGGAGAGAAGGTAAAACGCACACAGAAAAATCCATTCCCATAACCCAGAGAACAGAAAACTAAAGGGGATGAGGGTGCTTTCTCCTGGACCACTTTAATTTGCTTAGTAATTAGCCATGCTGCAGGGCAATTTACATTGCTCAATATATTCCTTTATCTAAGACACTTATTAAGCAGAAATATTCTACTGAAGATATTCTGACCAGTACAACAGCAGTGCCCCACCTGAGAATCAAACCTGCAATCCTCTGGTTAATAGCCGTCTCTGGGTAAAGGCTGTGCCTCTCTCCGAACAGACACCAACTCCTGCTCACCAGCACGTGGGTCACATGCAGGTTACCACCTGGCATCAATGAGTGGCACAGCTCTCCTCCAATCAGCAGCAGGTCTCTTTGTACACTCACCTGTGGGATATGAAATGGTGACCAATGACCAGGAGGGGTAAACACGATTCAGCTCAGCTAATCATCAACACCTTTTTTTTCAAATTTACATGCCATTTACTTAGTTTTCCAATTTATGGACATAGTACAATATAGAACTTAATATCCATAATTTAACAAATACAATGTGGAATAATTGGTATTTGAATACAAAACACACATACATATACTGTATATTCAAACTGAAATTACACAAAGAAATCAATTGGAAAACAGTAGAGAGAGGTAAGGGATATTTTTTGATATTGCTATATTGCACCCTCTAGTGTTTTTAAAATAAAATATTAGTAAATATGAACAGATTTAATTGACTCCTTACACTACTGTATTTGCAAAATATGAACAACAGCTTAATTACCATTAATTGAATATGTATGCTTTTCGTGAACAATACTCATGAACAATAAAAACAAACAAAATTGAAGTACAATTGACGCTGCAACAAGAGCCTTTTTCACGAGATTTCAGCAGGCGGTACTGAATACATTACACTCACTTAGCAGACGCTCTTATCCAGAGCGATGTTCAGTAATGGAGAACATCAGTGTTACTCTCAGGAATACAAAAATGTGATAATGCCAAGGCACATAAGGCCATTTATAATCAGTGTAAAGTTAAATAAGTGAATAAACAGGAAGTCCTATTTTATCAGACTAAAGTGTCACAATATAATAGAATAGCTCTCAAGGCAATCATAACCATTCTTATTCATAATCACCACTTAATTTAAAAACAAATGGACATGCTCTGCAAGGTGAATGCCAGGGGTGACCTTTGACCCTAGCAGAAAGGTCTAGGCAGCTCAAATATGTTTGAGACCTCAAATGTCTACAACAAAACAAAACAAAATTATGTCTAGTCCAGAGGCTGACAGTGTATGAATTGGATTACAGTCCCAGAATAAATGTAGCCCTTTTTAATAACAATTTGAGATTAGTATTACTTAAATATACAGCACACCTGAAATATTATACTATATGTATGTAAGAACAACATATGATTTGCCACCTCCATGTGATTCCTTGAAATTAAGGGAAAGGACCATTGCTTATTAGTTTTTCCAAAAACAATCATGTAATAATAATAATAATATCAATAATAATAATAATAATAACAATAGTTACATTTTGATTGACAGGATGTTTTCACTCTTTCCTGGCAGTGTGACAGCAAGAACCATAAGATGTCAATCAGGCTACTGCTTTGGCATCTTGCACAACCACCCCCAGCAGCAAGACCAGAGTGATGTTCCTAAGATCTTAAGATAACGCGACACAGAATTCTCACCTATAGTCCTGCTTTAATGCTTTACCTAAATACTGTGGCATTTTATCTGCACTGATCCCCAGAAGAGAACACCTCAGTGAGAGAGTTCAGGTGCATCAGAGCAAAATCAAGATGGAATGAAAAATGCCTGCACACAGGCTGCAGAAATGAACTGCTGATGATTATCACACGTTAGCACGTCTGTCACACAGTCATATGTTGGGCACGTTCATGGCGCGATAATTTCCTTTTGTGGGCACGTTATGCAAAACGCATGCACGCAGAGAGAGGGGGGAAAAAAAAAGATGGAACGCGTGGTGCCTCGACTCTTTAAGCGAGTCAAGTGGAATCCTGGGTAAAAGGCGGAGCGCGGCGCGTGAGTTATGGAGACGAATCACACGGGGACGATGGGGGCAGAGGCGCTCTGATTTATAGATCTAATTTTGTTTGCCGTGTGGAGGTGCTGGGGAATTGTGGCAGTAATATGCATTACAGGACGTTGTAAAGTTCAGAGAATCAGCATCTCAATAACTCCGCGGATGAGTTGCGAGACCGGTGACAGATGCAATCGCAAAGTTCCCCGGCCGAAATCGGCGGGCTGGGTCACAGGCGCGTAATGGCGGCTGCTGGTCTGGCAGAGCGAATTCCGCTCTTCACGATCAGGCGCTGGCTCCTGTGATTATACAAGTTTGCTAAAGCACTTATTCTTCTACAAGCAGCACTGGAAACAACTCTAATTTTCTCACAGCTGGTCGAAAAACCAGGTTAGAGCAGTTGGGGGGGAAAAGAATAAATAAATGACTCTTCCCCAGCATATTACAGGTTATGATTTATGATTTTGGGTAAAACGAAGCTGGATGTGAGGCCAGGAGTTTTGTTTTTAAAATATGCCAGGGATAAACACTAAATTAATCATGCCTTTGCTCAACTTGCTATGGACTGACACTGGCGTATGGGGGCCCCTTGATCGCATAAAATATTAAGCGCTTTCCTCGCAAACGCAGGGGAGCGTTACCGCCAAGCCATGCGCAGAAAAATGCTGCCTTTTACAAAAACATGGAAACGGCACAGACACCGCCCACTTTCATGAAGTGGCTGAGAACAGTAAATAAATACAACGTACTGTACAGTCAATCAATAACAGACCATCACATCTGTAAGAGAGGAATGAATGAGTTGCGGTCTGAAGCTCTGGTATGCAGCTGATAGGCATGATGTGTAGGATATATGAATGCATAGAATATGCATATGCACATGTGTATGACTGTCTCTTTCTTTCAGAATGCCTAATGTCTAGCACATTGGTCACAAATGCTACACACATAATCACAGAACTGTGGCTTTTCCATCTGAAGATAACTGGGCTAAAACCATAACAACACAACACACGTCACAGCCATTCCGAGTGTGATTACATTATCACAACTGCCTTAAGGACTAACATCACAATACTGGGATACACTGCTCACTAATCCATTAAAAGTGTGCACATGAACACACCTAAGAATGGCAAGAGAACAGCTGTTACATAAGCATGTGTGCATCTGAGTGCTCTGTGTGTATAAGAGTGCACCAGATTACACAATGAAAGCATGAAAATCAGTGGGAGAACAACAAACGTCCAGGCACATCGGCGCGTACCACTCAACTTTTCGACCAATCAAGACAGCGGATGGGATCAAAGTGTTTAAAAGGTGGAATAAAGGGTCCCCATCTATCAGCATTAATTTCACACATTACAGCGCCTCCGGTTCATTCGTCTTAGTGACACAAATTACAAATTCAAGGGTTTTTAACAAATGAGGCAAGAAATATAAACTTATTAGCCCATACAGTCTTAGTTCACACTGTGCGGGGACCTCTGGGCTTTTCCTCCCAGGGTCTGCTGGAGGCTAACTAACCTCGTTGCCGGCTTCACAGAGGGATTAACCACTCAGAATAAATCCCCCTATTAAACAGCCCAACCTGCGCGCCGCCAACGCTAACATCAATCTGTTTTAAGGGACGCCATCGCCGGCGTTCGCCAAACACGCAGAGAAAAATACAGAACAGGTAAATGAGGAAAACAGAAGCCATATCCCAGGGAAACGTGTGTTTTTTGCTTTTTTTTTTAAAGCCCAGAGATGGATGACAACTACCCTGATACCGTTATTTATGCTCTGCATCTGATCTATTCAATGAGAGGAATGTTACATACCCTGCTTTTTTAAATACAGAGTACACCATGCTACGCTAGCTAAACCACAGCTTTGGGAATTATATCAGTTGTATTTAAGTTAGTGTTGCTGTAGGATACTGTGTAATAGCACAGGCTCAAAGTGATTCTCAAAAGGCAGATTTTTTTTTTTTGGAAACATACTACAAAAGTCATGAATATATATGTAAATGTTCAATAAAGCGTTCTTATGCATGTTCAAATGGTAACAATTTTTTATTGTTATTCACAGTAAAGTTCATTCTACCTGAGTTTTAGATGAAACAGGTAGCAATGAATGAAGTGGAAAAACTAAGAAAAGGCCCCAATAAGTGAGGAGTATCATAACTATGTATGTCAACTGTGTATATTTTAGAGTTACATGGCAGCTCTTAGTGTCATTACAGTGCAGAACCGTACCACGTCACCACAACTTCAGGAAATCCCACTTCCAAAACAATCTGAGATTTTTGTCTAGGCAGCAAAACTGATACAGCCGTATTGCCTGCCCCCCCGTCTACAAGCCATTACTCCAGCGCAGGGTGAGAGGTCGGGAGACTGATCACACAGGGGCCGAGCTGGGCCAGGATTTGCACCTTTAAAAACACACAGCAAATTGGACCGTCTTCCTCGTTCCTTTTGTTTCCCTGAAGCGTGCGAGCGGGAGGCGGGGCCGGCGCGGCGGCAAGATGGAGACGAAGTGTCAGTCACAGCTGGGGGGCCGGACTAAGTAACCTCTAGGGAGTGGCAGGGAGGGAAACTGCGCTTAAAAGCCATATATGGAGTGGGAGGGGGGGCAGGAAGGCAGGCGTGCGTTTGCATGCGATTGTGTTTTTGTGTACATGTGCGTATGCGGCAAAGGAGGCGGAAGGGTTTGGGGGCAAGAATACAACTTCAGGGGCTCCGTGTGTGTGAGTGAGTTTGTGTGTGTGTGAATGTGTTGTGTGCATGCATGTATGCATGCATGTGCGAGTGTGTGTGCAAGCGTGTGTGAGTGTGTGTGCATGCGAGTATGTGTGTGTGCGAGTGTGTGCTCAGTAACACGCGGAGGAGGGCGAGCAAATCATATTTTTCACAATTAGCCAGAGAAGCGGAGCGACAGGCCAGGGGGCGCGGAGCGGCTCCATCGCAGCGCTCTGATTCGGTTATCCATCCTCTCCTATGCAAATGCGATGTGACAGGGGCTGCTGGGAGAAGGCGGGCAGCGCCATCCGTCACTGCGGGGGGTCCGAGAGGCTGCGCACAGCCGTGGGGGGGGGAGTGGGAGTGGGGGTGGGGGGGCGATGGGGGAAAATGGAGTGGACAGTGATGACTAAGTGACAGAGAGGAGGCCAAAGACCACACAAACACATGGGAGATGCTGATATTCCCCAAGTCTACAGGAAATTCACCAGGCTGCAAAAATACAGGCGCGACATTCGTGAAAACGATAAGCCCCCCCCCCAGCACTGAGCTCTAGACAAGGCTGAAAATACGCGTCTTTCCTAAACTGAGACCTACATCAAATCCAATTAGGCGTTCATTAACTGAAGGGTAACAGGTTAGAGTACAGCACTGACAAATGCACACAAACACATCGACATCAATGAAGTTATTTTACTTGAAACATAGTTGAAATACAATTTGTTTTGCAATGTCATTATGGCCAATGCCTTAAATCTTATCAAGTGTCATGAATAGCGACAAGCAGGAACATACAAAAATGTTGTATTAATATTCTTGACTTCACACAGATGGATATCTCTCTTTTCATCCAACTCTTCTGGGGTCATCCTCCTCAACAGAGCTCCAGTGTTCAGACAGGAAGTGCCTTTTGGCTGGTGCCGACATGGAACATCCTGGAAACAAACAATTAAAATATATCAATTACTAATGAAGTACAACTTTCTGGACTCACATTAACACATGCTCCAAGTTTCAGCAAAACAGAGACATTTGATGCAACGTTCTTCCTAATAACCGATTCCTAAAAAGTAGTGATGACATGGAACATTTTGGCTACTAACATACTGTACACTGTGTTCAACAGTGAAGTCCTTAATGGAAGGTTTGCTCACTTTATATTAAGGGTGTGTACACATACCTTAACGCATAGACAGCACGTCCTACTCCTGACGATTTCTCCTGGCCACAAACGTGCTGCTGATCTGTAGAGAGGAAAAATGACTGTAACATAGAATTCCTGAAATCACAAACTCAACCTACACGTCTTCAAACACTCCATTGTTAGTAAATACAGGTGTACATCCATCCTAATATTAGATTATACATATACACACACACATTCTCTCACTACTCCACATATTTACCTTACATAACATACAGTGGTCAGGGCCCTAATGTGGACCTGAAGCCATTTTTCACACAGCAGAAATGTAAACATACTGTCCTTACCGTTGTTCCATTGGGAGCTTTCCCCACTCCTGGTGCACGCACACCCACCCACACATACATATACGCGCACACACACACACGCACATGCACACCCACCCACACATACACATACGCGTACACATACACACGCACATGCACACCCACCCACACATACATATACGCGGACATGCACACACGCGTACACACACACATTCACACGCACACACAGACACACTTCAAGGGAGGGGGCAAATGGATTTTTGCTCTTTTTGTGGAATGGGGGGTGGGGGTTTTGAAATGGTCTTTATTTTTTTCTGCATTTTTTTTTTGGGAAGAGTGTTTTTTTCCCTCTTTTTGCCTTGTCTTTTTCCAATGTTTTTTTTTTCAAATTTCTTTTTTTTTTTTTTTTTTACTTTTTTGTTTGCAGTTCATATTCAGACCATTTCAATTCTTTATTGTTACATTTCAAAATAAAGGCAGAAAGGATCGAAGCAAAGCCATCATACAAATCATTAAAATTCATACATAAAATATGTACACAAAAGCAACTACCAAAAGGCTAATTATACACAGTAAAGCCTACTTTGCAACTTTACTCAAAGAGTCTCATGGTTGTCTCTAAACTTCACACATTCATTAGGGTTATCAACATATATCCATTCCATAGTATGGAACCATGTCTCAATAAAATAAATCTGGTCAAATGTATTAGACCAAATTAAAAGGAAAAAAGAAAAAAAAAACTGAAAAACTGAATGAGCAGCCATTCAAGGCTACTGAGCATCATGTAAAAAGCTCTAATACTCCTACAGTATTTACACTTAAACTCACACTCGGTACTCTTAGTAGTACTTGCTTTGCAAAACAGTATTAAATGTTAAGGTTTACTCAAAATGAAACTCGCTGTTAAAACAACCATTTTGAAAAGTAAAGTAAATCGTGCGAGCGGTGGTCCTCTTCATCTCCGCCAGGACCGCGGCTCGTTGTCGTCGTCCTCTTCGTCGTCGTCCTGCAGCAGGGCGTCATCAACCAGGGACTGCTCGGGGAACTGAGGAAGACACAGGGCAGATGGGAGAGCGTGAGCGAGCACATGCGCCTGTGTGCGATTTAGAATGCGCCAGTGAGCGTAACCGTCTGTATCAACTGGAGCGTGCGCGCATGCGCACATGTGTGTACATATGTGACTGCATGCATGTACGTGTGAATGCATGCATGCTGACCTCCTTTTCCGCAGACTCAGAGTGCATACACGTGTGTGTGCGTGTGTGTGCGCGCGCGTGTGCATGCATGCTGACCTCCTCTTCCTCAGGCTCAGTGTGTGTGTGTGTGTGTGTGTGTGTGTGTGTGAGCGTGCGTGTGCATGCAGACTGACCTCCTCTTCCTCAGGCTCAGTGTGTGTGTGTGTGTGTGTGTGTGTGTGTGTGTGTGTGTGTGTGAGCGTGCGTGTGCATGCAGACTGACCTCCTCTTCCTCAGGCTCGGCCTCATCAGGGTCCGCAGTGCTGAGAGGGACAGCAGGTTTGTGCCAGGCCAGCTTGAGCTCCTGATTATTCAGCTTCATCCCATGAACCGCAGCCTGCAAACACACACACATTAGTATACACACACAACATATGCACGCACACACGCATGCACATTAGTATACACACACAACATATGCACACACACAGGCATGCCCATTAGTATACACACACAACATATGCACACACACGTTAGTATGCACACACAACATATGCACGCACACACATTAGTATACACACACAACATACACACGCATGCACATTAGTATAAACATGCACACATTAGTATGCACACACAACATATGCACGAACACATATTAGTATACACACGCAACATATGCATGCACACACGCATGCACATTAGTATACACATACAACGCACGTATGCACAAAGAAAATATGCACACACATTAGTGTGCGCACACAACATACACGCACACACATGCACATAACGCACGTACACACACATTAGTATGCACATACAACATAAGTACACACGCACGTACACGTATTTTTAAGCAACGAGGTGGGATACGCAGCAACACACCAAACCATCAAAAAATCCAATTTTTCAATTCCATTTCAATTGCGGCAATTAAGGCAGTGAATTGAAATTCAATCCGTGTAACGTTCTGTGGGGGTTTTCCAATTAATTGAACTTGAACTGAAATTCATTTGCGGAACTGAAAGGACTGAAATGGAACCGCCCCCAGCCCTGCAGAGACTCTTTCTGTGTGTCCTCGCAAAGCCAAACGGGATTGGCCCACACTCACCAGCTCCGCCTCCGCCCTGGTGCTGAAGGTGATGACCGCGGTCTGACTGGACTCCTCAATCTGGTAATCTTCAATTTCACCAAATTGCTGCAGCAGAAATAAAAAAAGTTTGTAACAATACTTCAGCTTCCACACTATGTCACATTATGCAGATATAAGAGGTGCAAGGAGCTCACCACAGGAGGCACTGTTCATCTTCTGTGGCTGACTGAAAACCCGTCTTTCGATCCTGCATCTTAATTAAACTGACATTTCCTTTGCTCTTTTCTCATTCCTGAGAAATGACTCTGGGATGAAAATCCCAGACATACTTAAAGAACTTTTAAAACAATACCCTCAAGTGTTCTATGGCACTTAAACACTGTCCTCAAACTCAGTCATTCTCTTCTACTATGAAAATTAGCATTTTGTAGTTAATTTTGTGGATTTACCTTATGTGTTGGCTGTCACACACAAAAAATCTGTATCAATAGGCCTCTTTTCCCAACAATGACACTTCCCGGTCTAATTTCTTACAAGACGCGGCTCCCCCTGCTGGTCTGGAGTGCTTTTGCGCGTGGAATTTATTTACTCACTGCAAAGTGTGGGAGCAGGTCCACTCTGTCCGACTCCGTGAACCCCGAGATGTCCAGCGCCCGCGGTCGGTGGTCGACGACGGCGTGGGTGTGTGCCCCCCTGCCCCGCCCTCTCCCGCCCCGCCCCCTGCTGCGAAGAGACCCGCGGCCCCGGGCGTGGCCACCCCGCCCGCGTCCCGAGGCCAGAATCCCTCGCTTGGCGGCCTGGCAGGAGCAGAACACAACAAGATGGCAGCGTTACTCATCCAAGATAAATACCAACTTCAATCAATTACAAATCGTCACTTACTACTGTCACCTAAAAGCATGAGAATCTCCATCTGCAGTCTTATAGTCTAGGACAGGGCTGCCTGACTCACTCCAACCCTAACACAGCAGACCTCATTCAAAAGATAGAGATATTGTTGAACTGCTAATTAGTAGAATAAGGTGTACTGTGTAAGGGTTGAAGTGAAACCCTACAGGACAGCAGATACTCAGGAACAGGTCTGTGCAGCCCTGGTCTAAAGGATCCCTTTTTATTGAGATTTTCTTACTGGTCATGCACTGCACTTAAGCACAGCGCACTAAACCCTACACACTGAAGAGACCATCAACACGGTCGACAGTGACTGCGCGTTTCCTCAGAGAGAGAGAGCTGTTTGTGACAGCGTCAGGCCCAGAGAGACAGCCTCGAGCCCGAAAGGTCACAGGAGACCAGCTCCGTGCGGCGCCCTCGCGTTTAAAACTTAATTAGTTTGCGACGGGCGGGACATCAGCGCTCTAAATCTTGCGGAGCGGGGCGCAGACGAGGCCGTAAAACCGCCCGAGCGGCGCGCGGGAAGGCGTCCGCACGCAAACGCAGCACTGCCCCCGTGTGGCCGGACGGGGAGCTGCAGGACCGGCTCAGCGTGGCGAGGAGGAGAATAACAGAGTGAAGTCACCTCCAGCTGCAGCTGAGTGTATTTAATCCTCAGCTGAGCGATGTCCTCTCCAGCCTGCATCTTCTTATACAGATCCAGCTCTGTGTCCAGCAGCTCCTTCTGCGCCTGCGGCGAGACAGAAAACACACACATTTACAAAGCTAGCTTAAACAGGCACGCAAACGCACACATGCACACACTCACAGATGCATGCGCACACACACACAAATTAAGAAAACACAGAAAAACACATTTATAAAGCTAACTCAAACACATACATGCCCACACGTGCACACTAATTCCAAAAAAATATATATATTCTAACACCAATTCAAAGTTGCTGCTGGGTTAAAAACACTTCCATCAAGCCCTTTATCGGCTAAACTCTGATCCAACCATTAGAGCTAAAGTGCATAATCAGCACTTTAAGTACTCATTCGTTTGGTCAGGTAATCCTGGGGCATGTCGAAAGCTCTGAAGCCTTTCATCGTTAAAACCCCACCTGAGCTTTGCTCTTCACCACCTTCTGAGCGTTTCCGCTGGAGACGGCCTTGATTTCGGCCTGCAGTTTGATTATGTTCTTCGTCAGCATGGTCAGAGTCTCCATCACTTTAGCTTTGTCCTCTGGCTTTATGGATTTGTTCTTCTCTAGTTTGGAGATCAGCAGCTAATGGCAAAAACAGAACACGTCATCCTTCACTTCTGCAAACAGGCTTTGAGGTACGTCCGAATAACATTCTCTGAAAACGTATGATGTAGTTTTTGAGTGTTATTTATGAAATAAAACTCCACCTCAGGATTTCCTGAGACAAACTCACCTTCTGCGTCTCGATGTGTTTTTCCAGAATTTCCTGCTTCTTTTTCCGGACGTCCTGCTGAAGCTTCAGAGCCTCCTGCCAAAATGATTACAGAGCCGCTTAGTGGCAGAAAGAAGAATGCTGGAGTGATACAGTGCGATTCGGTACTATTTTTCATATCGGGAAAAATTAGTGCTTTATAAAATTCACATGGAAATAATTTTCACAGCTATTGATATTGAATGTGAAAACCTCAATAACGTTTAAAGGACCTGTCAGACACCAGGAATAATCCATTTGCTTTAGAGGAGGAATAAATTCAAAAAATGACTTGAAGGCGAGTGAGAAGGAAAACAGAAATTCTTCAGTCCCCAAGTGACAATTAAAAATAATACCTTTAGAGAAAATCGATTCACTAAAAAACTCAATCACTAATACTATAATATATGTGGCAAATAATATGCCACAAGCATACGAGACAGAACTTCAGGTAAGTGCTATACCTGCACGAGTCAGACGTATCGATTTTTGAAGCTCAAACCCAAAAAAGCTCATCTATTAACTCCTTTAAGCTTATTTTTTTTAATACTCTTACAAAATTATAACTATAGTCCATTTACTGGAGAACTCAAAAAACTTCAATAACAAAAGCTAAGAATTCTGCTGCTTATTGTGACCTTTCTCAGAGTACAGGTGGAAAGGTGTCCATGACTTTGAGGGTGACAGACCTGCTTCTTCTTCAGAGCCTCCTCAGTGAAGGCAGTGTTGGAGAAGGGCAGGCTCTTCTGGGCCGCTTTCAGTGCCGCTGGGTTGTACACGGTTTTCGTCAGACCCGTGGACGTGGAAAACACCTGCGAAACACGGGAGGAGAACAACAAAACATGAGCAACAGCAACATTTACACTCCCATCAGACACACACAAACATAAAAGTTGTAAAAACGAACTGCATTTCACTGTAATATTAATACCAATGTCTTCAAGTAGTCAAACCAGGTTTTGCCAAAATTTAGGCAGAAATCGTGCAATACCTTTCCTCCGGGAACTGAGGGCTTTGGGGGAAGTCCCAATCGGTCTTTCACCGACATTTTTGCCGTGTTCTGCAAATATATTAATGAAATCAATATTCCAAAAAAAAATTAAATAAATAAAATACCTTTAAAAACATCAGTACAGAATTATAAGCATTACCTAAATGAGGGAATTATTCTTTTTTGGCTTTCTTCAAAGGTCAACTGTGTTAACAGTTTTATTAATCAAATGACAAACTGTTTTACAAGGAGACAGGCGTGCTTAATTGGAGGTTGGAGGTTTCCGCTCGACCTCCTTGTACAATAATGTCTTAAATCCATAACAACTCACAGTGAGAGGACATTGGCTACACTTAGCAGCACAGACATTATGCGTGTTACACTGTTTCAATCAGGGGAAGGGAAAGACCAGGAATATTCCTTATTACAGCTACAGTGCACCATGTCATTTCATAGCATTGCAGTGCATGTGATAAGGACACGCGCTTTCCCACAGTGCTGCACTAAAAGTGTACGCAGTCGAGCAGGCTGATCGCCACACGCACACGCACGCGCACGCAGGCACGCGCACGCACCGTAGCAGTCACGCTGGGGTCCTGTGAGGGTTCGGGGTCGCTGCAGGGAATGGGGCCCAGGCGGTCCTTCACTGACTGCTTCAGGGTGGCCACGGGGGCCTGCGGGGCCGACTGCAAGCCCTGGGATAAATACGCATCACAGCGCTGTTACTATGGGACTGCGTTAGCATGGAAACCACCGCGCTGTTACTTAGGTACTTAGGTACACCTAAGCATCACTAGAACTTTTTACTGTGGAACTGCAAGTAGCTAAATTTTGATAGATGACAGACAGACAGACAGACAGACAGACTTAAAACAGGGTTGAAGCAGGTTTATAAAGCTGTACAGCAGGTCTCTGTTGGGGACCAGTATTTAATCCAGCCCAACATTTCTAAATACTTGTGTAGGTGTTTTAGAGCACTAAGGACTTATATACAAGCTCGATACTGGCCTGGCAAAATGCCTCCACAATTTGACTCCATGCTGAACTGCAGGAAACTGTTACTGTTATTTGGATGCTTAGTGTTGCGGTCAAATCTGAAGGAACGTGATAAAAATTAGTGAGTACAATAAAACCTGCCACTATCTGGCACTAGATATTCCCTTTGGCCACAAACTGAGCCGCTGTCAGGTGATAGACAGTTGATAGACAGGTGACAGGCAGGTGACGGACAGCTGAGGGACAGGTAACTAGGGGTGGCGGCGTGGCGGGTAACCGCACCGTCTGCAGCGGGGCCTGCGGCGGTAGGTCCTGCCGGTGCCAGTACACCTTGATGAAGCGGTTGTTGAGCACGGCCTCGGTGCTCAGGATGGCCCGCTTGGCCTCCTCGTGTGTGGAGAACTGGATGAGCGCCGCCTCGGGGTCGTTCCGGTACGCCACCTATTAAAAAAAAATAAAGACAAACGCAGGCGTACGTGAAAACACTGAAGACAGACGGGGAAGGCCCTGGGAACCCTAAAGTTAGCAAACCACAAGCACATCAGTCAACTGGTCAGCTGGATACATGAGTAGAGACATAACATACCCCAGATAAGTCAGCTAGCATGACAGACCATATGGTAAAATGAACTCGTATGATACGGTGGCACTTCGTTTAAGAAACAGACACGATGGGTGTAATTCCAAACAATGCATTCTCAGTTCATCCTGTTTGCTATACATGGCCAAGATTGAGAAGACGACTCACCTGCAGGTTAACGATGGTTCCAAACTTGCTGAAGTGTTCGTTGAGCTTGCTGATGTTGTTCAGCTCGGCGGGGATCTGCCACACGTCCAGCTTGGCGTTCAGAGGCGCCATCTTCTTGTGAAACCCCTGGTGGTTGGGCTTATTGAAACCGTGCCTATGGAGAGCAAACACAAACGCGCATTCAGCTATACATGGAATCCAACTCAACACTGCAGCTTCAACATCCTAACCCTAACTGCAGCTTATTCTCTGACATAACTGCACAAGAATATCACATTTTCATGGGGGTATATTCACAATATTACATTATTATGCCTCATATACCATACAAATATATACTGTAAGTGAGTGAGCATTTTCACATGAAAGAATTCCAAATGATCATAAAATAGAGGCGAGGACTGAATTATTCGTAGAAAACACAGCAAAAATATTAAATGTGCATGAAGACTGCATACACTGCTCTGTCCGTGAGGAATTATTTTAATAAACTATGAATTTACAAATAAATGCAAGTAATAATTTAGTGAACGCTTAACGGACAAACTGTTTGCAAAGAAAAAGATAGCATTGAAACCAATTTAAAAGTCAAAGTTAAAGACTAATGTTGATTGCCTGAGACACCAGGCAGGTTTGTTGCACAACACTGCCCCCAAGAGAGCTACTGGAGTAACTACACCAACTGTAATCCAAACTGGCAAGGAATGACATTTGGTACAATTTCTCATTTTCAAGTTCATTCCAACTGACAGTGATCAGGGGCCATGGGACAGGTGATCTGTAGTCATAGACACAGTTCCTCACATATAGTTCCTAAATCCAGAAGCAAACCCTGTGATATTGACCTGACAGACACAGACTAAAACACCCCTAAGGAAAGCGCCCGCTCAGCAGAAAGCCCGGGCTCTCTGACAGTGAACAGTGAAGCAGAGGCGTGGCGCGTACTTGTCAAACCAGGGCTTCTTTGGGGGGCCCCCTCCGTCGAGGTGGCCCCCGGGCCGTTTCCGGGGGTCCGACTCCACCACTATCCTCATGTTGTTGTTGCTCATGGGCTTTTCTGGAAAGAGACGGAATGGATCGCGGGTGAAACAGGGAGGAGGGACGCATGGCAGGCACGGCCGCAGAGCGCTGAGCCCACGCTACCGAAATGTGAGCCGGCAGCAGCTGCACAGGGAACGGCGTTATTAGACATTACATCATCCCATTTATTAAAGGAGTACAGGAGCGCGCGCAGCTAGGCCACTGTAAAGTATCTGTGCTAACTGATACAGGATGTCTGTGTCTGCTGTGTCTGTAGCACAGAGCTAATCATGTGCATTTCTGCAAGCGTGATGACTGGCTGCATTTCCTAAAGTCATTTCATTTCTGTACACTACCAAAAACATCACCTATACTCTAGAGCACTGGTAACCAACCATGTTCCTGGAGATCTACTGTCCTGTAGGTTTTCACTTCAACCCTAACAAAGCACACCTCAGTCAACAGCTTCGACAGAGATTTCATTGAGCTACTAATTGGTAGAGTCGGGTGTGCCAAATTAGGGTTGAAAGGAAAACCTGCAGGGTTAGTTACCACTGCTCTAGAGGAATAAAGAGGGGGGGGGAGGGAAGGAGAAAGAAAGAGAGGAGCGGGGGGAGGGAAGAGGACAGCCGCGAGGCTGGGTTCTCAGACCTCGGGGGGGCAGGTCTTCGCCCATGGTCAGGCCGATGAGGTTGGGCCGCTGGGCGTGCACCCGGTGCCGGTACATGGGGCGGGCGCTGCTGGTTATGCTCGGCGCTTCGGGGTTGTACACGTCGTGCTCGTACGTGTCTGAGGGGCGAGAGAGAGCCACAGGAACACAGGCTGTCATCTTCACTCTTCAGAAACCCTTACCTTCGTGGAGTGGGTACACTTCACATCAATCTTATCGATCTTTATTTTTGTGTAGTGCCACTTACAAACAGTTACTCTGCTGTTCACAAATGACTTAAATTATTAAACAGACTACTTCTTAAAAAGGGGAGGATTGGAGAATCAAGCCCCAACCTGTTAAAAGGCAATCAAGCACAACATTAGAAGAACAGTGGAATGCAGAAAAGAATAGCTCAGTCAACACAAACACTGGACCAAACAAGCCCAGCATTTTTCAGGGCGACAAGGCAACTCCGGTCCTGGGATGGACAATTCTACACCAGACGGCATGAAGGCTATGAAACTGCAGCCTATTCAAGGACTAAATGGGCTTCTGAAATACAGCAATTACCCTCCATTTGTACGCAAGAGCCACCACATTAGCCCCCATGCAGGAATCAAATCTGTAAACCCCTAAACTCCTTTTGAAAGTTCTAGGCACAGTGTTAGCATACACCTCCTTCCGGGGGGAAGCTCACCTGACGTGAGGAGAGGAGGCGGGGCTTGGGGAGGGGGCAGGTGCACCCCTGACGTGACGATGGTTGGCACCGAGCTGGTAATGGAGTTGGGCGGGGCATCCATTCCAGAGGGCTGCAGGGGCGGGAGGGGCGGAGGCGGGCCTGGAACAGATGCAAAGGACCATTATAAGCTGGAGATCTCAAACTCCAGGCCTGCAAGGTCACAGCATCTGCTGTGTTCTGCAGTGTTTCAGCACTTAAAAGATACTTCAAGGACAGGTTCACTTTCATTCAACCCAGGCTCTTGAAATGATGTTTCCCTTCATTTATAATCGTGCACACCTCACTGAGAGCTTCAGTACTGCAAAACTTACCCCTCAGCAGCAGCTTCTCAGTGGGGTAAGTAGTTAGGCCTTCAAAAACCATTATAAATCTCATATTCAATAGGACCGGGGCTGTAAAATGAACCTATCCTTTAAGCACTTCATTTACATCACTGAACAGCTAAAGCAGTCTGCAGGCTAGAGACCACACACCTGGAGCCCAAGGCCAAAACTCAAAAGAAAAACCACAAAACCTACAGAAATAAAAGCCATCCAGGACTAGAGGTTGACACCCCTGTGATGAACGTGCTTAAAACTGACACAGGCGGGTGTAAGTGCACGTGGTTTCCCGGGAGACGGACTCTCCCCGAACGTACCTGCGACGGGCGGGAGGCTGGGGGGCATGGTGCCCGGCGGGGGCACGGGAGGGCGCAGGTTGACGGGCGGGGGCGTCATCAGAGGAGGAGGGGGAGGGAGCCCAGGAGGGGGCGGGCCGTCCACCACGGGATGGGGCTGGGCCTGAAAGGGGAGGATGCTGGGAAGGTTGACGTCCTCCACCACCACGGGGTCGCTCCCGTGGTCGAATGGACACATGTCCCCGCGCATGCAGAAGCCTTTCTCTGGAGAGAGAAACAGACACGCCGCTCACATTAGGAACACCGTCACCGTGGTGACAGGAGACGATAATGTAAAGTAAATATGTCCACCTAAAGTTTACACAAAATAATGCCTGAAGAATAACTTTCATCAGCAACCCTGTGCACACTGCCACAGGTGCAAAACTGCACTTTTGTATTCCAGATGGTATCTTCCAAGCACCAGTAATGTCTTGAAACAATGCCTAATGTAGTTAATGATGCGCATCGTGTGCGAGCACAGCTGCCATACCTTACAACTTAGCCATTTTGCAGAGGCTTTAAACTGAAGCAACTTGCAGAAGTGCATTTAACACCATAAGCAGATACTGCTACAGCTAGAAATAGGCAAAGTGACAATCAGATAAGAGCCGCTATCAAAGTGTGCACCTCACCCTGTAAAACACCGCTGGGAAGTGCAGCAGCTGGGAGGCTGAAACGCTAAAGCCTTCATACCGCACTATTCTGTATGTTACAGGCAATCCATTCACAGAGCTAGATACTTACTGGAGCAACTCAAATTTAGCTCAAGGGTGCAACTGCACTGCCCCACTGGGAAATGGAACCTGCAGCGTCTAGCGCTCAATACTACACTGGCACTCAGTTTATCAACAACAGGATGAGTGCCCACAGCAGTCCATGTGGACCTTTCTTTGGCTACGTTTACACCGCCTGGTAAAAGTGACCCAATTCTGATCTTCCGCTCACACGCCACAGATCAGATATGTACTACGAACATGTAAACAGGAAACAAGCGCATGGAATAAAGATACTTTCAGACTCGTTCTGACAGGAATCTGATATCTGCCAATGTGACTCATCTAAAAGCACAGATTGGAACTTCCTGGTCATTGCAAATTGCACGTCATTCAAAATGAGATATTCTTATACTTTATCGCATTTGAAAAACGTGCAACGTAACGAGCAGAACCACTCTCCGTCGGAAACATTAAATGCTATAATAAGTGAAATGGTAGACGAAGCCTTAGGCCAGTGGACTAATATCAAGGTCACGTGACTTTCAATCCTGTTGGGGCTCAGAGTCAATGCAGGCCAATATACAGGGGATGTTCGTAGCAGACCTCTAAAAGATGCTTTGGAAAGCAATATCCTGTATCGTCAGACTTGTTTGTGTCCATTACAGATGGCGAAATGGCTGTGCCTGCCTGGTTGTTTACTTTCGTTTGGGTAACCAAACCATTGTGTATGCATGCGGGTTGTTTCAAATGTAAACTATCTTAACACAGGTATTGGATAAGGGTCACATTTAAAAGTACATGTAAACAGACAGTCAAATAAATTGGACACAGGCAAAAAAAAATCAGAACTGGGTATCAAGACCTGCGAAGTAAACAAACCCAAACTGTTACATCGATTTCCTTGATGCACACTATTCTGAAGTCAGCCTAATGACACATGATTGGACATGCACACAGCACTGAGGTCACAGTAAAGGAGTATCCTGGGTTACCGTCGTAGTCACGGCAGCGCTTGCGCTGGGGAGGTCCCCTCCCGTACGAGCCGTGCTCCAGCGGGTGGTCCTCGTGGAACTGCGACCAGCTCTCGGTGGTGCTGTTGCCGTGGTGAGTGGGCGCTATGACGGTGATGGTGCTGCTGAGCGTGGGCACGGGGAAGTGGCTGGACACGGCACCGGCCACCAGGGGCGCCGGAGTGTAGCTCTCCACCGGCTCGCACCGCTCCGCCCGCTCGTGCTCATACTTGGGCTTCCCAGCGTCCTTTTCTGCAAGTACAGGGCAGTGCCCTTTAGGAATTACAATGGCGTTACACATTTGAACCAAAACTTTTCTGTTAAAAAGGGCATTACAGATAGAGGGATTTCACAATTTTCATAGTAGCAGTAGATGTAAGGTATTCCTAGACGGAAGGATTTTCCCCTCTCCAGGCAAGTAAAATATAAACCAGTATTAGGTTAGCGGGTGTTGTAGACTTAAGGGTCTACAAGGGCACAGGCCCCCAGCACTAAAATTCGTTAAAATCAAGTAAAAACTTATGCCAAGTACAACAGTGGCAGTATCTTTATTAGTGATGACTCTGATAGTGCTGGGAGGGACTATTCTACACTATAGAATATAATCATCACCAGACCACCAAATTTGCCACACTTACTCTTAGTAATTATTTTACTGGGGCACAGAAAGAATATCTCTGCGGCATGAGTCCCGGTAAACCGGGTCAGGTCACAGTTCTGGTGTCAGGTCTTAGAGGCTCACCACGACTCCTGGTCCTGCTCTGGCTCCTGGACCGGCTCCTGGTGCGGTCTCTGTCGCGGTCTCTCTCCCGGTCACGTTCCCGGTCACGCGGGCGGTCCTTGCTCCAGCTGCGACTTCGGCTGCGGCTGTAGCTGCGGCTGCGACCACGCCTGCGGTTGTAGCGGTCTCGGTACGAGTCCCGCCTCGGTGGGTTCCGGTCGTAGTCCCTCTTTCTGGAGCGGTCGTCTTTCTTGCGGTCATCCCCTCGTCTGTTTCAGGCCATGAAAAGGGGGCAACTTTCATTAACTTACAATTTAAAAAATAAAAAAAACATTTTTAATACTAATATGGTAAGAACAGATAACTTATCCACTCAAACTGCAGTAAATTGTTTAAACTCAGTACAATTTAAATAAAGCCATTGCTTTTCACATGAAATAAAGTATAACAACAGTACATTTCAAAATGATAAACTGTAGTCTTAGTCTAGTTCTACTGTAAAATGTCAAGAGTCTAGGTCAGGAAGGAACTGGTGCTGGTATTCACATTTTGGAACACAGTCCATGGATGAAAGCTTCCATTTCAAGAACACAAAAGAAAAAAAAAATGACTCTGAACAAGAACCCTCTCTTTAGCTTGTGACAAAACTGACATGCCGTGAATCAAATCAGAGTTGCTCTCATCCATTACCTACAATGCAAGGCATTACAGCAAGCAGTGAAGTATAATACTGAGCTTAGGGCTGCAGAGAGAGGGGGTTTTGCCTGTACATAAGCAGTGCTGTGTGTGTGTGTGTGTCTGTAGTAACATGGCTCTCTCACCGGTTGTCTCTGTATCGTGAGCTGGACTGGGGGGGGCTGTGGTTCACCCTTCTTGAGAACTTCTTCTCCCTCTCATCCTCTTTGTTTGGCTGCGAAACACACAACACCAGCAGCCTTAGCGCGTGCCTCTGAACACAGCTCAACGCAACTGAACACAGCCTGAGAGCATGCTGCAGAACACAGCCCGCAGAACTAAAACATCTGAATTAATCTCTTATCCGCCTCTACAGATTCAGCACAGTGATTCTAAATAATTTAATCACCTCAACATGAAATCTCCCCAAAGTGAGCTTTAGTACTTCTGCATATCCACTCATTCCCAAAACTAGACACAGTGACGTTCCTGAAGAGCACTTAAATGCTGATATTAATGCCCTGGAGGATGTATTTTCCCACAGCACGGCCCAGCATATTCAGAGAGGTGTGAGGGTAATCACAGTGAGAGTGTCCACACTGCATACAAATCCAGCTATACAAACATATCGTCAATTCACTGCAAGGTAAGTCTATATTTAAACAAACATCATTACTCATGCGTTACAGTTGCCCAGGTTGCCCAAGGTAGCAAAGTATGATGGTTAGGGAACTGGTCCAGGTAGGGAACTGCCGTTGTACCCTTGAGCAAGGTACTTAATCTGCAGTGCTTCAGTATAGCTGTATCAATGGATGCAATGTAAATGCTATGTAAAAAGAAGTTGTGTAAGTCGCTATGGATAACAGCGTCTGCTAAAATGCCTGTAATGTACATGACGTACCCCCAACATTTTACATATGAGTTTAATGCAAAATTACAATTAAAAATTCCCATAGCACAAATCACATCAAAACTATTTTTAGCAACTTGGAAAACAGGTAAAACAAAATTTTCATCTGGCTAGAATGACAATGTACTTATTATTGTAATAATTGATAACACTGGACAATTCAGAAAACACCAATGAAGACATCTAACTGAAGCAAATCAGGTGAAGTACCTTGCTCAAGAGTACAAAGGCGCTTGATGGAAGAACGGTCATCCTGGACCTGGGAACTGAACCTGCAACCTTTGGGTTACAAGTCCAGTTCCCTGACCGCTGCATTACACTGCTACCACTGTACTACACTGCTGCTAAACTACACAGGATAATCCGGTGCACGATTTAAACAGGATGCTTACCAACAGCACCACAGTACCTAACACATAAAACTAGCTACATGTAGCGCAGTCGTACTGGCACCATTTCAATCAGTCCACATTTAGCAGGCTACATTTGCTGGGATTGCATTATGTTTCACAGCTCAAAAATAGCATCTAGAGTTCCTTTTCACGTTTCACAATGAGACAGTGTTTCCACATCTGACTCAACACCTGCACTTAAGCAGTGCAGAGTACCTGCGTTAAGGGTGCCATGTCATTAACGCATCAATTTCATGTGCCAGTCAGTAACAAAACAATTAACAGTCACCAAGTTACCAAGACCAGCTGTAGGAATCTATATCCGTCCATCCACCTTATTGAAAAGGCTCTACCAGTTAAGGAACTTACAATATTACAAGCTGAACTGTCACATTGAACCTTCTAGAAGGCAGAAGTAACACCTCACATTGACAAAATCAGGCAGAAATGGTCCCACCTCATCTTTTTTCAGGTCGTCTTTATCCTGCCTCTGGTGAACGTCTGTCCTTCCAGTGGATGTGGGCTGCTCGAACTGAGGTAGATAGCTCTTTGAGTTCACAGCGTCGAAAAGCCTGTCGACAAAGGTCTGCGTCTCTGGAATCACATGGGGGGGGGGGCACGTGTGACTGACACTGCGTTTTTCCACAGTGTATACCACAGAGTAAGAGGGATCGGTGACTGTGGAGACTGAGATGTCAACCGCTAACACAATTACGAGATGAAATTGTCAAGAAATAGGCCTACTGAAATCCATTGTATGCAGAACTTCACCAAGCCACAATAAAAATATTTTAAAAATACAAATATAAGCTATTAGCCTACTTTTTATTTTCCAGATTTTGGCTTAGATCCCAAACCGTGATGTGTGCTGCTTTATCCTTCAGAAATAAAGTTAAGAATACTGTAAACCATGTAGTGTCAATCTTAACACAAGATTAAAGGCCATTTCAACAAATAAAAATTTCAGAAGACTTCTCAACCCCAAAAAGGCACCATTAGGGACTGAGAGAAGCTACAGCCACAGCAGTCTGGCCATTTAACACATGCCCTCTAGTGGGAGTGACAGGTTGCAGAGTTAAAAGCACTGAAAATGTGTTTTAAAAAATGAAAACATTTTTTTAAGTGGTCAGAGCTGGTCAGAAAACACTAATGAAAGCCATTCTTCACTGAAAGGCTAGCTCACCAGGGACCGTTCAGTCAACAGAGCCCAGCTGTGAACTGGCTCATAATGAAAGTCAGACAGCACAGGAAGCTAAACGGACAGCTGACAGCTGCTTCTTTTGGGTGGCTGGAGGCCTTTCTTTTTACCATAACTTTGTCCTTAACACCACACAGGAAGTTTTCAGACATGTGAATGCCCTGCTGGGGGCTGAGTTTGATACGCACACTAGAGCTTTCATGATACCGTAATTTTGACTCTAATGCCGATACCAGGTTTGGTATCATAATACTCAATACCAATACTTAAAAGCAAAGTCAACATGCTCTCCTGTCTAAGGATAAAGTATAAAAGAACAGCAGAATAAAACACTATTAATAAATGATTACTGTCCTCCTAATATTTGCGTTCAGGTACTGTCCTCCCTGCTCTGCTCTACATACGAGAGGGAGGGGCAGCTCACACAGCACGAGTCGGCTCTATGTCACTTTGACATTTAAAAGAAAAAAATAATGAAGACAAAAGTATAGTGTGTTGCTTACACACATAATCAACAAAAAAACGAAAAATTATTTTGGGTGAGCCGCCCAAATAAATTTGTTGTATGGGAAACACTGGACAAAGGGAAGCCAAGTGAACACAAAAAACATATTTAAAATAATTATTTCATTTATTTAATGAAAAATGTTATCAAACACTTAGATCACCCATGTGAAAAAGTACTTGCCCACTTAGTTACTCAATCAACCAATTAACCAAATTTAACTGATAATTAGCTTCAGCTGATTGAACACAGCCAGGCTTGATCGCAGCCAGCCCTGTTGGATCTAAATCTCACAACTACTGAACCTTACCATCAGAATGAAGTAGTCACCACAAGCTTCCACAAGCACACTATGCCACAATTAAAGGAAATTCCAGAAGAGGTGAGAGAAAAAAACTCATGAAATAGCCTATATTGGTCTGGAAAGGGTTGCCTAGCCATTTCTAAGGCTTCGGGTCTCTACCGAACCATAGTGAGGGCCATATCTCCAAATAGAGAACAGTGGTGACAGAGATACTGTGGCAGGACCTGAAATCAGCAGTTCATACTCGGAAACCTACCAATTTGACTGAATTAAAGCAGTTCTGCACAGAGGGAGCTAAATTCCTCCACAGCAATGTGAAAGTCAGATATCAGATGATAGGAAGCATTTTCAAATGGGTGATATGAATGATAACTTTTTTTCATTAATAGTGTTTAGTCAGGTTCCCTTTGTCTAATGTTACATTTTGTTGAAAGATCTAAAAACCATTCAGTGTAATAATAGAGGAAATCAGGAAGGGGTCAAATACTTTCTCGCAGCACTGTATGACAAGCTAACTAGTAACGTAATATTCGCTACTGCAAACCTGGCCATGTTATCAGCACACTCCGCACTTAGGTGAAGCACGAGGCGAGCTGCTTGCACTCCGTAGAAGTTTCTCAGCATATGCAAGTAGCTTACTGCTGCACCCATTGTGGTTTCATAGGCAAATCACTACTAGACAGACAAGATCCCCAGTTCATACACAACGTGAAACGCTTTTGAGACAGGAATCAAAAATATGAAATCCTATAACCAAACCGTTTTTTCACATTACAGTACCGAAAAAGTATCAATGTTTCGAGGGCATCGTGCAAGACGGAAAGCCAACATACCTTTCTGAAGAAATACATCCAACTGGTCAATGCATAGTGCTTTCAGTTCCTTCTCGGTTTTGTCCTTTTTCACTAAGGCAACCACATACTTTGCAAGGGCAGAAGGATCCGCATCACATCTGAAAGGCAATACAAATAGAGAATCAAAGTTACAGTTAAGCCCAAAATTATTCATACCCATGCCAAATATTGAGTTATAGTGAATTTTTGTTTGATGAATAGGTTTCTTCTGGCTGGAAATGACATAAGAAGGTGACAAAAGACAGTAAGACATTGTGTTAGAGATATTAATGAAAAATGTTACCCATTTCTGTTTTTTTTTTTTTACATTTTTACAAAAAATGCCATGTCCAAAATTATTCATACCCCTTGAAATTGTCGCAAATTTTTGAGGAAATGCAAGCTTCTATACCATTCCAAATGTTCCTGGTAATTTCTACCATGTTCTAGAACACTCTAATCAACTATAAATTGAGAACAGCTGATGCAGTTACAGGGACTTTGAGTTCTTTTCTTTTGACTACTTCAATGGACTGCTGGCATACAGTGTGAACCTTTATTGGTGAAGCAAACAATATTTACTGTTATTATTTTCCTCTTCAGAATTGATAAATAAAGAGGTAAACTATTTCACTCTGATTTCATGCATATTCAGGTGTGTTCTTTCACATTTTCTGAAATTGCAATATATTGCTTTTGCATCACAATACATTGGATTGTGACACTTGTATTGTGATATGTATCATATTGCCAAATTCTTGCCAATGCACAGCCCTACTCCAAACTTTCTATGCAAGAAAATACAGTAATAAAGGCCTATCGTACATTACGGACTGAAATCCCCCCACAAAATTTTAATTAATTAAAATTATTAAAAATTAAATGAAATAACTCAAACTTTTGACACTGTTGAATGATAGACCACATCCTGATGTACTTTTAACCTCAGGTGGGTGAAATATTACTGGAGAAGTTCTAAATAATTCCACTCCATTATCTGCTGGATGGCTCATTTGGTTAAGGATCACAGTCTGAGATAGAATCTGGACCCTGCCAATGTAGACTGGACGGTAGCTCAAAGGATGATGCGCAATTAACAACTGCATCGCCCAGGATATGGGAGGGTTCATTCCATTAGGGGTCCACGCTTCATCGCTCTGTAGCAACCCCCAATAGAGTATGGTGCGTTAACCGAATGAGCCACCGAGTAGCTAAAGGACTGGATCATTTGGATAAACTGCAATGATACTTCACCCAACTATTTCACCCAACCCAACAGAAAATTTGGAGTGGGATTATTTAAAAACACTACAGTAATATTTTACACAAATTGAATCAGGACATCCTCTATTATGAACAAGTTTTAAAATTCTGAGACATTTGAATTCTGGGGGGTGAAATTCCATTCCAACGTGTCCCTTTTTCCATAGGCTGATATTACCATTCACAGAAAGTTTGGAGTGGGATTACTTTAAAAACCTACAGTTGTACTTCACCAACTAGCCAGATGTTTACCAGTATCTGATCGGTCATAAACGTGTCGAAATTGAGACCTTTTAATATCTGGGACAAACTGAAATACAAATTAGACATATTTTCATTAGCCCTAGTATTGGGTACTATAGACAGTTCTGAGTGAGATCATTTCAAAACGGTGCTGTAATCTTTTGTCCAAATTATTTCAGATGCAAATCAACACAAACTTGTATAAAGCTAAACATGTTTTCGAAGCACATCATGATCTTCGAAAAACTGCAAGGAAAACCGTGAAAGCGCAACATCGCACAACGCTACTGATTTCAAGGTAGACCGGCAATTTCGAATCGGAAGCCAACTTCAACGACGTTAATGTTCGGACGTCCTACTGAGTCGCTATATCAGTAACTTTAATAAATAGCAAGATGCAGTATGCTGAACCTAAATAGCAAACGATATAACCGATGGACAAAAGCACATGGATTACAATCGAATGGCTGGCTATCGAACTTCCATCTAGACAGTCAGCAAAAATAGAAATATAGATTAGAATCTAGTCGTAGTAGCCATTACCTGCATGCCTCACCTATTGGCCATTTTGTGCCCAATCAAGTTAGCCAACTTTGGCTAGCAAGCAATACTCTTTGGTTTACTGTACGTTACTATGCGTGCCGTAAAAAACACAACTAACTTAGCTAGCTATTTTATGTAGCATGCTGACTGGCTAGCTAACTACCACGAACAACACAACGAGCTCCATCCAATAATAAGATGCAGTTAGTTACTTACATGGGTTCGAGGGTCTTTGAAAGCCACGACTTCAAGGCATCAAGGTTTTCTATGATCATTTTAGAACGTAGCCAATCCTCAAAATTGTAGCTTTCCAGGGAGGAAAAATCAGCGAATCGGCGAGGTTTCCCACTCGATCAGCAGCAACCTGGCTAGCTAGCTAAGTACATGCAATGTGCCTGGTTAGCTATATTCCCCAAGGCCCGACGGCGTGCTTGCTGCGGATCAGGCGTTTAGCTTCTTCGATTATCGTGTGGTTTAAAACGAAACAAAAAAACTGCAAAATGGTCATAAATAAATTTTTATTCAGGTTCAGTTCAAAATAAGTAGCTAGTAAGCTAACTAGCATAACTGTACGAGACTCTCCTTTGCGGGTTTCTTCCACCCTCTCTCCGTAAAAATGGCGACTATTTACTCCCGTTTCAAGAAATCGCGAGATTATATTCCAAATTCCTCTTCTAAAGCGACGTCCACATTTCTAGCGACGTTTTTTTAGCGCGCTACGACCACAGTGCAACTGAACGAAACCGGTTTACAGCGATCCAATCAGAAGATGGTGTTGCAGCCTTTTCATTCCAATGAGATACTGTACAAAACCTTAAATTACGTAACTGTGGTCCCATGGGGGACTAAATTTGGAAAAGTTCAAGATAAGGCGACGGGACTCCAGTGTAGCCCACAATACAGTTTCGGTATACCCTACGCTAAAGACACTTTGACTATATTTGAGAAAAGAGGCTATGCAATTTAAAATTAAGTAGACTATAGATCGACTTTTACCATGGTTATTCGAGATAAACCTGAAATCGCTAGACAGAAGAGAACGATAAAGGGTAAAAAATAAAAAAAATGCCGTCTTTATCCTTTACTACACATCTGTTTGCATCTGTATGGTTAATATATATATATATATATATATATATATATATATATATATATATATATAAACACAATTACACAGTTATAATGACTACACAAGAGTTACAATGTATGCTGAAAAATGTCAGAATTGTAGGCTATTCTGATACTAACACAATCACTCTTTAAACAACATTTTATTTCCCAAAAAATATATAGGTGTTAAAATGATTGGAACCCGTTTTCATTACCAAGTACACCCTCCCTTTGCAAGGATAACACTACGGAGTGGCCTGCTAGTTTACGGGGCAAACACCAAAGGTGCAAGTCACCCCATTGTATTCCTTGGTAGGCCTATTATTAGCCTACTAAGCTTTCTTCAGCGTTTTTTAATTTGTTTTGTTTTTTTTTAGTTCAGGCAAACCGCCTAGTTGCTTTTTACAAAACTTACAACATCAATAGGTTACTGCAAATGACGTGTGAGCAATTTTGGCCTTGATTAGCCACTTGGTGGCACTACAGTAAACATTTGAAAATAATAAAAAAAAAACGTTGACCTGCCGTAACTCCTGACTCCTTTGACATAGAATCCAAATTATTTTTGTTAGATTCATCTCTTCCCAAAGAAAACATTCACCCCTTCCTAAAAAAAGTGCATCTGGCAAGATTTTCTGCAATTTTGATTTTTTTTTTTAAACCATGAACAATCTATATCCTCCTATGTGCTTTGACTGGTTTGCATGAAACTTTAAATATAGCATTAAGTCGTGAATGTCTAACATCCTAGTGTACAGAATGTTACTTTACTTAAAATGTGCCTGCAGTAAGCCAATGAATTTGCATGTGGGGATGGGTTTTGACCAAAAACCTAATAAATCCCAAACGGTTTGACAAAAAGTGATGAAATTTGAAGTAAATACTGATCGCCCCACCCTGAGATCAACTGCATAGAATTGGCCTGATTAGATAAGACAGAATAAGATAGACTTTATTGTCCAGAGGGAAATTTGCCTGCTATATAAAATGCATATGTATAATACAAATAAATCATCAGCCCTAGTAGCACTTGCCCATCTCAGGGAGCTCAACATTTATTTTTTTTTAAATGCACTTGCCCATCTCAGTTGCACTTGCCCATCTCAGGGAGCTCAACAATTCTTAAAAATGGAAAAAAATAACTGAAAATCACTGTTACTGTGTAGACATTTGAAACTTGCTACAGGGACTAAACCCTTCATTATAAATATGCACATTTATGTTTTGGTTTCTGTCATCTTTAATTGGTAGCCATTTTGTATTTTGTTCATATAGCAGTTTTTCTACTTTCACCTGGTTGATTCGCATGCAAATAAGCAGCCTGATAAAGGGTAGCCTCTCAACTATGACTGGTAAAATTCTGGGCTGATTGCCCACACTGTGGCACAATAGCTGTCAACTGAATTCCCAGAATTAGACAATGATAAGTCTTGCTCTGTTTGACTTCTGACACAAAACTAATGTCAGAAGATACCCCCTCTCACACATTATACATTTGCTTGAAGGACACATTAGTCTACCATTGTGGATTTACCACCATATTGAATAAATAAAATAAAATAAAATAAAAACACTTAAAATCTATCTCACAGACAGTTTAACTTATTTGCATAAAACTCAGCTTGTAGCATGTACTCGTGGATCTTGAAAACAAGCATAAAAAGCTGCTACGCTTCAAAAAAATGTGCATAAAGTAAGCCAATGAATTTTGCATGCAGGCATGGCTTTTATGAAAAAGCAAATCAATCCCAAATAGTTAGACATAAAGTAATGACACTCGGTGTATGCATTGACAACTCAATCCTGAGATCAACTCGAAAGAATTGGCCCGATTAAAACACAAGGTGGCATTATAAAGTCCAGCAAATTGTAACTAGAAAAAATCACTAAGTTCATACCTGCTAGGCTGACTAAGCACCTCATTAGGAATATGCATCTTTATGTTTTTTTTATTTTATTTTTAATATGCATATATTTGTGACTTTGAGTTCATGGCTTAATTAATTGATTTATTTATTTTAAGAAATTAGTGGATATAATGTAGGGGATCTTCATTCTTCCAAACAGAATATTTGAAAATCCTTCAGTCAGTACTTCACTCATTTTCGATGGGATTCAGCTCTGGAGACTGAGATAGCCATTGTAAACTAGTAATTGTATGGTCAGTTAACCATTTCTTGGTTGACTTTGAGATACTCTTGGGGTCGTTCAAAGATTCATCTGAGGTCAACCTTTCAGGCAAAAATGGTATGGTTTCTAGAGATCATGCTTAAATTAACCTTAACAATGGCCCCAGGGCCCATAGATGCACAATAACCCCATGATATCTAAAATCAATCACTGTCATTTCACTGTAGGTGAAATTCAACACCAAACTCACAATTGGTGTGTGTGGCCAAAAAGCTAAATTTTCTCTGTCATAGGTGGCCAGAAAATGTAATTCCAACCTGAGGTGCAATTCTGTAAATCAGCAGTAGTCTTAAATAAATAAATAAAGTTGCTCAGAGGAACTTTCTCCGTAGGCCTATATCAGTATGAAATAAATAATTTACCCATATCTCTCATTACATATGTTACAATATTTTACAGCTTTTGTATCGTCTTTATCAATGGTGCAACGCCGCACGGTACACAGATCAGCCGTTTACAACGTCCACTAAGCTTACTAAAAAAATGGATTCACAAATCGGATCGTTGTTAGACTCTTAGTCCATCTCCGTCATGCCAATATCAGTGAGTCTGCGCAGATTCTGCTTTGAATGGCTGTCCGTAAACAACTGGAATTGAATCAGCTGCATTTATATGAGACCACGAAGCACATGCGTACTCCCGACGTCAATTCACAGCCAGCTGGCTAATTGTTTTCTTTTTTCTCGACAGAACCTCTGGCGAGGAGAATTGTTCAGAATGAATGTTTATGCAGAGGAATGAGATACCTATTTCATTTTTAAGTAATCTATCCAGCTAGTTGACTGAGTTGACATATTTTTTGAATACATTGTCGGAAGCAAACGTAGTTGCATTGCTGGCTAGCAAGCGATCGGAGTGGGACAGAACAGCGTACTGAGTTTTTTGTTTTGCTTTTATTCCAGACCGCTGCTAGCTAAAAAGCTAGCAAGGCTAGCTAACTGATAAGATGGAACATCATCAGGCAGCAAGTCGATATCAAGTGGTAAGAACATTTCTTAGCTTTTGCTTTCACTCGTTGATTGCTAGCAACACAAATGACAAGATGCAATAGAATCTCAGAGATTACATGGTTTGATGGTTTATCAACTGGTGTGGTCAGTAAAATAGTAAAATAGACACACTTCCGCATTCAAGCTAGCTAATTTGTTGGCTGTATAGCACTAATGTTTGCAGTTAAAACACATCAGATTGTCAGATAACTTGCTAACTGCCAAACTTCAGACAAAAGCGAGGGTTAACCAAAAATGGTTAGACGAGTACTAGACTAGTTGTGAAATCCACGAGTCTTCAAGAAAACTGGATTGCTACGCGCAGATGAATGTGTGATATAGTTGCACTCACCCTGACGATAAAATCAGCAGCCTGAATTCGAAAACGGACATTTTTTAGCCATTGGCATCTGGCTTAACATACAACACACACAATTAATACTACTAAGCTAACATAAACTTTGTTTAATAACATATTTCGGTTTGAGGATTCTAGTGGTTAATGCAGTCCATGTGAAACGTCATAGCTGTTTAGCACGAGCAGAGGTGGCAGCTAACAAGCTAGCTCAGCAGCTGTACTCTAATCGAATGTCACAGGAAGTGTGCACATTTTTGAGAAATGTAAATAAGAATATAATATTTATTGTTTTAACTTATTAATTGGCGAATGTTAACGACGATGCACCCCCCCCCCCCTCGTTAGCAGGGGTCCTCCCGAAATCTCTTCCCACTTGGGGATTTTTTTTTCTCGTCACTTTTTTAAAAATTGGGAGCTGTTGTTTGGTCTTTCCATCCTTTAACAATTTCCCGTTTTGTCGCTAAAGCGCCTCTGTATCTGTATAAAAAGCTATACAAATATTGAGGTGAATTAACTAACGTTAGACAGTGATCGTTTCCCGACCGTGGAATGGTTTAGTTATCTATGGCTAGGTACCTAACACCCTTAAACGTTAATTGGTTAACCGAACCTGCGGCTAGCGTAAAAATAGCAGCCGCTTTAATAATTCGGTCACAGCCACTGAAATGTCCATTGGTCACAGCACAAAAGTAGGGCGCAGGCCTGTGCTACTTGTGCATGGAACAGGCTCGGTTGATATTTAACCAATGTTGTGGTCGTGGTTCACTTATCACGTGTTCACTGGAAAATAAACACGTGGTAGTATTAGAATATTGTGTGCACGGTAACTAAATTAACAAGTGGTAATGAAAATAAAGCATTGGATCAAAGTTCCTGTATTAAGATATTTCAGTGTATTATGTCTAATAACAACTGGAGTTTGCAAGGAAACATTTTCAAATAACTTACTGAAAGCTGAGACCAGGAATGAGAAGTTCAGTTCAGCTAAGTGTGATGTTTGCCACTCACCATTTGTCTTCATAATCATATCCTCTGAGAGACACGCTGGCATTTTATTTTTCACTTTCACGACTGTGTTTCCTGCATGTGCATCATGTTACAGTCTGCTTCATTTTTGTCTGAAGACAGTCGCTATGTAACAACTACTAAAGTTTGTCCCAGTTGTATTATGACCCTTTGTGGCTGTTTATTCTTTTTAGGTTAAACAGGGTTGTATTTTGAACCAAAAAAGGAAACCGTCATAGTATCCTCTATTATGTTTTTTTTTGTATTTGTGTCAATCAGCTTGGTTAAGCAGCACCCAAGATATGAGCTGTATAACTTCTTGTTTGGTATCACTCGTACCTCTGGGCAGTGAAACTCCAAATCAGCTGACAACAGGATAGAACATGATTCATGATTTTTTTTTTTTTTAATTTTAAATAAAGGTGCATTTTTGGTATGGTGAATATACAGAAGACCAGAAAGCAGAACTTAAGAATTTAAGAACTTGACTGTCAGGGTGACATGTTACAGGGACTTGTCTCTATAATCTGTTTGGCCAGTTTGAGAAGTTCATGATGAACCAGTTCACATCTGTTTCATGTGACATCTGATGATGATCCCTAGGCATGATAAGATATGTTCTGCCCCCAATTTGATTCCTATTTTGATATAGTGTTTGCAATATGATTTTCCAACTATATGATATGTATGTAAAGCTAAAAGAAGAAAAAAAAAAAGAAATTGAATAAAGGGAAAACAACCGTTTACTCAGTGTTTCCTATTTATTGAACTTTAGAAGTAAAATAGAAATTTGAATCATGGCCATTTCAGATGTTTTGTAAAATAAAAATAAAATATGATGTTTCTTTACAATGACAATGCAGATGTCTGTAGTTGTGTATAAAATGCTCTCTTTTATAAACAGATCTTTTGAATTTACACCAAGTTTAACAACAATCAAAGTTTGATATGCACAACCTAATAAAGTCAACATTGTTTTTACAATTAATGCTGGTTCTCCCACAGAAAACGATGAGTTCAGGTTCAATGGTTGAAGCTAAAGATATCTTTGAGTTGCATCAAGTTTCTGCCACAAGCTGATGTTTTGGTTTTGTATCGTTGATGTGTTTTACCAGTGTCATATTGCACAATCTGTTACATTGCACATATGGTTCACATTTATTTATTGGGAAATTATTCTTTAGTCCAATGCAACTAACAAGAAGCAGTTTTGTGCATTTCATTTCAGAGAACATACAAAACTGCTTGTCAGGGTTTAATCGGTAACCTGACAAAACATTGTCTATGTATCTACGTTTATGAAATGTTGGCATCTATGAAGTGGGCTACAATTTCAATGGTTGAGCAGTCCTATATAATCAGTCAGTATAATGGCATGATGATGGGTATGGACATGGGCCTACATGTTTTGTTGCTTGAATCCTCTAGATGTATGGTAAATGGCTAATTTTGCCCTTGTGCAACTTGTCTGTTGGGCAACCCTGCAGTCTGCGATAAGGACTGGAGTAATCCCTTACCAATCTGATGGACCTTGATCTTCACTCCCGTAAACAAAGATTGGTTGCAGAAGTTATATATTGTACGGTTGTGCGGTTCTTCGGATCAGATAGCCTGTCGCTGGCTGCCACATACCACACCGGCAGCGCGTTTATTTTCTGCTCGGCATCAGAGAGCGCGTGCCTGAGGCTATGCTGAGTAAGCCGGGTCTCGCAGAGCGTAACCGATTCTGACAGCCTTTTTTGGGCTTTTAAGCCGGAAAAGAACTTTCTGGCAGTGTTTCTAGGCTACAGATGACAGAAGCCTCCTTATCATTCACCTTGCGGTTTATTTTATTTCTTTGGGCTAAAATAACATTGCAGAAAGAAAACTCACACGTCCACACATCCAGCTCTGTGTAGAGGCGGTAAGGAGAGAATGTTCTAGCACACTGTTTAAATGCCCCCGGGGATTCATTTACAGTGATTTACTGGATGAAGACCACATAGTATGAAGCGGTTTGAGTTTGTAAATAAATCATTGGATCGCTGTTTCACAACCATTTTGGGTTTTTAAAATGAGTTTGGTATGACTGTTGAAGATGGTGTGGATAGAAATTTGGCCTAAGATGGTGTGTTCAAAGCTGATACTCCATACGTATGGTTTCTGGAGTAATGCTAATGACCCAAATATTGTACAAGCACACGCTCTCCTAGGAAGAACATGCTGCTAGCTCAAGCTACTTTTCCCAGGACTCTACATGAAACACTTAATGGGCTTGGGGAAAGTTTATATGTGCCTATTTATGGTGAAATCTTTAATCCATCCAACATTTTAAAAGCCTACTGCAATATTCTCAAAAACAACAGGAAAAAGGAAATATAGGCCTAAATGTATACCGTATTGTTCTTTATCTTCTTTCCTCCCATAGGGCTGTTTGTACAATTCGTACAAGGGTCTGTGTGATAACTCTCGAGGTAGAAAATATGAGGAGAGGAGATGGTGCAGGGAATGGGGTCATTCAATTCAAGAATGCCAGAGCAACTGCTTTCCTCTCTGGTCGTTTGTAATCTGGCTGTTTAGCTTGGCGCATCTGTGTGCAGACAAATTGCGCCAATCCATGCATAATAAATGAACATTTTACCAATCAAGACTGCTTGTGCAAAGCCAGCCAGATGCCATTTTCAGCTTGTGCTTTAGTTTCAACTGTGCTGAAGGAAATAAAATACTGTAACCTGATTGGGGGAGAAAAAAAACAAATTCACTGTTGTGTTCATAAGTTGTTCACATAATGTCGTCATTATATTCATATTTTTAAATTCCTCTTTTAAGATGTAGCCTACATTTCAGTAAGTCTTAAAATGCATGAAGTCATGCTGCCAATTGTCCCACAAAAGCTACATTTTCTGAAAGGAATGTATTCGATTGAAGGCACAGCTCTTTGTAGGTTGTTTTATCATTCTGTGTAGTCCTCACATTTACACTTTGTCATATGGCACATGCTTTTGCCCAGAGTAACTGACTAGGACAAGCGGTGCCAAGTGCAAATAGCAAGGGTGTTTGGAAGTAGCAGAACAGAGCAGAGTACTAAAATCTGAACCTTGAGTGTAGCAGTGCCACTGACATTTTCATCTGTGACCCCAGGTGAGTGGAATCAATCATCTATCAGGTAGAAAAGAAAAACGGCTGTACAGCTGCACCGAATAAGAGTATCCCTTGATTAGGCGGAGACCGTGTTGATCAGTGGTGTCTAATCTTATCTGAGAAGGGCTGGTGTGGGTGTGGGATTTTATATTTAGTGATAAATTGTTCTCATAACATTTTGTTTTTGGTTTGCAATCAGTTGCACAATGAGGATGATCCCTCTGAAGTGGCCAACAGCACAGAGGCCTCTACTTCTGTCCCGGCAGCGGAGCCCCCTCCCGCCCAATCAGCGGCAGCGGAAGCAGAGGCCCCACCCCCTTCATACGCCAGTATCGCTTTGGGAGCGACTGCGGCTCCAGGTGTGGCACCATTTTAGCAAAAATTTAAGTCTTTCAACATTACAGAGCTCCCAGGTTACTTTTAGAGACTGTTGTCTTCAAAAGTCACTATATACTGATACCTGTACAGAAAAAGACATGTAAATCATGCTCATTAAGTTACATTAAAAGAGAATAGGTCTGCCATCTGCAGTTTAGGTATTTACTTTGTTCGAACCGATCAGAGGTGGAAAATCGAGGGTCAGAAAGTGAAAGTCCTGCCATGTGTTTCTTCTAACCACTCATTAGTTCTACCTCCTGGCTGAGGAATTATGCTAATGAACAAATCCAGGTGATCAGAAGAAAATACTGGGGAGGACTTTTACTTTCTGAACCTGGATTGTCTCTGGAGCGGTTTAGGCTGCATGACCTCACACAGGCTTAAGGGCTAGCGCCCACGCGTGCTTCTCGCGGCTCTTTCGCGTAGCTTTTCCGGGGAGTAATCGTTCCCAGTAAATGCTGTGCCCTTTCGCGTCCTTCAGTCCTGTGTTTTTCCGCCGTGGCGTCCCGCAGAGTGCTGTTTCCAGGGTGACCTGCCCGTGCCCCCTCCGTACAGCGTGGCCACCTCGCTGCCCACCTACGACGAAGCGGAGACAGCCAAAGCGGCTGCCATCGCCGCCGCTGCTGTGGACGTGGTGCCCAGGGTATATCCTTCCTCATCACTTCTCCTCCATGTTTTTCTTCTCTTATCAAATATTATTTTTTCTTTTATATCTCCTTCCTTCATTTTTTTGTACTTCTTCACTGTAGTGGCACTGTTAGTAATGGTAGAAGTGGTGGTAGCAGTAGCAGTCAAATTGATTGCAGAGGTGGAAAGTCCAGGGGTCAGAAAGTGAATGTTCTGCCATGTGTTTTTTCCAAACATGAACTGCTGATTTCACTAATTAGTTCTACCTCCTGGCTGAAGAATGGTGCTAATTGGCAAATTCAGGAGATTGGAACAAACTACTGGGGAGTATTTTCTGAACATGGATTTTCCACCCCCGATTGATTTTATGTAGCCTATTTATTCGTCAACAGTTAGATTTTTCTCATTGATTCAAGGTCCTTTATCATTTCCCCTTCTTGACTGAATTTACCAGTGATTTTTCCTAATGATTTCTCTGGATCTCCTGCAGCTGGAGGAGGATTTTCCCGCCCGCGGTGATTTCAGTGATGCCGATCAGCTGAGGGTGGGGAATGATGGAATATTCCTGCTGGCCTTCTTCAGTAAGTCCTCGCTAGCCAAGTCACTGCTGCATTAGCGCTGATGCTAGCAGGGTCGTATGAATGAAAATTGTATCGCAATATTTCTACATCCTTTGGACGATGGAAAAAAAGGCCAGTATCTGCGGCTGATATCTTTTAAATGGTATCTGTGTGCCGTGCCAAAGTCGAGCGGGAGGTTAAACATTAGCTTTCAGAGAAACGGCCTGGTGTAGCAGCATGTCACAGTAATCACTATAGCCTTAAAACCAAGCTACCAAGACCACAAGCTACTTATAGCTACCAAGCTACCACTGGGCTGGCATTGGGGGCGATGGAAACGCAATGGAAAAACCCTGCAGAACCTCATTACTCTGATGAGCAGTGGGTGGGGGGGAAAGACTTGAGAATCATTTACTTTTAAAAGTGCACTAAGGCCGAAATGCCAAGCTTGCACGCCAGTGGCCGCGATCGCGGCCGCCGTGTAATTCGAGCCCTGAGGCGTTTCGTCCACCGCAGTGAAAGGGCTGGCTCTGCCTTTCTGGGGCAAATCCTGAATACTTCCCTTATGATGGATCTGCCGACCGTGGTTTATTGCTCTGTCTTTTGTGGCGCGCTTCTGTTTAGTTTTAATGCGGTAAATCCAGATTTTGGCCCGTTTCCTGTCTCCGAACAGTGGCCTTCCTGTTCAACTGGATCGGCTTCTGCCTCTCTTTCTGCCTGCTGACCAACACCATCGCAGGCCGATACGGAGCCATCTGCGGGTTCGGACTGTCCCTCATCAAGTGGATCCTCATCGTCAGGGTACACAGCCCGGCCCGAAGGGGGCGCTGTTTCTCGTCTCGCCAACGCATCACTGATTATGTTCAGAAGGGTGAAGTTTTATAATAGATGGAGCTAAAATGAGCTGTCAGTCACTGGCTTGTTTTAACCGGTCAAAATCCACTGCAAAATGCATCGATTGGATCAAATCAGTGACCGATAGAAGATATTTCTCCACCCATTTTTGATTTTATGAAACCTACTACTCCTGTCAGTATGAAGAATCGCTGAGGAAACATTTTGTGAAAACATCAATTTGCGGTTCATTAGTAGTGCTGACGTTTAGAGAGACTGAAAAAAGACTACACTTACACAGTTAATTCTCCGTTGACTGGATTTCTCAGAATGTCTCTAGTCTCAATTTACATTGACATTTACAATTAGGCATCTGAAAGACACCATTGTCTTACATAAGTGCGAACATAAAGGAAACAAGTAGAGCTGATGCCAAGTCTTTAGTGTCAGAGTCGATTGCAGTAGTCTGTGCATAAGCGTACAGCATAAAAACAGTTTAGCTGCAGTGTGTTAACACTGGCAGCATACGCTTGAATAACAGTATTTCCTAGTTGATACTCACTAATTCTATATTGTTTTTTTGTTTTTTTTGTATTTCAGTTTTCTGATTATTTTACTGGATACTTCAATGGCCAGTACTGGCTCTGGTGGATATTCCTTGTTCTTGGTGAGTTACCCAAAAATACTTTATTGAGAAAATGTGTTTGAAGCAGATCATATACATGGTTGTTTGTTTAGCGAATTTTTGGACATTGTAGGTGTTTAAACATATTAATTTAATTTGTTTTACTTGGCTATGGCGTGAATCGCTCCTGAAACATTGAACTTTGCTTCCACCAAGTGGCCAGCAGTCGACATTGCGCAGTATTCTGGAGTTTGTCTGCGTTGTAGTAGTGTGCTTTTAGTTCGACGCAGAGTGGGTTTGTAGTTGGGCAGATTTCATTAAACTCTGTTGCTCTTTTGGGGCAGTACCTGAGCTGCAGGTGTGACTGTTGAAATAGAGACCTTAATGTGGCACACATACAGCAGGGCAGAGGCAATGAGGTGACGGCGACGTTACTGATTCTTTTCATTCTCTCCCTCTCTCTCCCTCCAAGGCCTCCTGCTCTTTTTCCGAGGGTTCGTGAACTACCTGAAAGTGCGGAACGTGTCAGAAAACTTGGCTGCATCTCATAGAACGCGCTTCTTCTTCCTGTACTAGAGGTAGTGTCCAGCATTTTGTGCTCACTTGTCATTTTTAAAGCGGTTATGTTGAAGAAACTGTTTCAAGATTCCCCGTCTTCTTCTGATCTTTTTTATTTTTTATTTTTTAAAGCAAATCTCCAGGTTTGTGGTAGAAATTCCGCCTAACATCAGATTTCTTGTGGATTTGAACTCTGCAAGCCCTGCAAACCGATCACGTGACCACAGGAAGGGGAAAAATGACCCCACACTGGTGCTCTGAAACCTGATGAAACGAACAAATGTACCTTCACCCTTTGGTAAATGAGTATGTACGACCAAGGTCATACACACTTGGACATAGCGAACAAATTTTACATCTCCCAGCCGCCCCCCCCCCCTCCCCCCCACACACACACGCACATTTTAAGGGAACTCTGTCATTGGAACAACACTAATTGCTCATCCACTTTCATATCGCACTCTAATGGGAATATTTCTGCTGTTCATTTATATCGCATTAACATTCAGCAAAAGATGCCTAATAATATGCAACCAAGGAGCTCTATGCAATAATCCTCTTCTCAAAGTATTTTCAAAACCATAGCTTAAAACAAACAAAAATTAAAAATCTGTAGGAATGATTATATTTCAGCATTTACACAATTTTGTAAGTATTTCCTTGGTAATTGCAAATATTTATTGGTATTCCTGGTACAGTATTTGCTTTGGTAGGGAGTTTCCTTGATTTCATATTAAACTGGAACTGTCATAAGCTTGGGCCAGTTTTTTTTTTTTCTTTTTTAATTTATATTTTTTAAAAATATTGTGTGCACAATACGTGAATATACATTTACATTTAGGTTGTGACTGGCATAAAATAACACCGCTTTGTCAATATCTTTTCAACTGGAATCCATAGTTATCCCGATATCAGACTTAGCTTTTCCATTTTGAAATTACTGTAATTAGTTTAAACTGTGATGTTTTTTTTTGTCTTGATTGTAAAGTTTCCTTAATGCTTCAGTTTTTTTTTTCTTTCTATAAAAGCCATTCCAGCAGCTACAGCAAATGCATGGTTTACTATGCTGCTTTAAATCAATGCAACAATATATTCTCTAATGTACGTTTGTAAACAAGCATTTTTTTTTTGTTTTTTTTTTGTTTTTAATAATTTTGTCATTTCTCAATTTAAGGTGATTGAGTATGCTTCATTGAATTCTACTGTATCTTGCCAAATGTCAATAAAGATTAACATGCATCCTGTTGAATTCAAAAGAAATGTTTTATTTAAATGAGAAATAAATGGTATTGTAGAAGGACTTTAGAGGATAGATTTTCTTTTGTTGTTTTTAAACTTTTTGTTTTTGTATATTGGGATTTCATAAACAAGTTTTAGCCCATAAAATTCAGGTTTATTTTTCATGCTTTCCTCTTCAACAGTGAAAAGTTAAAATAAATACTAAGGATTTGGGAGGAGTATGTTAAATCTTGGCTCATCTTTCTCAACTAAAGAAAAAATATTGAGAAGGCGAATTATGCCACATTTTTTGCAGAGTTAAATTATTATTTTGAATATAAATATGTATCACAAAAAAAAAAACTGCAATAGCCAAACCAAGCTGGACAGTGAGAAGTAGCTCCTGTGACTGTTCAGCCCTCATTCACACCGTGTGTGTCACTGAAAACTGCTGTATCGTCTCTGCGCCTGTCCCAAATCCCATCTTTATAAATTCTTAACCGCTGACCTATTTTATCACTCCTTTCCAGTCGGTGAGTTTCTAGCGCTACGGGAGTTTTATAACGGGCCGTAGCTCACAGCTGCCATTAGAACCTAGGCTGAGCTGTGGAGGACACAATGCGCTAAGCAAACTCGGTGCCATGCACAATAAAATGGCCGATAATGCTGACATGGGCTGTCGGAGGCATTATGGAGGTCAGCATCTGCTGGCAGTAAACTAGGAGCATTGTGGTTTGTTCCTGAAGCAGGCTTGGCTGCTAGCTGGTTTTGTCCTAGCGTCATTTCAGCCCTTTTCAGTCTGAAATGAACTGAGCTCTGGCTGATTATATCTACCAGTGTAAAGGATCCCCCCCCCCCTTTTTTAATATTTTGGGTAAGAATTTGAACCACAATCTTCATCCACCAGGGTGATTAAAGACCCCATGATGCTCATTGCAAAGGGCAGGGGGTTCCCCACTGTCCTGCCCTAACCTAGCTGTCTAACCATCCTCCATGTTTGATTAGATAAACTCCTTGTCATAAGCCAGTGTCCTCGCACAGAATGCTGCTGTCCTACACTCAGGTGGGCAGGGCAGCTGGATAAAATTATCGGGCCTGGGACAAAAGTTTTGGGACAGGTTCACAGAGCCTATGAGGCATTACGTGAAATTTACATTGTTAATATGATCATCATGTCACACTTGTTATATTTATAGCCAGAGGAATGGTGTTTTCCCTTGTGCAACGTCCCTCACAGATCCGGGCGTGTCCTGCACAGCGGATGTGTAGAGTGTTTAGATCACGATGATCAGAGCTGCTTGCCAAAAGACTTCAGGGGCCATTCCCAGGTGGGGACAATCATAGCCTTGAGCAAATGCTCTGAATTCCTTCAGTAAATATGCAACTGCATGTATGCATGTGCGTATGTGTGATTCTTTAATATGCATGTATGTTTATATCATATATGCTAATGTGTATTCTGAAAATGTAATCTGGTATCATCACATCCATGCTCTATACAATTTCCTATCTTTTTGACAGCATACTGTAGGTATGTGTGAAGGCTAATCCCAGGTCTGGCCAACAGAGGGAGCACAGTTATTACTTTAGGCCAGTTGCTTTCAAATTCAGTCCTGGTTGCTGGTTTTTCTTTCCAACCACAACTGAAATTGCAGAATTAACAGACTGTTAATTTTTCTTGATCAGGTACTTTTCATGTTTTAGAGATATTGTTTACCCTCTTCAGTCAAATAATGCTGGAAATAGCGATGCATGCCATGAAGAATACAATTCCCATGTTCATACTGTGCTATATTGAGCTATATTGAACAATTACATAAAAGCTGGATATTTTTTTTTTATCACAAGAAAGCCTGAGGTTAATAGGTTCCTGAACCTGTTAGGATGTTGAACACGTATCTCATTTCTTACATTGCATTACATTTCCATTTCCATTACATTTCCTACTAACACAGTGCAGGTTTGGTGCGTTATCATTTACTAGGTCTTCAAATTCTTCACTATCATCCACATGGTTAGTTTTAGTGGTTAGATGTCTGCACTTTCACCAATTAGGAGCCTATTGATTGACCTTAATTTCATTCTTAATTTGATCAGTTAAAAATAATTAACCTCTTTTGTATGCAGTTGTTTGCAATATAGCACAGTATGAACACGAGAATTTTCTTATTCATGGCACGCATGGCTATTTCTGACATAATATGGCTGAAGGGGGTAAACAGTACCTCTAAAACATGAAAAGCACCTAATTAAGAAAGAATTAACAGCTTGTTCATTCTGGGATTGGAATTGTGGTTGGAACGAAAACCAGTTTGAGCAGGGGGACCGAGTTTGAGAACCTCTGCTTTAGGCTACCTCTCCCTGTTCCTTGCGTCACATCTCTTTGGGGGGGAATGATCTATTTTTACATTTGCCACGTGTACACAGATTTATTTCAGACTTTTTAATGAAAAGCCCTGCTCCATGACCCCCTCCCCCCACCTCAGCACTACAAAGTGGATTTGAACCAAAAACCTTCTAGTTTCTATACCTGGACGTGAGAGTACCTCAAGGCGGCAGTTAATCACGATGTAGCTCCCAGTTGCTGCATTTAATGGTGTCTCTTGTGAATCAGAGAGTTTTATGATGAGGCCGATTTAATGATTCAGCCTGAAACTGAAAGCAAGCAAAAATTTCTTACAAAAAAAAGAAAAAATGAATTGTTTAATAACCAATACGGTTCAACCGAGGCAATGAGGAATCCCTGAAGGGTAGTTTTTCTTCAGTGTGTACAGCACAGTAGCTCTGCTACAGTGTTAACATGGTAACCGTTGTATTATCCAGGCCATGGAGAAGGGAAGAATAATTCCAAATCTGCACGAATTAACACATGACTTGTGTATTAAACATGTATCGCCTCTGTCAATCCCCTGTCATTATGCACCAGAGTGCAGCTCTGCAAAACAGACCCCATTTATATACTTAAAGGAGTACCATGGTGGTTGAACGTGACACTTCCCAGTTGTCTTCAGGCAACAACAAAACAAATGTGCATAATTTTTTTATTCTTCAGTCATTTCAATGTACTTTAAAACGTATTTTTCTAAGCCTAAATTTCCCACTATAAAAATTCACCCGAACCGTCTGGGCGTTGTAATGAGAACTGTCAGTTAGCTATGATTGACAGACCGTTCCCCGTTACCATAGCTACCCCCATGATACGCGCTCTCTTTGGGAGACTGAATTTTCACAAGCTAGCTAGCTTAGTAGTATATCAAGTATCGATAGATAGCTAAGGTAAGGACGTTGACTTGTATCCAGTTACAATTTTTGCTATCTAGCTAGCCAAGTTAAGATAAAAGCACAACTATAACGTCCCCATAAAAGCGAACTAGCAAGCTAACGTTATCGATAACATTGCCTTATGAAAGCAAACCTCCTAGCAAGCTAACGTTAGCTAGCTAGCTAAATGAATATAACCAGAAATAATCTAAAGGAACTCTAATTTAAGTGAACCTAACGTTAGTCAAATATTTGCATTGTCTGAACAGCAGGACGGTGTGTCCTGTCAGATTTCTTTACGGGGCGTGGAAATAGGAGTGGTTACTGTATTCGTGACGTAGAAAAATGACAACTTTCTCAACCGGTTGAAAATGGGACGATGAATTTAAAACGCATATTTCTCCAAAAATACAGAACGGACATATTTAATACTTTGCTCATTGTGTTTCTTCAATGCCTCTTGTGCAAATAGCACATAAAACCGAGAAAGTGTGAAAATCACCATGGTACTCCTTTAATATTTAATACACATATTATTAACATAAAATAAGGTGGCATGTTTTTCCTACATAGTGCCACAGGTCACATATTACATTAAACCACTATAATGTGTACTGGCACTGTAACTACAGAGGTACGAGGTACAGTAATAAAGCCTGTATTTACACTGAGACAATGTTAAACCCTGTTTCTGTCTTTTAACTCCTGCTTTATATTTCAGTTTTTGTGGGTGGGGTGGGGAGGCATTGTCAACTGGGGTCAATTCCATCAATTCAGAAAAATCCCAACATATTATGAGCATCATAAATTAAATTTAACCTCATTGCCTGCAATGACTGAATTAAAATGGAATGAATGGTTGAGCAGGATATTTTACCATGTATATCTTTTTCTGCTGTTCATTTCAGTGAAGTAGTTTGTATTCACAGCAGGCCAAAGTGGAGTACTTTTATTTATTTATTTATTTATTTAATAAGAAGCACCTGCTACCTATTTCACAGTGATGACATAGTGCTGGGGGATGAAAACTCAGATACACGCAAACTCATTACTGCTACCTGCTGGTTAGACTGGAAAATGTGTACATCAAACTGCGCACAGATATAAGGCTCTGTTTTACACTCTGGTGTGGAAAAGAAGCATCGACTGGCTAAATATCTAATTCTAAAAAGCTGCGTCATCTTATATTCATTTTATTTGCTGATTTATTTATTTATTTGAAGAACCGAGATCAATTTCACATACACTGTATGTTGAAATATTGTTTTAAGAGTGATTTGTTCTCCAAAACAAATGCCCGCAATGTGTGTATCTGTAATCAAACACTGTTTGAAGATACTTTTGTTTCTATAGTTTATTAAAAGTTTTTTTTTTTTGAAATTGTCATGGCTTAATGCCAATGTGGTGCAAAAGTTGACTGTCATTGATGGTTAGCTATGAAATAGCTGAAGCAGGCAAATAGATGTGCAGTATATGATGAAATAAAATAAAAACATGTTTTAAATAAATACATATCTTAATAGGATTTGACAGGAAGAACTCACAGAAATGAATCACAGAAAATAGGTTTAAATCAAAAATTTTCATTTATTTTCTACGCTCTTTTAAGAGTATAGGCCTAATCTGGCATCATCACCGGTGGCAGGAGACTGTAACCATAGCGCTCTGACAAATGCCTGGTGAAGGTCTTGCCCTTTCTGTAGCACCGGTGGGATGTCAATATAAATTCATAAAAGCTTTGGCAGCTGCATTTACTCTGGCTGGGATACATTTGTGGCATCCCTATTGATGAGTGCTATATATCACTCAAATTTACTCGGTAAATGCATCCAGGCGTTCATGAAGGATGATCCACGCGCAAGAAAAGTTGACTAAGCTATGCACAGTGTATTTTTTCTGGCATCTCCTACGCCAATAAATACTGTAACATAATCAACGCGGACATCAAGGTCATTCCGAAATGCAGAGGATCAGAGTCCTTTCAGCAGAAAATGAGAGCGCTTCCTTGTGCATGTTAGCACTGAGCAATCGCTGGCAAACAGGCACCCGAGTGTTTAATATTCCGTCCGAGCCGCGCAGAGCTTGGCAGTGTAACTTGGCAGGAAATATTTCAACCAGGTCCTTGCTTCCCGAGCAGCCAATGGAGTAGAGAACATCCCTCCTTTTAACTCTTGTGCGTTTTGTTGCATAAACTGCAAGTTACCGAGCCGGGGAAGAGTATTTACAGAATAAACAGGTTTAAAAAGTATAATTTAAAAGCTTTTTTTCCTCTTTCTTTAAGTTCAGGTATGATTAGCCAAATTTGATGTGACCCACTTATAAACACACTTAAGCTGTAGTTCCTCTTAATTTTCCACTTACGTTTAAAGAAATTCCACAAGTACTCTGAACACTGCAGCCAATATGCCTGTCATGGGGGAAGCGGTAGCTGGAGGTCATTTAGATCCCAACACTTCCAAAAATTCAACACACACTGGCTCACTGCCAAGATTCCAGAAGCGAAAGTTATTTCAAAAAGAATTCAACCAGCAACACCACTGTACCCTGAGTCAAAGGCGTCAGACTGAAGTCCTGGAGTGTCTGCTAGCCTTTGGTATGTTTCAGCATCAGTGAGTCGATCAATGCATTGATTGGCTGAAGAATCCACACACCTCCAGGCCTTGGTTTCTGGCTGCTGATTGGAAATGACAAATACCTGCTGACATTTTGCCCCTCCAGGATTTCTGTGTTGCACCTGTGCACTGAGTCATGTAAATCAATGACTAGATTATAGATTTGTTAGGTAACCTTGATCCTGTACTAGTGATCTGTCCTGTACTAGAGATTTTGATTTGATCATTATTTAGAGCCCGAGTCTGAATATTTAAGATCTGAATGGTGAAACAGTGAGTGCCTCCAGTGCACAATCACCTGTGCACACTTAACCTAATCAGTAGTGCAGCGATATTCTTATGGGATTGAATGGAGTGAAAAACAAGAATCACCTCTGACACTCCAGATCCAGTATTTCTCAGCTGGCATAAAACATACTGGTCATAAGTTGCACAACTTAATAAAAATAAAATCAATAAACACCCAGGTGCTCAGGGTTGATTGTGTTAAAAAAGACCAAAATGGGGCCATTAAAAATCTGTTCAGAGCATCGTTTGAAAGGGTGGTGATTTTAATTAGGTGAGAACGGTGTCGGCCAAGGAGGAGACAGTCTCTGCTTGCATTAAATTCTGTGCAGCGAACGTTAAAGGTGACACAAGTAAATTTATGTCCTGCCTTCAGGTATTTATAAAGTTAATGTGATTGCAAAAAAAAAATGCTTGTTAGCAGTTCTATCTAAAATTTCACAGTTATTGAAATAACTTTGGCATACATATTGGAGTCTACTGAATTACTGGACCTAATTTATAGTACTTTTTCCAGGAGCTGCCTGAGTCTCATCGTAATATACTCCAAATTTGTGGGTGTTGGGTGTAATTGTATGTATATGTGTACCCCCTTCCATAGTGAAACTTTCAACAAAGGAATTGTTGATTGTATCTTCATTATCATAATCCTAAAAAATAAAAATTTCCCCATTTTAAATATGCCCAACATTGTCTTCTTTTTCTAGTACAGTATTGTAGAAATAATGATTATAGCTTGACTTGATTTTCATTAGTGTGTAAATTTTTAAATGTATGAATACATTGTAAACCTAATAGTTCTATTTAAGACAGATTCTATGTATTAAATACTGTTATATTATTAATAGGAGTCATAGTAGTTATAGTCATATTAGTATTAGTATAGTAGTCTTGGAAGTATTATTTTCATATAGTAAAGATGCTGCAGATGAAAGGGAGACAGCAGGTCTGTGGCTTTACAGGTGACGTAGCTGTCAGTAGCCAGTGAGTTTGAGCTTTATGACTGTGTGACCTTGGCAGGGAGCATTTCCAGGGGTGAGCAGATTCAGAGCAGCTTCCTCCCTCCCAGCTGCTGCGTCTCATTAGCTGCCATTTAACCACTGGAGCAGACGTCCCACAGCTCACACTTGAAAGGTTCTGGCAGGTGCTGGCCAGCTGTCAACTCTTACTGCAGGAACACACACACACACATGCACGCGCATACGCGTGCACAAGCACATGCACATATGTATGCACATGCACACACACGTGCACACACACAGCGTAATCTCATAAGCAGATATCAGACCGAGTGACTGTCAGAAGAACACTGATGTGTCCGTGAATTTAATGTCTGTACACACTGCAGGATCTTTGTTTTCCTTCTGTTGATTGCAAATGCAAAGTAGACACATGTTTGCAATTATCTGTTTGGCAGTAGCAAATAAAACTAGACAGGAGATGGAAGCTGAATATTACTTCACAGAAGCACAATGTTTGGGGGTCATCTGAATCTTCATCTTCACTTCATCTCATCTGAAGATTGAAGCATACCTGTTTTTGTATAGTATTGAAATTGAGCTAGTGACTAAACAGACAGGAGTTTATTTCATAGTGTAAACTTCTAATGCTGCTGTTTTCATTTTTGTGAACATTTTTATTATTTTTATGAAGTTATTGTATGCGACCACTACTTCAGTGACTGTACATCTTTGAATTTTCACACACACTACTTGTCAGCATATACAACAACACAAATAATACAAGATCTTCTAAGGGAAAAGTGTTTGTTATTTGTGCCAAAATGGATAGTCTTGATCAGGTCATACAGGAACCTGATAAGATACCCATGATGTAATACAATGGCTGGTCTTGCAGGTAAGTGGTAAGAAGTGTGTATGCTTGTGTGAGTGTATGTTGTGGGGGGGGGGGGGGGGTTATTGACAGAGGGAATTATTGCAGAAGACTCTATTTACCATTTTCAAAGCTATTCACTGCTCATCTATTCACTAATATGCAGCATATCTGCACACTGCGGTGTTTCTTTTGGTGATTACAAAGCTACACATGGATAAAGATGATTGACTGCTGATTAATTTCCACTTCCTCCCTCATACTTAGAGCAGGGGATTAGAGCTGCTTTAGATCCATGGCCTCATCAGCTGCAAGCGGAAGAGCGCTGGATCAAGTCATAAAGCGCTGTGAGGCCATAGCTCCCAGGCATCAAAGTGATATTTCGTACATGTTTTCAACACGTAAAACTGCAGATTTGACTGCAAGAAAGATCGTAAGAAAGTTTTGCGCGACGACCGAGGCATTGATACAACTTCTTGAATTGGAGTTATGTAACCAGCTCGGGGACTGAATTTGTTGGAGGTAAAATACACTGAAAACGCAATCACTTGTGACATAGTCCCTGCCTGTACATATTGGCACACCTGCACTTTTGTGTACAGGAAATGTGACAGATTGCGCCTTTCTTTCTCAGCACTCCTGGTAATTTGCAGCATCTTTAGTAAATTTCCCCCGCTTGGTTGTTTGCCATACTGCTCTGTAGCTTCCTCCTGCCTGATATCTGAAGCTTAATAAAACCAATCTCTCACTTTTCTTCCCTCTCTCTCCCTCTCCCCCTTCCTCATTCTCACGCCTCCTCTTGCCCTGTCTCTCTCCAGCTCAGCAGATGTGTGTTGATTTTTTTTTTGAGATCCTGTTAGTGTCTTTTATTTTTTGTTCTGAAAGTGTTTTGCAGCTACAAACAGCACTGTTCACAGTGGGTTTAGGAGCCTTGCGAATTAACCAGCGGATGTAATGTTGATGTTCTCTCCCCATGCTACATCTGCAGCATTCAACAGGGCCTGTTTCCCTCTAGAACCAAACAGCATTCCCTGCTGGGTTTACCTCCTCCTGGGTCAGGGCTGCATTAGTCTGCACGGACAGGTGCACAGCTCAGTCACCTTGTGGTGCTCACCACCGTGATACCTGTGGACTTACTGGCACTAAGTCAAGGTGGTAAAGTCCCGCAAGGTAAGATTAGTGAAAAAACCAGTGGGCATCAGTGACAAAGATGCCTTGGTTAGTAAAGCTAGGCAGATTTGGTCTTGCTTGTTCGGTCTCGCCTGATCACAATTGTGAGCAGAATTCTGTACATCAGCCTCGCTTTTGCTACAGCTCTCCAGCCTGACCTCCACCTCCCCTCTCCCCCACTTCAGCCAAGGGGCATTTTTCACACATCAGTGGTAAGAAATTGGGGTCTGGCCCCCGCATTAGTGACCATTCGACAGAGCTTGGCTCTTTTCTCTCTCCCTTCACCACATCCCCTTCCAAAAAAAAAAAAAAACCCAAAACAGGAAAAAAAGGCCATCAGATTCGGAGAACAGAGGCCGCTTTGTCAATGGCCCAACTAGAACTCATCTGTACCCAGAATCCTCTCTGATTCATTAATGGGATCAGCATTGACTCTGTTGCAGGAACCTTCCCCTCCCACTCCTCTGCAGAAAAAAAGCTCCCTGGCATTCCAGCCATGTATTTCCTTCAGCATAAGGGTGAGAAAGAGTAAAAAAAAAAAAAAAAAAGCAGGCCCTGAATACTCAGCTGCAAGTGGAGAGCCAAGAGACAAATACCGGGAGCCAAAGGCCAAAAGCCAAGCTTAGCTTGGCAGCACTGCTGTTGATCTTTAATAAGTAACTTCCTAAAGCTGAAACGTGCCTTCTGTGCAGTCTCTTGCGACTAATTTAATAAAATATTGTGAAATGGTTCTGGATCTCGTGCGATGTTTATTGGTTTTTTGCTCAGATCCCGACCCAGCGCGTCACTCAGCCAGAACTTTTCAGTCAACACTTATTTTAGGACAGAGAGTCCACAGAAGGCCAGTTATCACACCTCTGTCTGCAGGATCTAGCCACTCTGACACTTTTGAAATGTGTAAACCTGACATGTGCTGAGGATGCATGTCTTATGCCATTATACAGTGCAATCTGTAAGTATTTGGACAGTGATACATTGTTTGTTTTTTTGGCTCTGTACTACATCATACTGGATTTGAAATTAAACAATGGGTATGAGGTTAAAGTGCAGACTGTCAGCTGTAATTTGAGGGTATCTACATCCATACCGGGTGATCCATGTGGAAACTACAGCGCTTTTTACACATAGCCCCCGCTCCCCCTAATTTATGGGAGAAAAGAAAATTGGACAAATTAACACAATCTGAAATAAAGTCAACATATTTAGTACTTTGTTGCAAATCCTTTGCATTGGATGACTGCCCAAATTTAACAACCCATACACATCACCGACACAAAGCTGGTTATCTTCCTGGTGATGCAACCGTTTTCAGTTCCTGTTTGTTTCTGAGGTGTTTTGCCTGCAGCCGTGTCTTCAGCAAGTGAAATGCATGTTTCATTGGATTTGGGATGGGTGAATGACTCGACCAGTGAAGAACATTCTACTTTTTGCCCCTGAATAACTCTTTGGTTGCTTTAGCAGTATGTTTGGGGTCATTGTCCTTCTGCAAGGTGAAGCGCTGTCCGATGAGTTTTGAGAAATTTCGTTTGATCTAAGCGGATAAATTCAGTGTTCAGAATTCATCCTGCCACTGCCGTCAGCAGTCACATCATCAATGAAGACAAGTGAGCCAGTCCCAGTGGCAGCCATACATCCCTAAGTCATAACACTGCCTCCATCATATTATTTCACAGATTGGGGGGGGGGGGGCTTTAGTTCATGAGCAGTTCCTTTCTTTCTCTACACTTCTCTCTTTCTAGAACTTTTTTGTTAGCAAACTACAACCTCCGCGAGGCTAGAGTGGTTTGTGGTGAACCCTCTGAAAGTTATGCTGGTGTAGTCTTCTCTTTATGGTAGTCCTTGACACATTTATGCCAATATCCTGGAGAGTGTTCCTGATCTATTCAACATTTGTAAATGGGGTTTATTTTTCAGTCATCCACTACAGAGGTCTTCCATAGTCTATCAAGTTGTTTGGTCTTACTCAGCTCACCAGCGCATTATTTGATTCCTAACAATGTATGAAAGAGTTGATATTGACAGATATATTTTTATATATTCATTTATATTTACGAAATGGCTACACACACACACACACACAAATACATACATAACGGCATTTGGGGGACTCATCATTGAGATTCCATGGAGAACCAGTGGAAAATGGAAAACCAATAGTAATTCCATTTGCTGCTATAATATATCCCAGTTTTGTTGAAAAGTTACTCTTTCTTAGGGATACTGCTGGTAAATGCTATTGTGCTGCACAAATGTGAGAACTTTAAAAAGCGGAGCCCTTAGTTACTTACTGTGTATTTATCGATTTATTCCAACCTCACTCAGACCACCCCCATGGTCTTAACTTGAATGATGCCATCCTTGTACCTATCCTCGAGACCATATATCAGTCATGTGCCTGACCTTAGGCGGACTGGCTCACCACCCATAAAAGCATGAGGGTGAACACACCTCCTTCTCTTTGCCTTGCTCGACTCATCTGAGACCTGTTGGTCAGAAAGCGTTTCTTTGAAACTCCACTATCAACAATCTATCACATTGCTGCGGGTGTCTTGTGTCCCTGAGGACTGTAAGTGGTTTTTCCTTTCTTTTGTTTGATTGCAGCTTGTCAGTGATCGTTTTGTGGGTTTCACTTTCATTTTATAGCGAGAGTTATGTTGTTTGCCTTAACCTCTTATTTTCGTTTCAGGCATCTTTATTTGTCTCACCTGGGGCTAAGCGCTTTACTATAGCTTGCAATTCCACGTAATCATTGTCCCTCCCCATTAACCTACGGTTCGCAGAGGATGGGGATCTTGATTACAAGATCCCCCCCCCCCCCCCCCCCCGCCCCCGTGCGTTGTGCGCAATGAGTCGGGGAGTTTAGATTTGTTAAATTATTCCTTTATATTCAATTCAGGATTTAAGCATGAGTTGATTTACTTGCCGACTTCCCATTACCTCTGTGCGCAGCAGGGGGGACTGTTTTACTCTCTTCTTCCCTTAATATAAAATAGTAGGGTGTGAACCTTTTCTTTCTTCACACAGTGGTGAGCTGTCTTTTATTTATTTTTTGTTAAATACTGATTGTATTGCCCTTAGTCCCTGTTCGCAGTGGATGGGGTTCTGTTTGTCTCCCTGTGGGCCACCCCTGATCATAACAAGGGGTGGGGCCAAGGACATGATCCCCAGCTTACATATGGGCCACTGCATGTTCCAGGAGACCAGGGGCACTAGGATAACACTCAACGGCAAATTTTAGCTGCCACACACAATCTATCAGAGAAACTGGGTAAAGTTGAGGCCCAATGTTCTGCTACAACACAGGAACCAGGAAGCTCAGATGGGCCCTCCCTTGATGAGTTACCTTCTTTTCAGGCAACGAAAGTGGACCATAATTTCTCTTTATGCTCACAATTCCCTTTCTGAGGGCAGCGAGCACTCGGGTGGCACTGCTGACTCAGAACTCAAATCTTTGCAGTCAAACAGCTGCACCACTGTGTATCACCAGGGTGCCTGTGTTGCCCCCAGGTAGCACAGAAACTGCTGTTTTGGGCTTTTGTGCAACTGACCTCTCTCAGGGCAATTTATGTTTCGGGTTGCGATTCAGGCAGCGAACCTTCTTTCCAGGACCGGTCCTCTCCCTGAGCATGAAGACTACATCCAGAAGTGGGAGCTCTCTTCCGGGCTTGTTCACCATGGCTCAGGCTAACCTATTCACATCAGCAGAGACAACCCATTTGCAGGATGTGGTTCTCCCTGAATGGTCAAGGAGGACCCTTAGCTTTAGATGCATTGTCTCAAGAGTGGATGCGTTTCATCCTTGTACCTTTCCCACATCTTACAGGGTCAGTGCGGTACTCCTAGCAACCTTAGGGTCCACCACCACCATTCTGTTTTCAGAACTAGTCATCCAAGTTAAGACCGTGATGACAGTCTGAGTGAGGTCAAAATAGATGGTAAGTTATGACTATAACTATGAATTTGTGAGACTGAATGATGACCATCATTATCTCTTGTTGCTCGGAACGAGCTGAAGTGTTCCACGCTAGAGGGGGTGGCATATTCATCGGGATGCTTTCATGGGCAGTGAGCCAAGCCTCTTAAGGTCAGTCACATGGCTTTGATGATATATAGTCTGAAGGATAAGTAAAAGGATGCCATCATTCATGTTAACTTACGTTTTGTCTTTAAGAGTAGCCTGGAAGTTCATTGTAGATGGTAGCAGTGAGGGGTGGTGTGAGGATAGAGAAATGGGGAGAGAGGAACAGAACCTAGAGCCATGCTAACTATGAGGAGAGAAATATTTCTGCTGCCAAACCAGGGAAATGCTGAAAGGCTTTTTCACCAGTTGAAGAATTTACCTATTACTCAGTGACACACACACACACACAGGAAGCACACTCCCACACACACCCACGCTCACAAACACACCCACACACAGCTCTCTCCTGTAGTACTATGTGGTCCCTATTTTTTTTGGCTGGAATATTCATCAGGGAAATGCCTGCATTTCAGCTGCAGGGCTTCTGGTATGGGTATAGATGGTAAAATGTAATTATAACTGCCAGTTCCAAAATACAACAATATTGCAGAGTGCCTTGACCATGATGAAGAGTAAATCATATCACACCTCAAATGCGTATTTATGATTCATTCCAGTTTCAGAACAGCACAAGTGGGCTTCAGTGTAATTTAGGGGATACGTATAAGGAATAGAAAATCTGTGATATTTCCTCTGGTTCCTCAGAAAGCCACAGGGTCTCTGTTGCTCCTCAGCACTTCATTGATAAATTGAAGAAGTTGATTACACAGTTGCTTCCTGGACCTGAATTTGTTTCTGATTTTATGGTGAGAACAAATGCCAGCAGATCCTAAAGGGTTGCAAGTATAAACATTTACAAAGCATTTCAGATTTACCTTCAATTTACTTTCAATTGCTACAGGGATGGATAATATATATTTTCAAATGTCATTTGTAATTAATCCTGCATTCATATGGAACTTGACTATGGCCAGCACTGCATAAATAAATTAACATTGTAAAATAAAAATGTTTCCTTGCACAAATACAAGTAAATAACTTTGAATAAATATTATAAATGCTACATATACCCTATACTGGAAATAAATCATACATGCTGAAATGATAACATTACATTAATACATTTAAAACATTACATGAAATAAATACATATTTGCATTGTATAGGCTATTTTAGTCCTACATTTCAGCATGCATGCATTTCACAGTGACCATTTGGTGGTGCTTTGAGATAAGGCAGTCTGCAAGGCTGTTAAATAATGTAATGAAAAATCTCCATTGAGATAGGGAAACGCAGGCTTAATCGAGGATTGTCTGCTTCAGATATCCATATCGATCTACAGCTAATTTTTATGCTATTACATTTTAACATCACAACAGCCCTGGCACTAATGATGAGATAGCTATGTGGCTGTACTGATATTGTCTTTCAGCCAATAAAAGAATCGTCTTTATATATGCCTTTTTTAAATGGACACTGTTTATGCATTCCTGTCTAGTGACAGTACTGGTTGATTTCTCACTCATTTCTTATGCATTCCTGTCTGGCAAATACCAGCAGTCTCTTGTAGTGTTACTAGTGTTTTCACAGAAAAATCATGTCTATTTTCAGCCAAAATACTGTATAGAAAACACTTTCCTCTAAGACATGAGCCTCAGGTGATCTGTGTTAGTCAGAAAGGGGCATTTCCAGTCTGTTTATCAACCGTCTTAACTTCCTGCTTCAACTGTTGCCATGCAGACATTGCCATGCCAACACTCCAAGGTCCTTGACAGTGGGTGGGCAGCAGGGAATTCAGCCTAACCATTACAGCACTTTGCTTCAATTCACTTTTGCAAAATTAATTTGATTGCATAATACCCCATCAATACAGTCTTCAGTGACCACTGAGCCCACTGAGGGCTGCCATCGTTATTATCATTTTTTTGTATTTCAAAAGCATGACATTTTTATATTACACTTTTTTTTTTACTGTCCAAATTTTACAAAATTTGGACAGTATTACAATGCCATTTCAATAAAAGTTAGGCAAATACTATATTGTGGTCAAAATTTTAGTTTAAGCTGAAAAGTGTTTGTTTATCAGACATAAAGAAAAAAACATTTAGTTTTATTAATTTCTGCTTTATTATTAATCGGCCTGGAGCACACAGAGAAGGGAATAGTTTTGCTTGGTCGTACTTATAACCCAGGTTTGAGCATCAGAGTAGCCAATACAATGTTGAAAATGCACGTCAGACCACAGTCTAAATCCTCCATTGTCCTATATGGAATTTATTAGCATTGTTTACAAAAGAGTGTTTTAGTGTGCTAAAATATTGCACCTGTGGTAACGTGTTTGATACCCTTGGCAGAATTCATTTTTCCTTTTTTTCGTTAGGTATTTTGAAGCCCCAAGAATCCCAAACATGTCACACATCTTTCATGCCCCAGGAAAAAAATTCTATCTTGTGCTTTAAGTGAAGGAGACCTCACCTTGCTCACCGTCAACATCCTGTCAGATGCTTGCACCTGCACATCGTAACGCAACACCACGCCGCTCGTTTCCTCATATTTGTGTGGCAGACTCGAGAGATCGATTTCCCTTTGCGTGAGATACGAAGGCCTGATTCTTACACAGAATACGCAAATCCCCCCAGGGCCAAGGGCACCTATAGACGTTTAAAAAGTGCCTGACGCTGCCTTAAAGCAGCGGTGTCAGACTCCTGTCCTGAAGGGCTGCAATATCAGCTGGTCCTTGTAATTTCCTTTCAACCAGCAGCCAATTTTGGCCTTAGAAACAAGGTTTGCAGGCTATTCAGATAATAGATTATTTAAATTAAGCACTTATGTCCAGGAACACATCAAAAACCAGCAGACACAGCAGGCCTCCAGGATCTGAGTTTGAGATCCTTGCCTTAAAGAGATGTCAGTACAGAAAATACAGTCGCTGCAGTCTCCATGCATTCAGTAATTGATAATCTAACTTTACTTTTACTTAGATTAGCACTGTTTGTAAATGCATTAGTCACACATACACTTTTATGGATTAAAAATAAAAAATGTGTATTGATTTCTGAAAAAGTCAGGTCTGGGCTACATTTTGGGTGGTTCCTAGATATAAGTGGTAACAAACCCTGTTTCTGGATATCTACCATCCTGTCGATTTTCATTCCAACCCTAACAAAGCAAAGCACACTTCATTCAACAGCTAAAGATCTTGCTGAGCTGCTAATCAGTGGAGTCAGGTGTGCAAAATTTGGGTTGAAATGAAAACCTGGAGTATGGTAGATCTCCAGGAATGGGTTTTTTTTTTTTTTTTACCACTGCTATATAGCCTATTGTTATGATTGCACTACCACTGTGATATTTATTCAGTTTCATCCAGAGTTTCTTAGATGCCTTTGAGAATGGCATATTTGCTGAATTGATTCAGATTTAATACCTTGTCTAAGGGAACAAAGGCTTAGCCTAGCGTGGAAAGTAGCATTCAGCCTTTTAGTAACTAGACCGGGACAGACAGGCAAGTCCAAGTCCATACATTAACACCACTTGTTTTGATATTTTTAAAGAAAATTGATTTACTTATGATTTAATTGCTATGGCTGAAAGATAAAGCGTTGTCTTATAGAAATACTCAAGAACGAATGAGTACTCAATGACTCCGCATTTTTCCTCTCATACATTCTATCAGAGAACTAAGACAGCTCATTAGCGTTTTGGTTTCTTGTAAGATAGCCTCTAGGCATTATCATAAATCTCATCACCACAAACTGTACGAAACGACCTTCTTTTGTGGAGATTGCAAAAAGACGGACGAAGAATAAAAATAGATACCGAGAATAAAATTTGGTAATGGCTTCTTGGTGACCACAAACTGAGAGAAAATAGGCAAGACAAACCGCCTGACTGAGAAAAGCTGAAAGGAGGCTTGACGGATTAGAGTTTTCCAGGTTGTGGATTCATAGAGGTCACATACCCGTAGGCCTATGCAGCTGATAAAGCTGGCTTGTTTTATTGCCCAAAGCAAAAGCTGAGCATTGCTTTCAATTTTGCACAGGTCCAGTACGTTTCCTTCGCAAATAAAATTAATGTGCTGTTTTTCACTGCAATATTCCCCTGTAAAATATGTAGAATCCCCCACCCCTCCCCAAATAAAGAAATAAATAGCAGCTTTGTTATTATAGTAGTCCGTATGTTTGCCAGGTATGAAATTCACTTTAATGGGGTCAAGAACTGAAAATCGTTTTTGAATACCATTTGAGAAATTAAATGCGCTCCAAATGTTGTGCATTGACCAGAAATGGACATTTTTAACTGTCTGTATACACTTCCATTCCAATAAATAATATTTGGTGATGTGTGAGAAATACAAATATTCAATTGGCTTTTGAAAATGTTATTGTTATGTTAAGATATTGTTAAATGGTTTTGTTGTACGGAAAGCACGGAGTGTATGAAAATTGTTGTATTAACCTGATGTATAAAAGAACCATACACAGTTATTAAATCGTTCGATGAAAGGGTAGGCAACCGCGGAGCTGAAGTAGAGGAGATGCTTCTGGTTATTGTGTCATCAGAATTGCACACTTCAGTCGATTTTTAAGAGCACCTCTGGCCCATGGTCACCTGCATTCATTAAGCCTAACGATTCCAATTATGTAGGCAGTAGTTGGGTTGTAGCAATGGGCAGGAACACCTCTGACACTCCACAGGCCGGATTGCCTACCTCTGGTCTAATGCGTATAATCAGAGCTCACAGATGAAATATCACATTGAGCTTTGGAAGCCCTCAGGTTTAATTACGCCTTGCCTCATTACACCTCTCCTAACAGCGAAATGGAAATTTTACATTTCACGCTTACAGTTCCTAACATGGGCAGTTGCTTTGCATTAAGATACAAACCACTAAAATCAGCTTTACAGAACCCACCTTGAAGAGACAGATTTTTGGCCACTCTTCACTCCTGGCCTTTTTCATCTGATGTATTTGCAAGCCAAAGTGCTTACTTATGACCTTAAGGTTTTACATCTGATATATTACTTTAGCCCTGTATGTCCTGGAAAGCCAACAGCTCTGCTAGTTTTCATTTTCACTTTAAATCAACAAACGATTCAGACTTGGGAAGCCAGGTGAGCTGTGTTAACTGTGTAATCAATGGCTTTTGATTGATCAATGAATTGCTGAGAAACAGTGGAAACCGGCAGACCCTACAGATCTCCAGGACCACGGTTGGGGACCCCTGCTTTCACCCAATAATACATCTTTTAACAACATATTTTTACAGAGGTGATGCATGTTCCTTCCACAAGGCATAAATGGGGCAATCCTCAAACTGACATACAGTGTAGTAATCACTGCACTACACTTTACCACAAATGTGTCACAACAATGTCACAAACTGAGCCGTTCAAACCATAATGCATTTGATCTCTGCAGGTATGTTCAATTTACAATTATTCGAGAGAAGGGCTTGCTAATGCCTGATGCATTACTGTGTGGAGTGAATGATTGACTCACTGGGAGAGGAATAGACAAGATGATCATTTATTCTTAAGTCGAGTACATATTTCCCAAGACACATCATTAGTTCATGGCACTTTAAATAAATGTCATGGCATTATCTTCATTATAATAACAAATATTGGTTATGCTCTCTGATAAAAAGAATAAATTGGCAGTAAATATTGATTTGATACTCCAATGAACTCCTATTAAGTCTTGAGGAAGATCTCCACCTGAAGGTCATGCATGCAGGGGTTACAGACTGGGAGTTAACTCAATGGTACAAGCTGAATGATTAATTCAATCTAACTGCTAAGGTTGCTTGTCCTTTGAATTAACTTATGTGTGTGCGTGTGCGTGCGTGCGCGCGAAACATGTGCACGTGTGTGTGTTTGTGCACGCGTGAGTGTGCGCACATGGATGTTTTGGTTTTAAGGCATTTTGCCCTTTATCCAAACTCATACACAACTGCAGACTCATAAACATGTACACAGTACAAAGAAAAAAACTGCATATCCTCCTCTAAAAAATGCCTGGTTAAATATTTTTTCTTATGTTATTGTCACAAAACAAATGAATGAATGCCTTCTTCATGGTGTTTTACCAAACAGCTATTAAAAGTCAAAGAGGACTTCAAGAATCATGCTGAAGGACAGCCAGCAGTTGTTTGTGAATAAAACCCCACAAAGCTAAACTGACTTCCTTTTTATAGTTTTTGTGTCCTAGGCATGGGGAATGAGATGACTGTGGCTTTCAGAGTAATAACGGACTTAGGGCCATAAAGCAAATCGAGAGAGCCAATGTTGCCATAAAAATGCACACTCGTTAAATTATTCGCCACAGCAACTGTTCCCTTCCTTTGTTGGATTTATTTTAAATCCTATTATTAGTCTTACTTTGGCAGTTCCCTTTGTGCATGACTGGGAGCTGGCTGTTTCAAGGCTGCAGTCATCTTTTTATCACTCACACCGTGCGTTAGCGAGGAGTCCAGCTTGCACTCGCCGTTTAATGCACTCTGGCTGAAAAGGGGCGACTAATGCCGGTTGACTTCAAAATTCATCCACTATACCCAGCATATTTTAGTGTTTGTTAATGCCAGAAGCTCAGACCAGGGATTTAAATAATAATTATTTATTCTCAGCTCCTATCTAAATGAACTGTGTTTTTTTCCTTTGTCACCTTAAAACCTGCAACTGATTCATCCACTTGAATTAATTGATTTACTGCTCTGTAACAATGAAAGACAGCACACCCTATGGCTGTTCAGGACCAGGGCTGGCAACCCCTGATTTAATCGTTTTTATTTATTTATTTATTTATTTATTTATTTATTTATTCATTTATTCTTTTTATGACACAAGGATTCAATACAAATTATTCAATTTAATGTAATCTAAAGAGTCTCACACACCCCTTTTGATCGTTATGCACCCTTGTGGGGCTTGATGTGTGTGTGTGCACGTGCGTGTATGTGTGCGTGGACAGGCCTGCGTGTGTGTGTGTCTGTGTGTGTGTGTGTGTGTGTAGAAATCCTCGGGCATGTTCTGTAGCAGACAGCTGTCCCGCCGAGCCCCTGCAGCAACCTCGCCCAACATCCCGGCTGTCCCGTTGCCCCACAGCCTCTACCCCCCCCCCCCCTCTGAGGACAGTGTGAGTGCATGAGTGCGCGTGCGCACGGGCTCGTACCCCGGTGCCATCAGAACCGCTGTTTGGTTGCTTAAGCTCTGGCGGCCAGACAATAGGGCCATAAAGAACCGTTGCTTCCTCCCTTCCTGTTGAGTGTTCTGCCTGGTGAACACGCTCAATGGAGCTCTGCCGCCGCTGCAGCGCCAGCAAAACAATTCAACAGAGAGCGCCGTTCTGCGGCTTGTCCAGCAGCCACTCTGCCAAGCCACTGCGCACTGTATCTGCATCAACTCTACAGTCCATGATACACCAATGAATATGCATGCAGATTTGCAGAGCTAAATCAAATAAAATAAAAAAAAATAATAATTCAGCTCACATACCTTTGAAACATAAATACAGAAATGGATAATGATCGGCCTTTTGCCTTACTAAGTGGAGGAGGAAAAGGCTTGGTTATTGCTTGGATAGGAGTCCTTGGAAAAGCTAGTCTCTGCTTGGAGTGGTGCAGTGGTATCTGCAGAGCAGTGATGGGGACACTGTGTTGCAGGAGTCCCAATTCTTTTTTTTCTGCATGAAATGTCAAATATCTCATGGCAGTTATTGAAAAGGGGGAAGGGTGTTCCAAGTCATGCTGGCCAAATTATCAATATGGCCAGTAATTGCTCTCAATATTCACAGGATAAATACCTCTTTCTACCTCTGCTAATGCACTGGAAAGTGCTCTGACACAAAATGACTGTCATTCATCAAAATATATGCTTTTTGCATATATTCTTCGAAACAATATGGAATTCTCACATACTAAAAAAGAAAAAGATGTTAATGTAAAATCTGTGAGCAAGGCCTCTGGTCGGTTTCACTGGATGGCAGACATGAATGGATGGGACGAGGGGAAAAATATATTTATAATCTGCCTAGTAGTATTCTCTAAACAAGCTATATCCAAATCACAATCTTTAATTCACAACTGACTTGTTTCAATCAAAGTATCCAACAGCAGAAAATGCACAATGCACAAACATGTAAGCTATGCATATCACCCAAGATTTAGATGTCTGGAATAAATGAAACCCATTTACTTTTTACAGACTGATCTATCGCCATCATTCTTGGCAAAAAGAAGATGCTGTATGCTTGAAATGCAGTATAAAAAAAGCCTTGGTCCTGCCAATTTACACTCATAATTTAAGGGAACAGCACCTGTGTTCTGCTCCTCCAACCCCCGCCCCCCCCCCCGATCCAAATAAAATGTGTCACTCAAAACTATGGACAATTCCATAGCAGCCATACTAAACGTATGACTACACATGTGGTACACATACGTTTTGGTCAGGTCTGAGAGCTTAGGCAGGGAGAGTTTTTTGTGAAGTTAGTCCACCCCCCCTAAAAAAAAGAAAAAAGAAAGATGCCTGCAAAGTCATTCAGCTTCTTAATAACTTCCAGATGCACACTTGGACAGAACATGGTTTAGATTTGGGCCATTGAGAGTACTGAGTGGGGCAGACTGCCAAGTCATGTTCCTCTCTTCCTCTCTGTAAAGATACTAATAGAATTCATGATTTTCTTATTTCAAAATTGTCTCCCTCGATTTCCACATATTTAAAAAATACATTTCAACACAAGCTTGTTAAAAGGGTGCTGAGACCTACACACAAAAAGTGTTTATGAAGGATTCATATTGCACATCACTGTGAATGGGAATTTTTTACCTACATTTGCTAAATCTGCCAAGTCTGTGAGGAACGTGTTGTGGTTATGGTCCAAAAACAGGACAGCAATCCCCCAATGAACACCGGACATTTTGGTTCTAAGGTAGAGATGCAGAGGTGACCATAAATTATCAGAATCTTTTTGTATAAGAGTTGTATGACTAGTTCACAGTAGTGGTGGGCGTATGAATTACGTCTAGTGAGACAAGTAGTTGGATTCAGTTCACAATGAAGATTTGTACACAGATTCATTCACTTGAAATTCTGGCAAGCCTTTTGTTTGCAAATGACTCAAAGGACCCATGAGCAGCCTACACTTGTTCAATGATTCCTTCTGGCAGCAAAGCCTGAGCCATAAGCCAACTGATGTGCACCCATGTTGAAATAAACATTAAATCCTACCTCTCGCTCAAGTGCATTGTGATCTAAGGACATTCATACATTAAAAGAAATAAAATGCTCTGTGGTTTCATTTCATTGCTTATGTCTGATTTATACAATTGTTATGGATTATACCAACACACTTTCAAATAATGAGTGTCCCAAATTCCAAGTGAAATAATTTTAGTACCACTGTATTGTATCAGAGTCACAACTTGTAATAAAAGCTTTAAAACCCATCACTCAGAAAATGACACCAACAATTCATTTTAATGTCAATGTTAATATATTTTATATTTTTTACTGAACACATGCGTCAATCCCCGCAACACTCAAAGTATACAAGTTATTCTTGAAAATAGAGCAAAGGTATTAAAATGCCCCAAAAAATAAATATATTTTTTTATAAAATATACTCAAAAATAAATATTCTTTACACTAAACAATATATTGAAACATTAGAAAAAAGATTAAAGGCCAATTAAAAAATTACATTTATAAGGAGGGGAATAATCATATATGCAAGATACACGTTTTACTTTCATAATATCTTTTCATTACTTTACATAATTTGAATTATACAATTGACATACAAAAAAACGGTAGAAAACTACTTTGTGTATTTTCAAAATCCATTTCACAGAAAATTGGTCATGTAAATTTATAGGTGAAAGCTTATCTGACATACTACATGTTATCAGGAGTTACATAAATGACTTCAGTTTCAACATTAACATAAATGTGTCTTATCTTCAAAGGTCCCTTATTTGAAACATTGCACCTTAAAAAAAAAAAAAAAACATTTTCATAATCCCAACCCAATGATGTAGGATTGGAAGACCTTGTGTACTTCAAGAACATGCTTCGTTTTTTGTATAATTCTGTGCATTGTAAGTGCAAATTTTCCCATGGAAAATACATTTTAAAAGTTCCCTCCTCTTCCAACAGGACAGCACCTTTTCTAGACTCACATGATGACTTGCTCCATCCCTTCCAATCACACAGCTGCACACTTGGTTGCTTCCTATTGGCTGGAGCTGAGAAACATTTCCCAATTGAAGAGGTTACTGGGTTACCAAAACTATTCCTTCCTCAGACAGCTGCAGAGCGGAACACAGATGATCCATTTTGGATTAATAAAATAATTTTGATGGAATCCAGAAAACTATGGATCGCAAAGTATTCTAAGTATGGATTCAGTGTGGGAGCAGCTAAACGTGTCATTTCCACTGATGATGACAATCAAGATGACATACCAATACAAACAGAAGCTGTCAATTCTACGTGGACTGTCTGGCGGCATTGCTTCTGCGTACGGCGTTTGAGCGTCCGCACCTGCAGCCCCCCGGGCCTTTGAGACGGCGGTAGCAGCCCTGCACCATTCGCAGGCAGCCCTTGGCGGGCGGGTAGCAGAGAAGGCAGGGCAGGAAGAGGGCCGCCACGGCGACGGCGGCCCAGCGCAGGCCCCGGCGCGACGGGCCGCACGAGAAGGGCCTGTCGGCGCACACGTCCTCGTCGTCGGTGGAGCAGTGGTAGAACAGGCCCTTCACACAGCAGACGCAGGTGGCGTATTCCAGAAGGTTCTGGGCCGAGCAGACGCAGCGGTGCTGGCAGGCCCAGCAGGAGGGCAGCGCCCGCGGAAACGCGCACTCCTCGCACGTACACAGGCCGCAGACCTCGCACAGGGGGGCGTGTCCACTGCCCGGAGTGCCGCTCCCTGTTTCGCCCTGTTCTTCTTCCTCGAAGAGCTTCTGCTCCCCCTGCTTTGGTTTTGACGGTTTGGGGGATGCCGTAGCAACCTGGCCAGAAGCGGGGTCGCCCGGGACCCTCCGCTCAACTGAGGCGCTACCGTGGGACCCGCCGATTGGCGACTGTGTGGGAACGGCCGACGGTGAGGACAGGCGGCGATGTTGGTGCTGCTCCCTAGTGGCAGACCTCTGCTGGTGCAGCTCAGGCGCTAAGTCTCGCTCCGGCTCAGGCTTCTGCAGAGGCGGAGGTGGCTGTAGAACGGCCTGGTGACTCCCAGGCCTGGCCGATGCCACCGTAGGCCCCTCGGTGTACTCATTGGCGCTCCCCACAGCGTGGATCTGGTCCAGGGACAGCACGAGTACCTGCTGGCACCCTGGCTCTCTGGCACCAGGCTCCCCAGCATGCTGCCCCCTACTGTCAGGCACAGCCAGAGACCCACTGCTGCTCTGAGTTCCCACCTCCATCTTTGCACTGAAGATGGACCCCTCTTGCAGGTATTGAACTCATCTGAAGTCCTGCAAGACATAAGCTAATTAGTCAGCCTTGAGGGAAATGGCTAAATTAAAAAAGCCCATTGCCGCTGTGATATTGAAAAATTGAGAGCAATTCATGACAAATCTACCATTCATCAGGATGATCCCACCAGGGTAATACTACAGCCTTTCAAGGCTGCCAGCCTCAAACAAAAGATTTAATACCATTGAAGACCAACCATACACAGGAAACCAGTTTTAACAGGATGAGCCACCCAGAACTTGCTTAAAATTAGACATTTTACCAACTCAGCATGCATTGCCACTCTGAAAGATGGTGCTTTAAAATTAATGTAAATCTACAAAATATCAGTTTAAATTGTTTTCTTATATTTTGTCAACTTAAGCATTTCCAAACTCTGTTCAATGAAACGAGTGGTTTGCAATGCTTTTGTAAAGAGCAATGTCACAGCTGTTCCATATTTTGTTTTGCTGCCTTACAAAACATAAGCAAAGCATAGCCATTAAAGTTTGCATTTGTGTAAAAAAGGGCTGGAAAGGATTAAGTGTGTGTTCATTGAAGATCATTAACTCACACTGTAAATGATAAAATACACTACTTTGTGTGTTAAGTAAACAACACAATTAGAGGTTATAATGCCACATGCACACAGAATTAAAAAAATACAAAACAGAAAAATTATGTTTTCTGTTAATCATAGTTTATGATTATCCTTTTTGAATTTGTTAGACAAAACTTTGTGCTGAAATGTGATTCATTTCTACAGTGCATCTGTGCAAACTGGGGGTTTGAGCTTGGGAGAGCTCTTTAAGAAACAAGCCAAATTATTTCAAGTGCCAATTTACCAGTGAAAAGCTAAACGATGCAATTATGGCTTCAGCTGAATTCATTCCACAGGGGCTTCAATTGGCCGAACTGGCTTTCTGTTAATAGGTGCAGCAGTGGTCTGCCAGGGGTTGCATAGTGCTTGTGATTATATGCCATTTGTAGTGTAGCATTGTAGCTTACAGTTCTCTGCATGTAGCCAGTGGTAATGGCAATCTAGCCAAATGATTTACTAAACAGAAAAGCTTAATACAATGCAGATCCTTTTCACCTGTCTCTCTGGCCTGTTAGCTCTTTAACAGCTGATCTGAATATGAAGTCATGGTGGTGTATTAAGTTAATAAATTGTGTGTACAGTATATACTTCCATTTCATGTAAGTGGAAGTATACACTATGCTTCCAGGAATAAAAACAGGATATTTCTGGAAAGCAAGATTTCCCAGGACAAGTAGGCAATGATGCATTTGCATTTCCTTTTTGTAAATTTCTTCCATGCTAATATGTAAGCTGAGGATTTATGGGGGATTCTCCAAGAGGATCTGAGGACACTGATTTTAACAACCATAAAATTGTGTTTTTTAATTCCAGAAACACATACAAACTTATGACCAAATTTGCCTGATACCTTTGTCCATGGGTAATTCTTGACCTCTATAAAACATGGTTGTTGATATTAAAATGGGTGCAACGTTAGGACAAATGTCACACGGACAAGGTGGCAGCCCTACTAAAAATTCTACCCAAGACCAGCAGAGATTCTAAGCTGGTTAAGATGTGTTTTGACACTTCTAACTGGTCATAAGAGGTCTGTGGCTGGTGAAAGCTCTTCTCTAACTGGAGAAAGCTGGTCAAAGCTGGTTAAGCGGTAGCTGGCTGTCAACGTCGACTGGTGGACTAGATGACTATGTAGGCTGGGTCAGCTAGTGAACAGCTGGTTGACCAACTAAAAGTGTTGAGAACACAGCTGTGTGTTCATCTGGCTGGTTTATGTTGGAAATTATAAACATGGAGTGCAATAAGATTAGCTTTGCTTCCCAAGACCACACGTGTGTGTATGTATGCATATTTTATATATACACACATGTATTTTATATACATACACACTATAAATACACACACATACAGAGACAGAGACAAACATACTGAGGGAGACAGATGGAGAGAGAGAGAGACTTTCACCCCTGGCTTCACCATGCACGCATTGGTCAATGCGTAGCTACCAACGCTACCGAACAGCGAGTACACATTTGAGTTGTCATTAGGGTGCGGTTTTTGATACTACCACAAAAACTTAGCATATATCATATATCGCTAAAACTAAACAAAACTAACAGATAACGCAATTTGGAAATGAAGCCCACTGTCATCGTATGAAGACCATTGTCATAACATGGGCCATTACTGCCACTTACACGTTTGCACTTGCAAGTATACTAACTAATCCTCACCTCACGTTAACCAAATGACAAGCAAAAAAAAAAAAAAAGTACTTGCGTTATGACAAAATTAAAAAAATAATAAACACAATACAATGGGAATGTCCATAGTCTTTGCAACAGATTGGCAAATATTTAATATATTATAATCATCAATAATACTAATGATAACAACAACAATAATAATAACAACGTGGAAGACTACAGAAACAAGCCAGACTTTACGTACAGAAACAAGCCACTCTTAACAATAGGGGAACGTTATAAACAAATAGCTCAGATTGCACGATAATAAAAGATATATAGGCCACAGATAAATTCGAGCTCTGGGACTGGACGCATAAAACTGTGCAGTTTCCCCAAAACCGATAGTTAATTAAGGAAGTGGCACCTTTTATGCGTTTTTCTCGAAAATATTTACCGCAGATTTCCACAGCGAAAACCTCACCTGGTTCGCACCACTGTCACCCTCGTTGTTGCTTTTCGTCAGTAGGAAATCCTGTTCGGAAACTTTATTCATGAAAACCTTCAGTAGTCTACTCATCCAGAATACCGCAGAATGGTGAATAATTGGTTCCAGTTTAACAACAAATCCAACTAAGTATGCTATCCTAAAGTCCTTTTCGAATCAACTAGCTGCTTGGCTACTTTATGCAAAAAAGTAAGATAAAACCGCTCATAATTAACCGAAACTCGATTGTAAATCTCCATTAAAATTCCCCTCGGTATTGCTGGCAGTTTGAAGACTGCAGAACCATACTTGTGTCAGCTGGATACTTTTCATAAAACGCTGCTGAAGTTAGCGTGTGTTTTGTTGCTTCACAAACTCAAGCGCTTCCCAGAGTTTCTGGTCTTATTTTCCTTCTTTCCGGGGGAGCAGGGGTTCATGCAGTAAATGGCGTCATGTGGAAGTGAATGGAAACATGTTGTTGTCTAAGAGGATATATCGTATCCGGTCACATCTTATTGGCTCCGGGAGACTCATATTCCTTGCTATCTGTGCCAAGGCTGGAAATAGCAAAGGCTGGTTTACGTACTGCAAATAATGTACCTGACCAGAGTATTGTATTATAGCTGTTTTGAAAAGTAGTTCTTCTGAACAGCGATTAAGCATGTTTATAAGTGATTGATTGTCATTGCAAGCATCAGGAGAAAAAACAGATTGAAATACAATTAGTTTTCATGTGATAAATCCATTGTTTCCCCTTTTCCCTGAGACAGTAACATTTCGCTTCATTATACAGCCATCAAAGCCTGTCTTTCTCCCTTCTCCAGCTAGAGAAGGACAAATGACAGGTATGCATTACAAGACTTACTCTCTATCCTCAGTCTATTATAATGGCACTGGAAACCAGTTTGAATCGGTTGCTCTTTTAGGAGAAGACTGTGAAGGGACAGTTTCATGCTCCATTCACTATCCAGGAGTGAGACACATGAAGCAAAATATCACTACATAACCCCACACACTGTACAGACAAACGGGGCTTTACAGCAACTGGATTCATCACATTTTGTCAATTAAGTCATGTCATTTTGGTCCTGAAGACTATGCCTACTTTGATTGTCTCAAGATTTAGATTTTTGTTAATCACAGAAAAGTGTTCAGAAGCAGAAAGAAAGGGCAGAAATAATTTGTGCATGTCATTGTTTTTACTCATACCAAGTCCGTCCATGTCCTACTGTACCTCGTGAGGCTATCGCATTATGTTAATTTTTGGTAAAGACCCTGTGCAATCACTGTTTTCATGTACTTAAAGTATGAATTAAGACACAAGATTAAGATGTATGTTTAGGTTTATCTGATTTATGAATGGGAAACTAATAGTTTCCTTTTGATGCAAAGTATGTGATTTCTAAACACTAGATCCTGCAGAATGTCTGTTCTGAAGTGGATATTCACTTCAGAATTTAGCCTCAGATCGGCAGCTCAATAGATGGTTTCACTACTGATTGGTATAAATGTAAAATGTCATATTAGATTAAACATTAAATATGGTCTCCAAATAACCAATTCCATATCCCCCTATAATGGGCAGTATAACCTCTGCTTTCAATACATTAAAAAATGTCAACTATGGTTCTTTATTTCTTTATGTAGAAATATTACAATTAGGACATTGGTCACACATGGTTTTTAATGGTGCACTTTCTAGATTTATTTGGAGATGTATAACACAATTAATGCACCCATAATCCCATGCTCATAGCTCTAAGGAGTATTTGAGAATATTCACACATCACAAGCAACATGCAACACCACATATTGATTGGATCATAGTAACATAGTTTCAATTACTGTTGAAATAGGTTGAACAGATTACACTTGATGGACGATTATATACTTAGTAAAGATTTCCCCAGATAGTTGTACCTCATCAGTGGTTCAATGATTTTGTTACAGATAAAAGCTGAAAAGGGAGTAAGAGTGTGGGGTAGCATAATTAACTCTTTCAAATTCAGTTTGTCAGTTTGTCAGTTTGGCTACTACAGGGCGGCTGATTCCTCCCCCTACACGAGCAGCAACAAGGTCTCGACTCTTTGCAGTTCTGGCCCCACGATGGTGGAACGATCTTCCAGTGGAGGTCAGAACAGCAGAGTGTCTGAGCACCTTCAAACGGAAACTCAAGACGCACCTCTTCTCTGTATACCTCTCTCCTCTTCCCTAAACCCTCTCCCATAACTATTAAAAAAAAAAAAAAAAAAAAAAAAATTTTTTGGTTCAGACTCTCGTTTCTCCTTACTGTATGCTACTATAGTAAAGGCTTTTTATCTACATTTTATTCAATGGACTTAAGTGGACTTGATCCTGAGTTTGGTTACACTGTTGTAAGTCGCTCTGGATAAGAGCGTCAGCTAAATGCCTATAATGTAATGTAATGTAATTTCTACATCGGTGAGTAATTTTCCTCATCTCAGCTTCAGTTACTCAAACTTGGTATCGTTTTTTGGTGCGATCCTGTGGCATTGGAACACCTGAAACGCATCATACGCAGGTGACAAAATACAAAACAGTTTTTGCGCTCTTATTTACATGCACTATGTTGGCAGAGGACAACTCCTATATCAGCTCATATCAATTCTGACATAAGAGCCAACAGATTGTCGGCCCTTGTTTTCTCACATTGTACTCTACTTCAGTCCTTCGCCTGCTAGAGGTTGTGATAGCCTCTTTGTGAAGCCGCATCTGAATTATCCCATCTGCGCCACCTCAATAATCTATGTTTATAAAGTAATTTCCACTAATTAAGCACACGTGTTGATTGACAGCAATGTTTACAATCAACATTCATGTGTTAAAGCCAGTTAGATTACTTACTACTGCACAGTGTTTTTAAATGTTGTACAGTGGCATGATATGTTTTGTTAAAAATAACAATGAGAGTGGTTATATAACAATTAACTTAACAACCCTGGTCCAGGAGAATCACAAAGTCTACTGTTTCCCCCCCCCCCTAAGATCAGACAACAATTCAGACCCTAGCACCAGGTGACCTGAGTTAACTGTGTAGTCAACTGCTTTAATTGATCAATTGCTGTGCTACTCTAGTTCTGAGTAACAACGAAGGCCTGCACACACTGTGGCCAAGAGTGAATACCACTGGCTCGAAGACATGCTTTTTGTAGCATTTAAACTTCCATCCTTGTTCACTTTCCTTTCTGACTGTCCCTATATTATATATATTAAAACAAAATATATTATATTAGAACAAAGTTGTTTTTATAAACCTCAGAAACTCAATTGTACAATTAGTCACTTAACAGTGCGATTGGAGTGCCTATGGGGACCCCTGGAGGATAACCATTGAAATACAAGTTTAAATCCCTGCAGGTCACATGGAGGAGACAAACTAGTGGCCCTAGACACAATGATAATGCACAGATGGCAATGCTTTGAGTGTATTCCTCAGTATTTTTTACCATTATTCTGAGAAATATCACACAAAGAAGACAGCTTCCTCTCAGTCAGTTTCTTTGCTGTCTCTCCCCCTCCCTACCTCTCTTTCACTCAGTTCCAAATTCAATAAAGTCTGCTTCATTGGCATGGCAGCATTACATTTGTAATGTGAAAGCATGGCAGATGAAACATGGAAGCACACACACACACACACACACACACACTCCTTCTTTCTCTCTTATGTGGTCTCCTTCTCTCCATCACTCTATAAAATAGCTATGAAGAAAAAAAAAATCTTCCCACAGTTCTGGCTGTCCCTCATCCCACACACAGACTATTAGCGACCCTGGACTACTCAGGTAAATGCCACCTCCTTGCCTGCTGCTCTGCAGAGTAGCCATTAGTGCCCTACTCCCCCGTGCAGGGTTATGAATGAAAAGCTCTTCTGTTCCATGTAAATAAAACAGGCTTCCTCAGCACGGAATGCTACTTCTTAAAAGAGTATGTACTAGTAAACTCATCTCCAAATTACTAAATATCTCATATATATATATATAGTATTACATTTTTATTTTGGTGATATGTTGATATGACAAATGCTGAAATGCATGAAACTAACATAAGATAATTATTTTGTGCTAATACAGATGGCATGTACAGATGCCCTAACCTTTAACTGTATGAAATTGGAGAAGAGGAAGCGGAACTTGCTCTGGGTTCACATTGTTGACCCCTTTACAGTCTGGATTTCCAGTCCAGGACACTAATGTGACCCATGTGGAAAGGTTCGCTGTCACAGTTCCGTTTCTTTTGTTTTGTTATACAACATGGAGCCCAAAAAAAAACTTAACTGATTCTTTGCAGGACACTCCTAAAGCTTGAGGAGTTTAGATACTCTGGTCACGCAACGTCAGTGTTCGCTGTAAGAGATAACAGATGCAGAAGCACTTTTCAGGAAACAGACAAGCCCCCGCAAGACAAACATTGATGCATGTGTACACACACACACACACAGACAGACACACACACACAAGCATGCATTAAAACACACATGCTCACAAGCACGGAGCATATACAGACACACACATGCACATATGCACAAGCACTAACACGGCATACACAACATTCTCATGTGCACAGTTGCAAACACCATTCACACAAACATGCATGGACACACACACATGCATACACTTTAATCTTAATTTGTTGTTAAGTGTGTTTTCTTACTGGTGTGGGTTTTAAATATGGTTTGAATTTATTTTCAATCAAAGTTTCAAGTCTTTTCACAGTTTTTTAAACTGTGTATACCACCGTACTATTTATATATCTGATTTCTATATTAGCTTTTCTCTTAGTTCAACTATTGCTATTAACATTTTTTTAAAACTATTTTTATTTTGTGTCATTTGTACAAAAAAACTCAGTATTGATGCTGCCATGAATGCACTGCTATCCTGTAAAATATTAAACCATACAAACACACACACAGACACACACACCCATGCACACATATGCACATACACACACACACACGCACACACATACACACACACACAGCACACAGGCAGGCTTCGCTGGCTTGTGCCTGGTCCCCCCTCTCTGACACTGGGCCCCTCCAAACAAAAATACCCCCAGAGCCATATTTCAGCCCTGCTTCCTGCTCCATACAAGCAACAGCTGTTTGTCTTCCGCTTTGCGGCCCAGGCTGGAAGAGAGAGTGAGCCTCACCATGAGGAATGCATTTAGAGCCTCAGCTAATGAACACCCACATTCCCTTACACTGTCAATAGAGCTCCAGTGATGAATAAAAAAACATTTTCAATCAGTATCAAAGCCATGCTTTCATTTATTTTATTTTTTTTATTAATTGGGTTGTACATATACATATACATACATATGTGTGTGTGTGCGTACTGTTTTATTATTATTTCATTGAAAACACAGATTTCACTGTTGAGGATGATAAATGTTTATGTACTGTACATGCTTAATATAAATGGTAAATGGACTGCATTTAGATAGCGCTTTTATCCAAAGCGCTTTACACTTGATGCCTCTCATTCACCAGAGCAGTTAGGGGTTAGGTGTCTTGCTCAGGGACACTTCGACACGCCCAGGGAGGGGATCGAACCGGCAACCCTCCGACTGCCAGACAACCACTCTTACCTCCTGAGCTATGTCGCCCAGGACATATTTTTTCATTATGAAATAAATGTGTACTTTAAAGGATGTACATTTGAAAATACATCAATTTGTCTCTGTCTGCATATACCGTTGACTTTTATTTGCTTAGTTGGACCTTGATCCACAGTGGGATCATTTATTTAACGCAGCCAGTTTTCAGTTCCTCTGCACATGGGGAGACCCGCTGGGAAAAACATGTTGTGCGCTTGAGAAGCTCACTTGGAGGGTGCAGAGACCACAGAAGAAAAGATATGCTCTCTAATTAAGCTTCTGTAAATTTCCACATACAGTGCATTTTTCTAGCTGGAGGAACTTTCCACCAAAACTCAACCAAACTGAATTCCAAAATAACCAACATATCCAATGTATTATTTTTTATAATTATTTTTATTATAATTATAATAATTATTATCATTAGTGGTAGTAGTAGTAGTAGTAGTAGTGGTAGTGGTAATAGTAGTAACTGGAAACTCCAGCTCAACACTCTCCAGGTTCAATGATGATGCCTAGCTCATCTGAACTGGATATTAATATACACTTCTATGCTTGGATTGTATATTTTATGAGGTAGTTGAATATATCAAGCTATAATCTGCCGGACCACATGATTATTGGCTCTGATAGATTTGCAGTAACTCCCTTTTACCATTTAGCCTGTATTTAACTTTTGAGACTGGGCTGGCCAGTGATGGACTTTCTCTCTATAGCAGAGTTCCTCTCAATATTTCTTCCCACCTGGGAGTTTCTCACCACTGCTTTGAGTTTTTTTTTTTTCAGTAAAGCATGATTGTATTACAGTAGCATCACTGTAAAAAAATGCTGCACACATACAATGTAGTACGAGCAATTGATGTGTGTCATGTGACATCACTGTAAAACAGTGGCCCCATCTCCCTGACCAAGAAAATCTAAATGCTTGCTATGTGCAGCGCAGATGGGCGTGAAAATATTCAACGTAAAAATAAAACTGAAATTTTTATTATATTCCCACAGACCCTGATCGTTGCAGAAAATGGTTGGCTGCAATCAGGAGGGACAACCGGCAGCCAACAGAACACGTTGTTTTGTGTTTTGTGCAATAAACACTGGCTCACATGGTAATAACCTAAACCTGTATGTTTAACACCTCTCACCAGGACTCTGTTAGCACTAACATTCTGGGTAAATGTCAGTAGGCCTAACCTTAATATTAGCCCACTTTGCACATTACATTACATTTATTTCGCAGACTCCTTTATCCAAAGCGACATACAAAATGCATACCAGAGTTCATTGGAACACTAATGATAATCTGTATTTAAAAATAAAAGATTTTGGTGTTTATCGTTATTTTTAAAATATGCGGCTTTCTTTTAGTTAGGCAGTTAGTTTTGGGCAACCTGAGAAGAAGTTTGTAACCATTAGCTGGATGTAGTTATCTGAGTCCTGCATCTAGGTTTGGCGTTCTACATTTCATCTATGTTCTGCTGGAATATTCTGCTATTTTTTGTTTTTCAAATTTTGGATTACTTTAGGACAAAAAAGCTGTGGTTTGTTATCTGCTTTCATTCATTTATCGTGTGACTGTTCATGTCTGTAATCTTTTTAAACTGTTTTAAGGTAGTTGAACCTCAGTCGTAACTTAATAAATTTCTAAATTTTCATCTGGTTGTTGTACATTTTGATGAAGGCTGATCCAACAGTTTGTTCTGCCTATCAACACATTTGGTGATTTAATTGATAATTGATATCTTTTATAATATTTACCAAATTAAATCCAATAAATATATTTATATGTTGGATAAGCAAGGTGTTTTAACTGTTGATGCACTTGTATTTGGTATTCAGATTGCCAAACGTCAAATGAAAGTGTTAATAGTTAAAACTGCTTGGCTGGGAAAATGAAACATATTTCAATTAATCTTCACCTTGCTGACACTGTCATGTAAATCAAATATACTAAAAGTATGTGGGCTCCTCTTCTAATTAGTGGTTTCGGTTATTTCAGCCACACCCATTGCTGACAGGTGCATTAGATCAAGCATACAGTCATCCAATCTCCATTGACAGACATTGAAACACTGGCTAGTTGAGTAGTCTCCGTGACTTTCAAACGACGACTGAAGACCCACCTCTTCAGGCTGCATCTCTCCCCATCCCTCCCTTCCCCCCCTGTAAATGACTAAACTTAGGGGTGTAACTAGGCAGCTGTTTAATAGGTGACTTAGTTGATGCGCCAGTCTTAACGACTACTTGTATTTTTATTTATTTTTATTTTTCCATAGATTGCGTTGTTGCCGTTCTCGTTGTTAGTGTTAATCAGTTTAACCACCAGGGTCCAAGTTGAACTATGCGGTTGTTCCCTGTACTTGGACCGGTACTTCTCTCTAGGGGTTTCGTCATACTTGTTCCTGGTTATGGTTATACACTTTGTTGTACGTCGCTCTGGATAAGAGCGTCTGCCAAATGCCTGTAATGTAATGTAATGTAATGTGACTGAAGCTCCTGCCAAAATCGAGGTCAACTGGGCCAAAATTTTCATTCATGCCACAGAGCATGATAGGATGTTAATTGCTTAATTGCATCCTGCAATACACCTGTATAGAAGCATCTGCATTTGTTATGTTTCCCCACTCATTTATTTAGGTTTTTTTTCTTAGTCACCCATCTATATACATATATATTTATATGAATTTCAGACATACATATAATCTTTCAAATTTAGCTTGTTAATAACTCCAACCAGTGTTCTAAGCACTGAGTCATATTCAATAATAATCAACTAAGTGTGTTTATTGATTAAATAAACATTCTCAATATCAGTTTAAGTGCCTTATTTCCTGGGGTAAACACTGTGAAGCAGAACAACTGCAGCTCAGTCTTCGAGACACAGTTGGACTGTTTTTGCTTTGGAATGCAAAGTTTCTCATTAAAATTTATTAAAGGAAAGAACTCTGTCCGGGATCCTGTTTTCCCACTAGTATGTATGCCCGTTCATTCTACGCCTAGTGTCTGATTCCTGTATGTTCCCAGACGTACATACTGGAGACAAATACCAGCTTTGTACAGAAAGTCTTGCCATCCTTGTGAGTGTGTGTGTGTGTGTGTGTATGTATGTATGTGTGTGTGTGTATGTGTGTTTCTGTATGTAGGTACAGTTTGCTTCATAACATTTGGGACACATACATATTTTTTTCTGTATTTGGCTTTGTACTCCACAATTTTTGATTTGTGATGAAACAATTTGCAAGTGCAGATTCTCAGCTATTATTAAAGTGTATTTTTACATTTGCATTGGTATTTTTACATTTTGGTTTCACCAAGTTAAAATGACAAAACTTTTTATACATAGCCCCCCTCCCCCGATTTCAGGGCACAATAATGTTTGAGACAAATGGTTCATTGGTGTTTCTGATTCCAATACTTCCTTAGTGTATGTATAAGAGAGCTTTTTGTATCTAGTAGTGATTCTAGGCTTTCCACTTGTGCCAGTAAATGTCAAGGAAGCCATTATGAGGCTGAGAAATAAGAAAGAAAAAAAAACAGTCAGAGATATAGGCCAAACCTTTGGGTTACCAAAATCAACAGTTTGGGACATCATTAAGAAGAAAGAGAGTGCTGGTGAGCTCAGTAATCGTAAAGGGCCTGGTAGGCCAAAGAAGGCCTCTACAGGTAAGGACAAAGAAACTCTCACCATAGAAGAAAAAACTCCAAACATCTGTCCGACAGATCAGAAACACTCTTCTGTGAAACATGGTGGTCGGGTGTTATGGTTTTGGCATGTATGGCTGCCAACATCATTGGACAGTGTTTCATCCTGTAGCAAAACAATGATCCCAAACATGCTGCTAAGTAACAAAGCAGTTTTTCAAAGCCAAAAACTGGAAAATTGACTGGCCAAATCAGTTACCCGATCTGAATCCAATTGAACTTGCGTTTCATATGCTGAAGAGAAACCAGCTAGCCCCAAAAATCAGGAACTGTAGTACAGGCCTGGCAGAGCATCACCAGAGAAGATACACAGCAGCTGGTAATGTCTATGGGTCACATACCTCAAACAGTCATTGCATGCAAAGGATGTGCAACAAAGTACTAAACATGATTACCGTCATTTGTATAACATCTGTCTCAAATATTATGTTACCCTGAAATGGGGGGCTATGTGTAAAAAGCGCTGTCATTTCTACAAGGCTCTTTGACGTAGCCTGGAGCTCCAAATGTATCACCCTGCCCGTCCAAACACCACTATGCTGAACTATGCAATTTGGTCTTCTATTACTCCAGTTAGTTTATTACCTCAACTGTAGCCTGATCAACCCATTTTATTTGCAGTGATTGATCCCTTATTATATTTCTGTAACATCCATTTTACTGCTACTTTGTAATGTGTCTGTACAAATAAAACTGATTTTATTTAATACAAGGTGAAACAAAGGTGTATACAAATCCCATTAAATTAAAGCTGAGAATGCACTTTAACCACATGTGAATTGTTAGATTACAAATCTGAAATGTTCAAGTACAGAGCCAAATTAAGAAACAATACGTCTTTGTCCCAAACATTATAGAGCTCACAGCGTGTGTGTATGTACGTATGCATGTATGTATGTCTGTATGTATGCATGTATGTATGATTGTATGTATGCATGTATGTATGTATGAAAAAGACGTGGGTGAGATATGTTAATGAGGAGTTCCACAATAGGCACACTGCATTTATTCCTACAGAGCTGTTATACAATGTTTTTGGTAGTTTTAAGTAGATTGTTTGGTCTGTTTCTACAAGCTTTACGTTTATTTTTATTATCGGGTTGGGGTTTAATCAATACCTCTTGTACAGTTCTTAATTCTAATAGATTTTATAAGACCATAAGTTAACCAAGGTTTACAGAGCTTTTCTTTTTTTCACTGGAAAGGCATTACTATAAATTGGTGCAGAACGTTTCAGTAAAATTCAGCAATCATCAAAAATGCAGAAAGAATAAGATCAAAGATCACTTGCTTTAGGGTGCCGATCTGCCACTTCAATGGAAAGGTCTCGTGATGCAAATACTCGTTCTGTATAATTACTGCTTTTATTCATTACACTATATAATTCTTTGAAACACACCCTTTCCCAGAGTAAGTTACACAGCTTCCTTGTTTTACATGCTATGCTGGATATTTTTTACTGAAGTGACACAAAGTGATTCAGGTTAGGCACCTTACATAAGGATAAAACAGCAGGACCCCAATTGGATTTTTTACATGGCCAGTTCTTCGACCACGGTGCAGCTACTGTTATTTCTTGAGGCTGGTGAGTGAGGTGTATGGTAGAATTATGGAATTATGAATATAGATGAGAAGCCGATCAGCACCACCCCTGAGCAAGTGATCTTTGATCGTTCATTTCTTCTGCATTTTCAGTGAATTTTACTGATAAATTCTGCGGCAATTTAGCTTTGAAAAATCAAACAGTTTAACAGATGACTATCCATGCGCTGTTCCTTCTGATACGCTGCCAGATTCAACAAAGTTATTCACATGGAAGGAACTGTCGCTAGCCGGCTTTGATCCTGAGAGAACAACAAACTGGGCTCAAGGACTGGATTGAGAAGAGGTAGGCTATGAGCTGCACACCACCCACAGGCAAGGCATTTATGGTCCAGATCAGAAATCAACACTCTTAACCCTGTGTGCATAATATCGTTTACCCTTGCTTCATAGCAATGGCTATAATAACAGTGAACACAAATGAAAACACATTGAGATCAGTTTTTAGTGCATACATATTGCAAGAGCTAGTACTGAGATACAAATTTCTCTCTAGGCATATTTGTTTACACTGTATTTTATTGGTATTTGAAAGCAGCGTGTACAAGTGTATTGCGCAAACAGTTACAGAGAGGAAAAGGCCTTTCATTCAACCCAAACTGCTTGTGTGGAAGTCTCCAATGTCTCCTTTGGTTTTTTGGCTTGGAGATTTTTTGGCTTCCTCCTCTGATACACGAACCAAAAAAACCTGCAAGAATGAAATTGGGAGTGGGGTGTTGCTGAGGCTCCATTCAAATACTATCAAACAGTGTTCTCTTTGCCTCCCTTTCTTTGTCACTTCACTGAACTGAAGTAACTGCTGATTGATGAGGTGAGGTTTCTAACACATTGCTTTTGCATGTCCATGCTCTATAGAGCAGATGATGGGAGAAGGGAGAAGTAAAGTACCGTCTGAGAATTTTGACTTAGATTCTGCAACATACAATGACAGCCGAAACAGGAATTTGAAGTTTGAAGTTGGTGGAACTGGTTGTGCCTGCCCTCCTGCCAGCTAACCATCGGTTCAGTAATAGGCATGAGTCAAAATATCGTAGCATTGAATTTGTCCACAAAAAAAATGTCGAAACAAATCATGTCCCTCTATCGTGTATCACAAAATTCAATGACAGTAACCTCCTGTATTACCACCTACCATATTAGCATACATACATAAATGCATACATACAGTGAGCTCCATAATGTTTGGGACAAAGACATATTTGTTTTCAATTTGGCTCTGTACTTGAACATTTCACAATTCACATGTGGTTAGAGTGCAAATTCTCAGCTTTAATTGAATGGGATTTGTATACACCTTGGTTTCACCTTGAATCAAATCAAATCAAATCAGTTTTATTTGTACAGACACATTACAGAGTAACTGAAAAAAGCAAAAATGGTATGTCTACACTTGAACTCTTGTCACATTCTAGGACTGCTGAATGTCCTCCACCATATCTGATTGAATTTTTCTGTAAAAATAATTTTCTGCAACAGCTAACTAAATTAAAATTGGAGATTAAAATTGTCTGGTGAAAACAAATGTTGTCTTTTTTATAGCTCACTTATGTTGTTTTGGCTTAAACTAACAATAACAATCACTCAAGCAAAGCACATAGCAGAATGACATAGAATGTCAGTCTACAAGATGTTGTCATTTGCACTGATTATAGCCTATTTATCAATAGATTATAGCGTATTTATTAATAGACATTTGCCAATTCAAACGACTGTCTAGTTTTGTGTTTATTGATGTGCATCAACATTATATTTAACACTGTCACTTCTATTCACAGTAAAAAAAAAAAAAAAGAAGATCTACAAGAAATGTAATTTGTGTGAGCTAATATATCCAATATTGTTTCTTGTAACTTGGCCTAATTTTGATATCAATACTTTCAATGGCATGCCTGGATTTTGCAAGTTTGAATTAATGACTTATAGACAGGGCTTTGTATGTATGCATCTTAGCATTTCTGTACGTTAAAAACTTATTTTTCTTCAGATAGAGGTCGACTGTGTTGGTTTTCAGGCTGTGTAGTGGAGTAGACATCTCCATGCCACTCATAGTGTCCATCAACAGGTGCGTCTAATTTTTGTGCTAACTGAAATTCTCCTTTTTGTCCTGGTTTATCTGTAATGAGGAAGTTCTCCAGACATTTGTGCTGTCTTAAGGGTAAAGTTAGAGCCCTGTTGTGTCCAGTTCTTATCTCAACAGATAGACCTTTCAAGCCAGTCTCCTCTCTGGGGAAGATACAGTGTGACTGGTATTTGCAGAGTAGCTTCTTTCCCGCATTCCTTTTTTAAGCACCATGATCCTGTTGGATTCTTCACTGTCTGACCTGTGATCCGGTCGGGTTACAACTGCCCCATGCAGTTGGATCCACTTCTTATTGGGGTAGGTGTGCTGCATCTCCTATCTCTATGTGTGTCCAACTCACAAAATGGCATTGGGACCCTGTCATTACATTACATTACATTACATTACAGGCATTTAGCAGACGCTCTTATCCAGAGCGACGTACAACAAAGTGTATAACCATAACCAGGAACAAGTATGACGAAACACCTAGAGAGTAGTACCGGTCCAAGTGCAGGGAACAACCGCATAGTTCAACTTGGACCCTGAAGGTTAAACTGATTAAAACTAACAACTAGAACGGCAACAACGCAGTCTATGGAAAAAATACAAGCAGTAGTTAAGACAGTTAATGCACCAAGTCACCTACAAAACAGCTGCCTAGTTACAACCCTAAGCTTACAGTCATTTACAGGGGGGTAGGGAGGGATGGGGAGAGGTGCAGCCTGAAGAGGTGAGTCTTCAGTCGTCATTTGAAAACTCCTGAGAGGAGTATTCCAGACTTTGACTCCAACGCTCCTACACTATTTGTAAAATAATAAGAACACACCCTCACAACAAATACATAGGTCAATACAGAGAACGTCTTAATGAGGGAAGGAAGCCCTTAACACTGGAAAGGCCGCATTGTTTTACTACCTTAAACCACCGAGCCTGATGCCCAGTGGCGCCAGGCTCATTCAGCAGTACAGCATTGATTTCAGCACCCGCAGCGACCTCATTTCATAAAGATTATGAAACATTACATTATAAAACTGTTTTCTTTAAATAAAGGACATGACTGTATCAATTTCAACAGATTCATTTTTAATTTATATCGGTTTTTCATACAGGTAAGGGAAAATGTGCCGTATATTACAGGCACATTGAGAAAATTGCTAAAATGTGTAAAACAAGCAAAATACAAAATGGTTGTTAAAGTTGTTAAAGAAATACAAAGTACAGTATTTTAAAAAGTAATTTATTCAGTCATAACAAATTCTGCTTACTTTTCCCTTCACTTCACTATTTTGATTGAGTTTTACATATGTACTCTTTCTCTCCTCTTACTCATCAATTCCACAGGGAACACACAGATTTGGTTGTTTTGTGTTAGCAGGGACCACACATAAATGGATTGCATTTCATGCAGTTGTCTTTAGCCTTATTCCAAATGCATTTGCCAAACTGGCACTGCTTTTTCTTCCCAGGAGTGATGGGTGTGCAAGGTGATGCTACAACCATGGCTGCTTTGGCAGTTGCTGCTTCTGTTTTTGACTTATAGCTAGACAGCTAGCATGCCAGGTCCAGTAATTCAGTAATTCCAGAGCTTCCTCTGGTCCCATTCACTTGCGTGATTTTGCAATCCTGTAGTTTTTTCTGAGTTTATCTCCACAAGCATTATCTCCACAAGAGTTATAAACCCATCCCTTCTATGATTACAATGCTCACAATTATTGATCCCCACAATGAAGTCAATAATCAAAGCAAACCATCTTCATAAAATGATTGCAGTGAATTCATTTTGTGTGCTTATATGTGCCAAATTAGTTTTGATAGCTTGACCCAGCAATTCATATCAAAGCATCTGTCATTCATTTGCTCAATAGTGTGCAGGAGGAAAGAGCAACCCATTCACACCAGCGTATCAGCACCTGTAGGGGCAACATAGCTCAGGAGGTAAGAACGGTTGACTGGCAGTCGGAGGGTTGCCGGTTCAATCCCCTGCCCTGGGTGTGTCGAAGTGTCCCTGAGCAAGACAGCTAACCCCTAATTGCTCCCAATGAGTTGATTGGTACCTTGCATGGCAGCCTTTCACCATTGGTGTGTGAGTGTGTGTGTGTGAATGGGTGAATGAGAGGCATCAATTGTAAAGCGCTTTGGATAAATTGCATAAATTGGATAATTGCAGTCCATTTACCATTTGTTACCTATTGTCTGGCAAAGGGGTTTTGTGAAGAAAATGGCACAAAATGCCTGTATTTCTTTAATGAGTCATTTCTTTTCTTTCCTAACAATGCAGTTATTTTAAGCCCAGCTATTTATGAAAAGCCATGAGCCATTGAAGGAGGAGGGTACTCCGTTTGCGATTTTGGAGTAATTAGCATTTTAAAGTCCAAACATCCCATTGCATTGGCTCTAGCCTTTCTAGTGTTAACACACAGAAAGGGGGAACGTTCTGTCAATCACTCTCATTTGACCATGATGAGGCATGGGAGGTATTCCACTTCTCATGTCCTCCTCCAGGGCTTTTCCCTCTCTAGTCCCTTGAGTATATATGTTTTGCAATTTAAAAAATGACTTTCCTCCTAGTGAACATTATGGTGACATTAAAGATCCAGGATTTTGAGATTTTTTTTCGGAATGATAGCTTTGGCTATTAATGAAATTTCTGTGAGCTACTACATGGAGAGACTAGATCAGATAATAATTTACATCTTCAATGGTTACTTCCCAGTTCCTGCTCTCTGTGTCTTATCTCTAGGACACGCTGGCTGAGCCCTTTGAAGTTTGCTAGGGCGTGTAACAGGCTAACTGGTGAATTAGAGCTCCCACATTGGGGTGCCTGTTGTCTTTGTTTTGGTTTTCTCCATTACTGTGTTTCTTTTCATGTGCCCGATTGCTTTAGGTGTGTACTTCTGCCCACCCTCCGCCCCCAAGTCCTGTGGTGAGCCCCTGTTAACAGCTGTTATCTGTTTACCCCTCTTCTATATAAAAGTACATTAATTTTATAATGTGAAATAAAAGATTTACTATTTTATTACTATTTCATTTTTGTGTTCACGCCTCTGTCATTCAGTTGAACAGCCTTGTACAAGGAATGATTGTCTGAGAGGCTGCTTAGATGCTCTCACCCTTTATATGGGAGTAGCATAGTCTATTAAATCTAAACAGTGGGCTACAAAACTTTATTTCTAAATTAATTTTTTTAAATAGAAATATTTGGTATAAGGCAGTTGAGCTAAGGTTTCTTTTCAGATTGTGAATGCTACATTGGTATATTTACTGTGTCGTGGGCTGGGTGTACTGTCTTGTGCACTAACTTGTGCTGAAAGTTGTCAAGCACAATATTCATGTCCATCCTCTGGGTAAATACTGGGATGTTGAATGTTGTGCAGTGTCTTAATGGTAAAAGTGTATACTCGGATTTTACAAAGCTGACTTAATAGCAACCTTTCTAAAATCAGAGATAAAAATAACTTAAATTATAGAATAACTTGATTTCACCATTACAGCTGTTACAAGCTTTATTGTTATGTGGAATTTAATTTACAGATGTATCCCCATTTTTGTAATTGTATAATTACTCTAATGTTCATGTGACCAGTTACCTCTGAGTGGTAACACAGCTCTTTCATAAACCCAGTGGACCACTATGCCATTCACAACTTTGAAAAGCAATTATATTTTCCTTATAAAACATTTTATTTTTAGTGGACAAATGGCTAAAGTTAAGCAATAAGCAGTCAGTTATTCTTTATTTTATTTCTCATGTCATAATGTCCAGACATGCCTCTACATTGTGCACTGCTATGGCGGACAGATCAAATTTCAGATGAAAAAGTGATTAATGGGTACTTGGTTTTTGGTAAAATTGACATCTCGGTAACACCAAGCATCAAGAGGGAAACCCTGGGCTTGTATTCTAGTTTGCAGAGCTGGCTGTCATATTCAAAATAATTCTCTGCTGTTTATTAATGGGCTAAGTCAGTGTTGAACTGTTAATAACACAGCACTCCACCACTATTTAGGCTTTAACAAATGCCCTCTGGTTCATCATCCCATAAGCCCCCCCTTACTATTTAAATACCTGTTTGTGTACAAATATGAATAACTTTTTATTTTTAAGTTCAGATAAATCCATCAGCCTGAATGCCTGTTAGTTGTAACTATAGCAGTGGGCTTCCTATAAGTGTGCAGACATACATAGGCCAGTTCAATGATTTTTTTTGGTTCCCTGTGCAAGTCACATATAGATCCCAGATATAGACTCATGTGTCATAACCACTTGTTCCCCAACTATCAAGTTCATTTTTGTGCAGCTGAAGTTAGTTATTAGGGAATTGTGTTCATTCTGATGAAGCTTGGCTGGCTATTCACATTTGCATATCAACCCCTGGAAACATGATAAGTTGGGACTAATGTCCTCATTTTTTAAAGGTTACATGATAAAATAATTAATATTCATATATAATCTTTTCAGGTGCCGTGTTAGACTGATTTACACAAAATTGAAAATGGAAACTGTCAGCAGGAAAGTCCTACACCTTTTTGTTGAAGACAAATTTGTATAATAGAAGACATCATCACCTGAGACCTGAGGATGAAACTTTATGGAACCCAGAGCTATTCAAGTACAATATTTGATGTGAATTCTCATTTGTTAAAAATTATACATCGTATATTATACCTTTTTTGCTTCAAATTGGCTGATCACCAGTCTTGCCCCCGGTAACATCAGGCTTGGTACTGGCCATGGGAAATCAATATCGGTCCACCTCTAGCCTCTGCTCATTGAAAAATACTGAATAGTGATGATTGGAAGCATCTAATTGGAAGTTTGGAGGAATTGCCAGAACATGCTTGTTACGCACAAACAAGGTACCTCGGGCTGATATTACTGCTGATAGATCTTGCATTTGAACAAGCACTAATAAAACTACACTTTCTAAATTATGTATTTCTTTTTTTTCACGTGCCTTTTAGTGCGGGTACAAGATGAAGCAGGGGCATTTTTAGGCTGAGTACGCTCAGACCTCAGAAAAGCTTCATGTTTTGGCATGTTTTTAACACTTACAAATGCTCTAGACTTAATCCCACACATTGCATCCTGTATACTTTTAAAAGGGAAAATAAAATTGGTTACAAGGGAAAAGTATCCTTTTCATTTGCATTTGTCAGTGACAAGATAAATAAATGGTAAATAGCTGTCTTATGAGGGATGTTGAAGAATGCCAATGCAGAGTGGAAATTGCTCCTTTTGAAAAACTAGTACAAGGCACAGAGCAACAAAACATAGGCTGACCAAACGTCCTCTTGCCTGGACAGTTCTTCTTTTTAAGACTGAAAATATCCATCTGGGCAAGATTTCTAAATTCATAAAAATGTCCAGTTTGGTTTTGCTCATTCCAGAGACCATATGTAAACAAATAGCCGCGTATTATGTTCATAACTCCCGCCCACCCCAATCAAAAAAAATCAATATAGTCACCCTAACAAACAGAAAATGGTTGCCTTTGCTTTTTCCCCCACATATATCTAATATGTGACATTATCATAACATAAAAATGAGCGGTGCCTTTAAGCAGATGTAAATCTGCACTGTGCTATTTGAATCGATGTTTCGTGATTAAATTATGCTTACCTTAATTGTCCCTCCTCCTTAATCACAATAATCCATGCATACAGGTCTCAAAAATGTGCGAATCCATCCAGTCTTATCCATCCTGTTAAAAAATGAACAATAAATAGAAAAACAAGCGTTTTAATGTGGTGACTGGACATACAAATAAAACACAGGGCAGATGCTCAGTAATGGATGACATTCAGTGATGTAAACATTCTTCTTTGATTAGTTTTACTGGTCAAAGAAACCTAGGTGTACTCCTCAAAAATATCAATGAAGTGAGCATTGGGGAAGACTCTAACATCATTATGTAGGTACCTTGTGATTGTCATTCAGTGACTGGAATGTTTGTCTCTAATGGTGCTGCACATTTGCCATGTTCAGCATGTGCTGAAGAAGAACTGGACAAAACCATACATTTTTTTTTCCAATGCTGAGAATCCTCTATTAAGTGTACAAAAAGTCATCAGATTTTTTTTCTGGTGCCAGCCTTCTCTCCCTCTTTCTCTTGAAGATTTCTTTCTGTTTTGAACTCTGGCAGGATTGCTACATTGAGCCAGTCCAGAGAGGACAGCAAAAGCTGGGGAATTGGATTTCTTCCTTTCTTCTCTCTTTCTTTGGTGAGTTTAAAAAGGGTAGAGGAAAGAGAGGCAAGTCTCTTATTGATCCTGTGCTCAGAAAAGCTGTCCTATAGTACGTTTGGATGCACAATGGGAATCGGCCAATTTACTCTAGCACCCTGGATAAAAGCCATCTGTCCCAGGGGACAGTTTTGTACTGGAGATCAAAATGGCCTGCATCAAACTCTGAAATTGCTTCGTCAGATGGCAGCAAAGACTCATCGAACAGCTCTGTCTAAAACGGCAAAAGCCATTTCACTCGAAGTCAATAAAGAAAAGTAATGGACAAATAAATATGGCCATCTTTGGCTGATGGTACAAGATGTAAACTGCTTCGATGGTGCAGATAGAAAGAACATTTAAAATGAAGATCAAATACTTTGGCTTACGTTAATTGCTAAACATGCGCCAATGTAATTGGCTTCAACATCATTTCCAAGCTTTCGATGATCTTCGGATCCGAAAGACATAGGCCTTTCTATAGCACTAAAGAATCACTCATCCAGGACAACTTAGATTGCTTATGTTTTATATAATATCAATTTATACAGCTGGATATAAACTGAAGCAATTCAAGCACCCAGCTCAGGCATTTCATCAACGATTTGCATGCAAGTCCTTTTAATTATAATTCCTATCCAACACAGCACACATCTACACCATTCTAAAATTGCAATGCACAAAGTGTTTGGTAAAAACAATGTGGTTAACATTCCTTTCTGCACTGAATATCATTTAAATGGTATCAGAAAATATGCAGGACATTTGATACAAATGTTTGAAAATGGTAACAGACAGCTAGCGTTGCACTGCGTGCATAATTATTAGGCAAGCCCTGCTCCTGAAAGATTTTAATGGAGAAATAAGTCCCTTTTCAGCATTGTCAAATGTTTATTCACCATCGAAACCTGATCCTAAACAAGAAAATGTGATATTTATCTTTCATAAACAAAAATAAAACATACCCTACAGTTATCAGTGTGCAGAATTATTAGGAAATTGGACCTAACAGTGGACTTATTTTCTTCTTCGCGTCAATAAACTCAACAAAAACAAATAACAAACAATAAATCTGACCATTGAGAATCTCAAAAAAATAAAAATAAATAAACCTTGTTTCTTGTTTTAACGGTCAATCATTTTAAGTTCAGTTGCCAGTATAGCCACATTTCATCTCGATGACCATCATGAGCCTCCTGTCCATTGAGTCAGTCAATTTTTTTTTTATTTGATCAGGACCAGTTTTAGCTGATGCAGTCAACACAGCCTCCCAGATTCTGTCTTGGGATGTGTATTGCTTTCCATCACTGTATATCTCATGCTTCAGTAGAGCCCAGTAGTTCTCAACGGGGTTTAAGTCAGGAGAGCAAGAGGCAAGGTCATGAATTTTTTACCATTGTCCTTCATGAACATCATAGCTTTTTTTGAAAGCAGCTAACTCCTTATACCACTGTTTGAAGAAGGTGTCCTCTAGAATCTGACAGTAGTTCTCCGAATTGATTTTTACAAGACGTGCAACTCTGAAAGGCCCCACAAGCTCATCGTTGATGATGCCTGCCCACACATATAACACCTCCACCATCTTGTTGGTGCTTCATTCAAACTGGTGCTTCCTGACCATTTGTGACCCAGCCATGAGCCCATCCACCTGGTCCATCAAGAGTCACTCTCATGTCATCTGTCCATAAAACCTTTGTAAAGTCAGTTTTTAGGTATTTACGTGCCCATTCCTGACATTTTAGCTTGTGACATTTATTTAGCAGCGGACTGACTCGAGCCTTTCTGACCTTTCTGAGCCCCTTCGTCCCAAAGCACCATGCATCGAGTACTTCTTGAGATTCCAGTTAAGTTTCAGTACCGAAAGATTGTGGCACTTATGACTAAAGGATGCCTTGAAGCTTCACGTTTAATTCTGCGTAAATATTTAATTAATTTTTTTTCTATTACAACAACTCAAAATGGTAAGTAAGTTCATATTTTACCAGCACGTAAGTATCATGCCACACTGCACAATCAATGCCAAATCTAGGTCATTTCTAAGATGTGGAACCTTTAATACACAAACAAGCTGAGCACATCGAGAGTCGCAGAGCACACGGTCTTGACTAACTTGATCCTGTTATTTGTTGGCATATGCAATGTTCTACCAGAAAACAATTTAAAAGTACAAATGATACACGAGTTATGCTCTTCTCATTATGAGATTACACAAAATTTTCATTCATTTACATTACATATTTAGCCTACAGTGTTCACAGTCAGTAAATGAGATTGGACAGATTTCGGATGAGGTTTTTTCATGATGTACTCCCACAGTTTATGTGCCTGTGATGGCAATCAAGCCTCCATCTCTTATCTTGGTATTAGGCTATGGTCTGATATGCAAATTTTCCTTCTGTTGGAATCAGGGTCCAATTATACTCTTTCATAATAACTTGCTTCCTTGGCCCAGAGGTTCAAAATTTATTAGACAAGTGGTTAACCTGTGAGAACTGTGAGCTTCCCTGCTCTCAGGCTTTCCACAGTGACAGCCCACCTATACAGATGAACACGCCAGGTACCTGGAGTAAACAACAGCTCTGGGAATTGCATCTTTTCCTGCCTCTTCTCTTCTTGGTATTTAATTCTCAAAGTTTTCTGGTTTCCAAGCGCTTGCTTGCCCGTTCTTGGTCGATTGAGAGCGATTTGCATGTGAATAGGCAGCAGGAGGGAAACCCTTCCTTACAGGATACAGATCTTTTGCCAAAAGCTCCCTGGGTTTGGGAGCTTGAGAGAAAGTTCTGGAGAGAACCTTCTTTGCAGCCCTGAACATGAGCCTCCTTTAAGTGTGTGGCAGTCACCTACTGAGTACCAGCAGGGTAAAATCAAGTGTATAACAGTGTTCTCACATAGAGTCAAGCAGTAAAATTCCTTCCTGTTGTGATGATTGTAATTCAACAGATTAACACATTCACATATTCCACACAAAGAAAAAGCAAGCAAATGAGAAACTTTGTTTAAAGATGCAAAAATAATGCATTTGGCCCAACCCTGTTTTAACTCCATAATGAAAACCAATCCTGTGCTTGGATTATAGTCGTACCTAATGAGGCCTTGGTATTTCCAAGACTGAGCATCCCAACATGTAGTTGATTTGTAATGATTTTATGACAGGCTGCAGTGTGGCATAGTGGTCTAGCATAACGGTGCTATAATTTAACCAGAAGGTTAGAGTTCGATATCCTTGAACACACAGAAGGTTATTTCCACTTTTTACAACATTGTAGCAGGTTGTTGCACGTAGTAATGATGGTAACAAAAACACTTATTTGTTTTTCCACCAAAGACTACACATTTCTAGTCATTTTTAAATTGGTCCACATAACACAAACACATTGCTTTCTTAGGTTTTCAACCGGCGTAATGACGCATTGAGAATTGCAATGGCGCAAGTTAACGGAATCCCTCCCTCCCTGGCCAATGGTACTGCCTATTATCACTTGCCATATTGGGCCCAATCCTGATTTGATACCAGACAGTGGGGATCATCCACACACTAGAGTACAGTACCTTAATAAGATGGACAATGGCAGTTTTTAAAATTACTATTGTTGTCATTATCATTGTGACTTTTGGCAAAGTCTGTTTGTAGTCACGCTTTTTTTAAAAACATTCAATACTCAAATGTACCTAATTTAGCATATAATTACAGTCACTGTTTCTAAAACACCAGACTTTAGGAGAAGGCATATGGTTTTGTGCAATAATCGTGACAAACAGTTGTCATGGCAACAACCTTTTTCTATCCCCTGTTGCTAAGGAGAATATCAGCTCAAGGAATGTTTCATTTTGGACTTTTCCTTTTGTTCCAGAGAAGGGGGAGGTTACCAAAATACAATTATATTTTAAAAATATATTTTTCATAAATTCAAATGCTATGTGTAAATAAATGAATTGTGTTAATATTGATTTGATAAATTTTTTGATGTCCCCATTTCCAGATTCACAGGCCAGATATTAATACTTAATATTGCTTAATTCATCTTATTAACAGTTGTGTTTAAAGACAGAGTGGGACCTTAAGATACTGGAAACGAATTACTTCTGTAGTGTCTGTCTGGCTAAATACGACATATCACCAGACACTGTGGATGAACTTGGATTAAACCTAATGAAATTCATGCCTCAGGGGCAAGGAGAAACTGAATCAACTCGAGGGCAGGCATTGTGACTGCAAAGGTAGGCAGAGGTCTGTGTTATAATGAAATCCTGAATACGTCTTACCTGAGATTGACAGACACAAATGCTATTGCATCTGCCACCACTAGGTGGAGTTGAGTTTTATCCCTGTGAGTTTGACCAATTTAGCTGAAAAAAGTAGCAGTTGGATTTGAATCAAAATTGTTTGAAAGTTGAAGCCTGTGGGAACTGCAGACTAAATAATTTAGAGACAGCCAATTATACTTAACACCATAAAGGGTGGTCCTTTCATGTGAAAAGGGTGTGGCAAGACAACTCAAGACATCAGCGATATTTGACACTTCAGTAATAACACACAGTCTTTAGCAAGCAAAGATAAAACAAAGTATTTTATTTTATCTAAAAAGAGCTGAATAAACAACCCCCCTGGCTTCAGTTCTAAGCCTAAAATTAAATGTCAAAGGTCATCAATGTTTGATTTGGTTTGAAGCCTAACACAGTGGCTAAAGAAATACAGTACATGAGCTTCACAATAATGCTTTTTTCATTAAACATTAATTGTAACAAACCAAAGTGTGTGATGTTCAAACTTTTGTTTACCACCGTGCACCTTGAAGCAGAACTCTAATTAAAGGAGTTGTTAAGCTCAACCTTTCTGGCACTTTATCCTTAACTCCAAAAACACATTTCAGCGAGTGCTCGATTTCCCCCCTGCTCTCATTTAACAAATCATCAGGAGTTTCACACTTGATGGAGTGAATGGAAAATACCTTTCAAGAAAAAACTACTGCATTTTTGAAATAGCCAAACAGTACTCAAAGTTTAGGGCTAAAAACCATGGTGATTATGAGTATTACTGAGTTATGTGCCATCCTAAATCATACATCTTCCTACTGTGGTAATGATAGAAGAGTTTAGCGGCTGTTAAAGCGTGTGGCTTTCTATGCTGTAGGGACAGGCCTAATGATCTCCTTCATTAAGGGACCAGTCATGGACCCTACCAAGTAAGAAATGATCTGTTCCAATTAGATGCTTTTATTTAAGCTGGCTCTTGGCAACTCAGAGCAACACTAAGTCCACATATGTTTAATCAATGTGCCACATTCTCCTTTTCTTCCATTTTAAATAACTGCAGCATAATGTTGATTCTTTTTTCATTAGTTAGGGTGTCTTGCGAACCTTGAAATCTCCCAACCACACCCAAAAATAAATGGGTGTCAAAAATAAAGAACACCAAGCTTTAAAACCCTGTGTAAGCCGTTCAGAACATAGGAGGACCTCAAATTAAAAATCAATTTTTCGGGCAGCTGTTATTGGTGCGTCATCATAGGGACACAAACCATTAGACAAATGGGCCATCCAAGAAAATAAAAGTAAATATATCTGTAGTTTCCCTTCTAAGTGTTACTTAACCATGGAGTGAGTTTTAGCCCGCCTGGCCAGGTGCAGACTAAGGGACAAGTGGGCTCGAAAGGGGGCACTAAATGTTTTAATTGCACTAAATTTCAATGCCCTGGGCACTTAGAAGATTTCAAAATCCCAAAACTTGATTGAGAGGAGTATTTATTCTTTGAGGGGTAATAGTGCTTGGGGCAGAGGTATTGGTTCTATTTGTCACATCACTGTTCATTTTAAATCCACATTTAATATAATGGTTTAAAAAAAATATATATATATATATTTTAAGATCATAAGCATATCAGTGCCAAATGCCAAAAAGTCAAGGTAAAAAATAAATTTAAAAAAAGATGAATGTTGATTGATTCCAGGCACATGTCAAGATATATGATAGCTAGCTGTGTGTATGTGCTTAAAATGGCAAAGGCATGACATTATCAAACATTATTAAATCTGAATTTTCATGGTGAAGATCTACGAACCACAGATCATGAAGTACAGGTTTCATTAGATTATGCTGAAAGCTAACACGGTACTCAACCGACTGGTGTATATTTTTTAAATTAACTATACATACAGTATTGATTAAAACTGATTTTTCTAAATTGAATTTACCATTTCATTTCAGTAACTTGATGTGAAGAAATAAGCGGTGTGTTTACCTACTAATAGATTATTCAGGTCACTGACACACAAAACCGACTGAGACCAATAATCCGTTTAAATAACCAGATCACTTTTAACCAGATCACTTTATATTCCAACAGTTCATTCCAGGTCTCAGGAGTACTCTACCACTGCACAACATGGCCCCAGTGTTGACTAAGACATTGAGACTTTCTTATGGATAACAATACCTCTGAAAATTCTCCACAAGGTGTCTTGTTTCCAACTAGGTGCTTACTAGTTAACTTGTAAACAAAACAACTCACTGGACGTTTTCTAGGAACAGTGATATCACTTCTGCTGTTCATCAAAATTTATTTTGAAACTCTATATAACCATCATTATAGTTAACATAACATTACGATAACAAGACCGAAATTGCTTGCTAACTATCTAGCTACGTTTATGATTATGTTTTTATTTAGCGGAGTGTGAGCTACTGTTGGTTACTGCAAAGAGGTTATTGTTAGTCAGATATGCTTAGTTAGCAATTAGCGAACACATTATTCATGTAACAGCACTATTTACACCACGCAATGTTCTATTTCACTCAAGAAAACATTTTCTGCAGTCTCACTGGATTCTACACTGGAATCACTGCATATATGGTGAACAGTGTTTGTGCTGCACTGTCATTACTAACCACACTGACAGCCTAATATCTCTGAGGTCAAAATAATTTTTTGTGTAGTAGTTATCATATAATGGGCTATTCATGCTGCTTACTAATAAAAAGAGGATTCAATGTCTCTGTCTCTCTGTACTGTCTCTTGGACTGGTGATTGGGATACTTGGACTTGAGCATTGGAGACTTAGGACTCGACTTAGACTTGAGGTAAGGTGACTTGGATTTGGGAACTGCTTGGACCTGTAGTTAAGTGACTTTACAGAGCTACTGATAATAGGGAAAGAAAGGCGCCGGGCACACTCTGCATGAATAAAATGCATATTTAATAGTATAACAAACACAAAAAAAGGGGGGAAAAAAGTCCACATAAAAGATGTTAGACAGGACAAGGGCAAACATTTCAGCTCATACTTTCTTCAGTGCTCAGAAACTTGTAATACATTTTATAATTTCTATTTTGTAATGCTAAAACTGAGGCAAGAGGTACATGCCTGCTTGGCTTGTGCCCTGAAATCCCCCGCAGGCTCCTTTACCTGATTTGTAATTGAAATGTCTGTGTACCACTCCAAGTTTTATAACTGAAATATATCAGAAGAGCCCATGCATCCTAACCAGCTGTGACTGTGAATGTATAATGAACAAAAACCAATACTTTCCATCAGCTGTATGAAATATAAATATGGCCAATATCTCCTTGCAGCTGTGAGCAATTTTAATGACTCCATCTTGAATGCATGTGCGTGCACACACACACACACAAACACACACAGACACACACGCAGGCACACCTACACACACACACACACACACACACAGACTGACAGCTCTGTGTCCAGTGTAAATGTCTTGACAATGTTAGCGTCAATGTAAAATTTTGAAAATTCACCTCGGGCTATATCACTTCCTGTTCTTGAGCTCGGAGTGCTTGTTTTCACCCATTAATCTTGTGAGGTGGAGAAATGGCCACTCACTTTGCTATCTGGCCCACAATCCCACTTGAGCAAAACCCCATCTGAGCTTTGACTCAGTGATGCCTTCTAACAAGCCCAAAAGTAAGTCCTGTTTTCACACTTGTATAAACAGGAGTGCACCATCTGTCATTGACAATCTAATGGGCCCTGCCCATTCCACGGTATTTACACAATCCCAATTCTTAGAAGTGAGATTGAGAGCACTAATGATCTTAACCAAGGCTATATCAAGCCTTAGTACAGTAAATAATGACTATTTTCATGCCTCATTAGTAACCTACACTCAAGCTTTCACAGACACAACATCCTGCTGTTCAAATCAGTCTCTGTAAACTACTGACAATAGGCACTGGGATCTCACCAAACTTAACTGAATGACTTGTTGTTAATGAAACACTCATACATAAATGCATACACACACACACACACACACACACACACACACACACACAATAATTTATTGCTATACTTGTGAGGACTTCCCATTGACTACATTCATTCCGTAGCCTCTAACCCTAACCCCAACCACTACATGCTTAACCTTAACCCTAACCTTAACCTAATTGTAACCCTAACCCTAACTCTAAGTCCTAACCCTAAAACAGCCTCTTGAACTTGTGGGGACCAGCAAAAAGGTCCCCACCTTGCATAATTTTCCTTATCTTTCTATCCTTGTGGGGACATTTGGTTCTCACAAAGATAGTAATACATGTCCACACACACACACACACACACACACACACACACACACATAGTTAGACTGGCAGAAATCCCAGTACCTGAAGGAAAGCCACACATCTTTAACTCTGAACATTCATTGTTTATGATGTTGATGATGACGATGATGATTATGACCATCATAATTATTTAGGTATTTGGCAGAAGCTTTTGTCCAGAACGACTTGCAGATGCCATCATGGTATGATGTATAAACTGTAATCATAAGAGCTGCGAGAGTAACAGCGCATAAGTACAGAACAGCAAGCAGTACATTAAATAACACAGTGGAGCATTAAGGTAGACAATGGCAATAGGTTTACAGTCACACAGAAGTGTACACCTAATTTATTACCCCATGATTAAAAAAAGGTATTTCCTAATTGCATAGCATAACAAATGGCCAAGTTATAGAATAATAAGACCAATCAAAAGAGCTATTATTTGCTTTGCACCATGGTAGCATTCAGTGGCATTTATCTATGGTACCGTGTGAGGTAATGCGAATGGGCAGTTCAGTCGAAGGGGCAGGATCTAGGCACAGATATATTTTCTGGATCTAGGAACCAAGGTGTGGTCTGAACTCAATGGGTTTTGTGTCAGTTTAATGAACATGATGCGGATTATGATGATATTACTATAGCATATAAACAAAGTAGAATTTATTTATTACTGCCCTATTTCTTCTGTTCACTGTGATTTATTGACTGACTTCATAATGACACCGTGATTAGATAAACACATACATAATGAATAGATTGTGCATCAGTGCCATTTGAGAAGAGGGGGTCTGTGAATAACACAGTACATCCCTTTACAGTATTCTGTCTCTCATTGTCTATTTAACATTATAAAATGGATAGGGCAGATCTCACAATGCGATTGGTTAATAGTTGTGCTATATACCTATATACCATGGCTGTGAGGTCTAATGCTTCTTTACATTGTAATCATTTAGCAGACGCTCTTATCCAGAGTGACTTACACAACTTTTGCATGGAATTTATGGCAATTTACATTGCATCCATTTATACATCTGGATATATACTGAAGCTATGCGGGTTAAGTACCTTGCTCAAGGGTACAACGACAGTATGCAAAACTCTGGTTGATCCATTTGCAACGATGTTAAGCAAAAACCTCTGGTTGTTCATTCTATGAAAACAATGATTATATCAGGGAAGAAAAAAAGACCACACAGCAACAATTTTGGTTATTTTCGTCATTCATTATTACAGAAAGTTGCATGAAATCATAACTCAATCAAATTTATCTCCATAGCTCTGTTTTGCTTTTTAAAAATAGTTTGGTCACAAAGTGTAAACATAGCATCTTTCTAGTCCCTCTGAAACTGGGTTAGAATGCAAGCTAGCTTTGTGGTAGGTTTAGGGTCAAAATGGTCTCACGGCATGCTTGTTATCCTTGCTAGATAGTCAACTACTGAATAGTAAATGCAACTGATCACAAAGATACGGAACAAAATGTGTCCCTTATGAGTTAAATACAGAATGCTTCTTCGACTGTACAAATAAGGGACTATTCTATATTTTGCAGTGTGGTTGGCGACCCTAAATCACGCTATAGTCTACAGTAACTAAAATCATGTTTGAACGTTGTTGTTAATTGTGAAATTGGACATTGAAAAGGGGAGGGCATGTAACATTATAACATGTAGTATGTAATTCAAAATCTTAAGAATGACGTTGTGGTTTAATTGCTTTGGAATGCTGGATTTTGTAACGCATTCATTTCAGAACTGTTAAAATGCCAAGCTGTCCCATTATTGAAAATTAATGCACAACCTTGGACCAATCAGAATTGAGTTCAGCCAAGCCATTGTATAATGTAATTAAATCACAGCTAAGGCACCTCTGGCCAAACAACACTTCTGTGATATAATCACCATATACTACTACCTTATACTGGCTCTTTAGCTCTCGAACATCATCCTGTCCCTCATTGACTATTTAACAGTATATGGGCTCTCTGGCTTTCTAACGGCATTCTGTGTCTCATTGGTTCCATATGCTGTCTCTCATTGGCTATTTAAAAGTATACTGGCTCTTTAGCTCTCAAACAGCGTTCTGTCTCTCATTGGCTATTTAAAAGTATATGGGTTCTCTGGCTTTTCTAACGGCATTCTGTCTCGCATTGGTTCTGTACCCTGTCACTCACTGGCTCTTTAACGGCATGCTATTTTTAGTTCTAGCCAAGCACCGACTCTCGGTTTATTGGCTCTTTAGCAGTACGCTGTTTCTCAGTCATTGGCTTTTTAACAGAGTGCTGGCTGTGCACATAATTCTTCCATAATCTGGAGGGGACATGGAAAGATCTCAGGAGCTTTGGGAGATCTTCCTTGGGGGCTGTAAACATGCTGTGCAGCTTTTAATAACTTCCACAGGAGGCTGGAGAGCCACTAATGATGTCACTGTGGTAAAGACAAGTGCTCCCAGCATGCCTTTAGTTACCTACTAGGAGAATCCAGGAGTCATCAGTAAAGTTTTGTCACTGCAATCTGTATCCATTACGTACTTATAAGACAGAAAAGAGAAATGAGGAAAGACACCTCTCTCACCTGTGTTTTTCCATTAGCAGATGCCCTTTAATCTCTCTAAATGGTCTGTTAAAATGAAAAATACTTGTATATGCATTCCTTTTTATGTTTGTCTTGTTGAAGGTCAAATGGTAAAAACAGGACCACTCACAGATCAAATTAAATATATCATTTGGGGGAATAATGAGGACTGTGTTTTTATTCTTTTCTTATTTAGAATTTTATCATTATTATTATTTAGAACGAAACACATGCAAAATTCTGTTTGTATGGATTCAGTTTGTAGTTTGTACAGCAGTGGGGTATGGCCACAGTTGTGCTTTAAATATAATATTCAGATGAATGTTATTTTCCTGTGCACCAGTGGTAGCCCTGTAGGGTCCTACTCGTCTTTGATTTCAGTTCATCAGGAACTGCTGGGGCAATCAGGACCCTTTTGGGTTTATTCATGGCGGAGGAGGGGCACGGCAGGTTAAGAACTTGATTAAACTGGAGCCAGTGGTTTCATGGGTAATTTTACACTGCATATTTGAAAAGTCCAGAACTTTACAGAGGCAGACTATTATTTTCATGGTGATTGGCATAAACAAGTCTGAATTATTTTCTTTTCCCCACAAAAAATACAAACAAACAAACCTGAATTCAGGTAGCACAGACACAGTGGTTTGGGTGGCTTCATTTTTTCGGCATCTTTACATGATAGTTTAAATGTGTTTAAATCTGCCTTTCTGTGACAACACATTCCATGCCAATTCTGCCACATACTGTATGTGTGCAAACAGAGTGTATTGCCTATGAAGGAGGATGTGAATGTAAAGGAGGATGTGTATAAATAAAGCACAAGAACCACGCAATGATCTCTTTTTTTCTGTAATTTGTTTTTATTTCTTACCGAAATGTACTTCTTGGACCTAGATTCCGGGTCGCTTCTGAGCCCAAAATTTAACTTCAGTCATCAGTTGCCATTTTCAATTAAATCCCCAATAAATATAGGGTTTGAAATGCCTATATCGGCAAGTATGCTGTAACAGTTGTTTTCAGGCCTACTCCCAAATCCCCCTACCCTTTGTCATAATAACTTGGTACGCAACTATAAATAATTCCCAATCCAAGTTTAACTATTGTCAAAAACAACCTGCTAAGGTAGGATAGCTACATTAGCTACATCCAGAAAAGATGTGGCTGGGAAATATAGAGGCAAATGTACATACTGAGCCTAGTGTTTCTCTTTGGAAAATAAATAAATAAAATACAGCCTAGGCTGTGAATTTCACCAACCTGTATAAGACAGCATATTTTTTTTTTCTTTTGTGAAAAGATGCCCTTAACCTTTTTCAGTCTCTTTGAAGACTTTATGTCTCTTGTTGACAGTTTGGTCTCTTGTTATTCCACTCACAACAAAAACCAAAAAAAAAGAAGCCAAAAATGATTTTTTTTTTAGCTTTGTGAGGCCTGGCCTTTCTGATTTATAAAGCATGCTTCCTTTGTGCTTTCCTTCTTACATAATTATAGTGTATTTCCTTGCTTTGTGTAGTTTGGTCTGGATTTCTGCGTGCTGCTTGACAGGCCCCCAGTACTTCACAGATATATTGCCCTCCACTCTGTCGGAGAGCAGACGTCTTCTTCTGATGAAACAGGAAAAGAGCCTCTTGCACAGGAACAGATACATCGGTCCACTGCTTTGGTCCTATTTGCTTATATCTCCGTAAAATGAAAACCACATGACAAAACAAATTTACATCTAAAATGCTGACGTTTCTGTTCTTTGCTCTTCATATTTTTATTTTTTTTCCCACTTTTACTCTTTACTTACAGTTCTTTTTTCTTTTTTTTTTCTTTAGTGCACTTGCTAGTCACATTTTCAGCCAAAGCTCATATTTGCACCTTTACAAGTTTGTGACTTATTAGAAAATGATTATTTAATATAAATATTTATTTCATAATGATGCCAGATTAACTTAAAAAATCCAATTAACATTAGGCTAAATCATGATAAGAAAATTTTGATTTTGTGGTGGCTGGAAGTTTAGCCATTTAATCCTTTCCTGAAAGCACAAATTTTCATTCATCTTTGAATCAAAGATGGAGCAAACTGCATGTGCATGCACATGGAGAAATTGTTTGAGACAAGTCTGGAATTTGAGTTTAGAACTTTAATCCGAATAACTTCCATTCTCTTCTGTTAGAAGGTAACCATAAGAATGCACTGGACATAACCAGCACACAACACCCCCTTCCCGAAGTATGTTACTAATACTGTTCACTTAAATACCCAGCAAACCCTCTTGCCAGTCTGTCCACTGACATCTGACTGCTAATCTTGGAGACAGTGAGATAATTATCACACGGTGGTGGGTGTGCTCAGACGGAGGGCCTTTCTCTGGCTCCAGGGAGAGCTTTCCGAATGTGCTGCCAGTCTGTCTGCTTCTCATGGGGGATCCCAACAACAGCTGCAGGCCCATCATCCACTGAGCGGCATAAAGAGCCAATCGATTGCCAGAGACCACGGCCGAATGCTGGTTACAATTATAAAACTCAATCTGGCCAGGATTGAAAGCTTGCTTTCTTTACCAGAAAAAAAAAAAAAAAAAAAAAAAAAAAAAAAAAAAAATATATATATATATATATATATATATATATACAGTCGGCTATTAATCTCCCTTCCTCCAGCAATGACACGATAAAATGCAGTGTTATTTTGGTCCCAGTGGAGACCAAATGTTATCTTATAGTGTTGAATTTACACTGGATATTTTACTATGTAGGGGAAGTTTAGACGTAGAACGCCAGGCAATAAAACTTAAGGCAAATGAGCAGTTCTTGTGATTATTATTTTTCAAACAACCACTGAGACAAGAGCATGAGCAAATGTATGACAACAACCCGAGCAACAGAAAGATGGTATTGTGTAAGTTGCCATTCACTAAGTTTGTTTCCACTTCAATACGCCAACAGAATTTTCTTTTAGAAAGAAGAAGGAAAAACAACTTGAAAATGATAAGCTCATATCTGATAAAGGCAGCGTTATCTTCGCAGCTTGTGTTATGATGTGAGACTGAGTTTCACTGAAGAAGGGAGTGGAGAAGCTCATTAACCATGAAATAACTATATCACTCTGCCTTGCTATGTCCCTAATTCTCTATTATATGAGCTGTGCCTGGCACAGAACCCTTCTGTTCTTTTTAATGAGTGCCTAAACAGGATGTCCCTGCAAATTAAATGTTAAAATGTTTTGGAAGACTCTCATCCCCTGGGTTTCTGTTGGCATCAGGTGTGAGAGAAACAGAGGAAGAACCCTCTGTCACCATCGCCAACCCTGCATCTCTCCAAATCACCACTGCCAAGGGGGTGTGTCAGGAAAAGTGGGGAAGATTTCTGGTGTGTAAGTGTTTGGTGTTTATCAGATAAACTTGGTTAGGCAAGAGGTGTTCGCAGAGTGTTTGGTGTGTTTTTCAAACAGATTGCATTAGGTGAGAGGTTTTATAGTGTTTTCACATAAATTTAAGTGAGTGTTTTGGGGTCTTTATCTTGGAAACCTGGTTTAGGGCAAGACTGAAGTTTTTTTTCCCTAATGTCTAGCGAGAATGGCTAGACAGTAGAATCGTATCGCATGCTGGAATGTTTTTAATTCACATTTTAATTATCACAATCTGTAGTGTTTAGCCTTGCCTGGATATTATAGATCAGTTAAAGACATTCTTACCTCACCACCTGTATAAGAAAGGTGGCTTTTCTAGCTCACGGTGACTGGTTTTGTCGCAGTAGAAGGAAAAGCAGCAGAGTGAAGGAAAGGTGATTTATCAATATAACGGGCCTTTTCAGTAATGTATCCGTTACCTGCTGAATCAAATTCATTTCATTATTAATTCCATTATTGGTGTATTTGTTGTCAACTACAGATATGAATATATTAGTGCATTGGTCTGAGGTGTCATATCGCCCTGAAGTGCTCTCTTCCTCTGACTGAGCTATGACATGCTGCTGTGTAATGTTGCAGATAACTGGCACTAAAACTACGGCGCTGTGATGCAAGGTTGCACTGCCCTCGTGGATCATTGTTTGGCACTGTGTGCACACCAAAGCTAATGTTCCTTACAGCTTGTTACCAGTTTCTGCTTATGTCAAGCGCATGGCCGTTGGGCACTATGTGTGCGCTTGTACACTTGCAACTGTTACAGCTTGTTGCTCAGTCACTGTTCCAGGCTGTTCTGTTACCTCCCTTTCCTGTTCTGGCAGTTCCTGCATAATTCATTAGTGCACTCGTTCCCGAACCTATTCCTTGAGATCTACCATCCCGTAGCTTTTCATTTCAACCCTAATTTGGCGCACCTGACTCTACTACTAATTAGCACCTCAGCAAGATCCCTTGCTATTGAATGAGATGCTTTGATGGGGTTGGTGTGAAAAACTACAGGATGGTAGATTTTCTGGAATAGGGTTAGGAATCATGGATTTAATGCATCTTGCCATGGTAGCCATGTATTCCTCTAATGGTAGTGGCTAAAGTGAGAAATAAAAAATGTTGCAAAGGACACTATGACCAAAAATGATCTGCAGTGCTAACCAGTTGTTTGAGGCTATGAAACAACTGTGTGGAGTTTCGTTGTATGTGTGCACACACTTGTGTGTCTGTGCATGAGTGTGTCTGCATGCTTCCATGCATGTGTGTGTGCACGGGCATGCACACACACACACACACACACGTGTGGGTGTGTTAGTTTAAGCAATGTTGTGGTTAAAATCATTTGGATTCCTCCTCCTTTTCACTGAGTCGACTGTAACAGCTGATCACCAAACTGTAACTTACTGTAGCAAAACACCAGTAAATCCTAGGTGCATCAGTCCAAACAATGAGGAACAAGTTAGTCAAAGGGCTGTTTGTGATTTTGCACTTGACTGTGGATTGTGTGACAGAGACAGAGGGGAGCATTCTGGGTAATTCAGTCAGCCTTGTGGTCTGGTTACCTGGAGGTACACTCTGAAGCACTTACCTGTGTTGTGATAGAATTACAGCAACATGGAAAAGCCATAAACTCAGGTTCTGCATTCTCGACAATCAAATTATTTGCTGGACGACACCTTTGCTCAGCGTGAATCTACAGCTTGTGCATGCTCCAGGCTACCACGGCTATACCCCCAACCAGGAATCAAACCTGCAGGCCTGGTAGTAATCAAGTCAATGTAATGACTATAGTTCTGCCAAACACTGCAAAAAAGAGAGAATTGATTAGCGACATTAGATAAAATAAATACTCCACTGCTCTCACTTTGAGGGTTTTTCCCTAACACGTGAGGCAGGGTGATGGTATAAGTGCTATAAGCTTTTCAAGTGAGTTCCTGCGTTATTTGTACAATTTATCCGATAAAACTCGTTGCCCTTCATACCTTTTACCATATTTCTCAAAACTGTAGTTTCCATTTGTCGCCATATTTGACTAAATTCCAGTCAGAGACATTATGGTTGCTAATAACACTCTGCAGTCTGCCCACTCAAATGGTGGATAGGGAAAAAAAAAGAACTTTTAGTCAAGCTAATGTTCCTGTTTTCAGAAATGTGAAATTGTTATTAGCATGAGGGCCATCGTGTTTTGATAACCCATCTCAATTTAAATATGAAACGTGGTTTTGTATATTTAAAAATATGTCATTTTAAGAGATGTTCCTTTTCTGTAGAGTCAATGCTGTTTCTGTTAAATATCTAATCATCAGTTGCCTTGGAACTTTCCTTGCAGTAAAAGCTGGGAGCATAATTTTTGCATGGGAGAATTCCAGAATTTCAAAGGGAGATGACATCCCTGAGACTATTCCTTGTAGTCCCTCACTCATGCTGAATATCTCTCTGTGACTTAATTAATTAATGCTGAAAGTTAAATTTTATTAGGCATGGCATATTTCATACTTTAAATGGGGAATAATTTCATACTTGGAATGTACTTTACTTTTCTTTGCTTTATTGCCATTTAGCAGTTGTTCTTATCCAGCGTGCCTTACAATGAGACAGTCCAAAGATAAGCAATAGTTTTTCCATGGTCTGTTTGAGTCTTTATCCGTGTTTTAAAATGGCAAAACTTGACAGATTTACTTTTGTGCAAAAAATTGTTCACTATGCAAGTTTTAAAGTTTGAAAGTTTGTTCTGGAAGTGCTTTATCCTTTATTCTGTGATGTTGGAGGCATCACAGTGCTTAGAGTTGATCTTCTACTTTGAACTAAAATGACTCAGAAAAATCTTTAATTTGCAGGTTTGACTTCAAAGAAATCGATCCTAAAGGGCTGGGCAGAAACCACTATTAATTAAAAGTCAGTTTGTCTGGCTTTAAATATTTAAGTAACACAAGCCTGCTTGCTCCACCTTGAAAAGTTGGAATTGTTGGTCATGGAATTCACAATCAAACAGGAGTGTTTCATGGAGTTAATTTCAGCTATTTTTACTTTGTCCTCTTTACATATTTTAGTGACGACATACAGTGTAACAAGATGTTAATCCATTTTTTAAAGTGTGAAATCCTCTGCAGAATGAGACCACAGCCGAGTCATGGGTACTCACTGTCTTGTGTCAAAATTTTAAATGAAAGCGACCAGCAATTTCCAAAGGGAATCGAGGACGTGCGGAACGGACAGACAGCCGGATGCACAGAGCCGAGTGGCGGACCGTCTAGTGCAAGAGTGTGATGCAGGGAGATCCGATTCACAGAGTTAAGGACCAGACTAATGATGCTGTCAGGCGGGGTTGCTTGAGAGAGTCCCTCTCTTTGATCAAACATGACATGGCTCAATACAAATCCAAGCCATAATAAATGCTCTGCACTCAACTTTAAAGATTAGTGCAATTCACGTCTCGACACAAGCTTTAATGAGTATATATCAACTTGAACCAAACCGGATATCATTGTGCATGTTAGGCTATTAATACACTTGATAAAGGTTTATGCATATGTGCAATAATGCCTTCTCGAGACTGAGAAAATAAATTACTCTGGTGAGATCCATTAACCAAACGTAGACGATCTTACATTTAAGTGTTGCACTGAACTTTTCTTTAACCAATGTTTTGCAACCAGGGTTGGAGATTACTGGGAAGTTTTCATTGTATGGGCTTTTGCATCCCATGATATTTAGCACAGGTACTATATTCACTATTCAGTTCCTTTTTAAATGTACTTCATTGGCATGCCATATTTGTATATTGCCATGTATGAATATACAATTGCTTAATCATTAAACATTAAATGATTGCACAATTAAATACTCAGGTAAAAGAATAATCAAAGTGTATGCAAATCTCTGTGCATACACTTTGACACATCTGTGAATCACCAGCTCTTTCTTTCACTCTGCCTCTTAAACGGGAAGCTTCTGGATTTCTGGTCCCACTATTGAGTTTAATATTCCCGGCTGTATCTGTGCCCCTGCTCTGTTATAAACTTTTTAACTGTTGTGAACAGTTTACCGAGATATCTTCTGACATTTGCTCTCCTGAGGTATAAGTTAGCATGTGGCCCACTTCCTGCAGTAGGATTTTTTGTACTACAGCTGAAGCTTGTGCACATTTCCAAGCTTATATGTTAAGAGCTTCTGATTCGCATTTGCTTTTCAGACGAGATGTCCCCATTTATAAACATTTTTTCCATCATTATCACACTGTAATCTTGACTTTCTTTGTACTCATAATTAGACAGATGAAAAGTATTTGTGGCAAAAAATTAAAAAAAAAAGTCTGTAATAAGGCCATGGTGAGATGGAAACTTTCCTTTTGTCATAGACTATCAACATCGCTGGCAAATATGGTGCCTCTCCCAGTTGCAGCTACTGGTATTCATACATCCATAACCTGTGAGTCAGACAGCCTGCCAGTCATAGACCCACAAACTTCCAGTCACACATCCTTAGCCTGACAGACTGACTTGCCACATTACTACCATGTCAGTAATCTGTCAGTCACACATCCGTTCAATCGCACATACACATCATACCAGTCACACATTAGTAGCTTGTCAATCATACCTACATAACTTGCCAGTCACACATTCATAGCCTGTCAGTCATACATTCATAACTTGCCAGTCACACATTAATAGCCTGTCAGTCATACCAACATCATGTGTCAGTCACACATTTATAGCCTGTCATTCATACCTACATAACTTGCCAGTCATACATTAATAGCCTGTCAGTCATACATTCATAACCTGACAGTCACACATTCATAGCCTGTCAGTTGTACATCAGTAGTCAACTGCACATAGACAGCCTGTCATGCACACATTTATATCAGTTGCACGATGACAGCCTGTCAGGTAGGTATTCTTAAATTGTCAGTCCACAGTCTGGCATGTCTGTATTCTTCAACATCACATGTATGAAAGCACCACAGGTACATGGTCTGTATGACCACATCCTCAGCCTGCTAGGAGACTGGGTCAAATGTCAGATGGGAAATGCACGCTAAGTCATTTCAGGAGGTCACTGGCCACGCTGGATCCAGCAAAGTACTCTCATTTGTGGCCAAAAAAGCCGAACCCCCCCCCCCCCAACCATTCTTCCCCTACTCCTCTAATATTTCTGTTCATTTTTCCTTTTTTCACCTCTTGTCTCATGTCTCTGAACCTCACTTGAACTTTGTTTTCAGTCTCTGCTAATGCCAAAAACCGAAAATCGTGTGTTTGAGAGGCCCCTTAGGTCCAATTAGATTGAAACAAAACACTTGGAAAAAAATAATAATAAAAGAACTGTAATCTTTCGTTAATATCTTTTTTTTATTATTGTATCTCCACCAGGGAAAGCAATACAGCAATACAGGCAGGAAATGGGGGAAATAACCACTTCCATATTTCTTTGTTTTCTTTTTTGTTTCCATTGTGTATCATTAATATCAAAATTACTTTTCCTTTACTCTTCTGCTCACTGTGATTTACTGGAATCATGCGGTGGCAAAATACAGAATGTTTCGATATTACGATGATATATAATATTCAATTTTGTTTGTTCACAGTCTTAGTAGTGAACTAAATTAAGGGTCGATTTATTTAAATATCTAATTCAATCATACACGTCTGTTGGCTACTTACTGTAAATGGATGAAAGGGCTGCTTGGTCTGTTACAAACCATGTAAGAGCCAACTATGAGCGGAAACCCCACAAGGGGAAGCATCATTGATGCTTGAGTTACACAGGGTGGAAGGGGGATTTAAGTCATACAGGGTGACCACTTTTCGTCTTGTACCTGTGATCCTCCACTAGTCACATTACATTACATTACATTACATTACATTATAGGCATTTAGCAGACGCTCTTATCCAGAGCGACTTACACAACTTTTACTTAGCACTTTACATTGTATCCATTTATACAGCTGGATATATACTGAAGCAATGCAGGTTAAGTACCTTGCTCAAGGGTACAACGGCAGTGTCCTTACCCGGGATTCGAACCTGCGACCTTTCGGTTACAAGCGCAGTTCCTTACCCACTGCGCCACACTCCGTCCTATACGCCGTCACGGGTGCATGCAGTTCACCTGTTGAGCTGTCTTCCTCTGACTCATCTGTCTGTTTGTCATGTTGTGTAAAATCAGAACCTACTTCAAACCAGATGAAAACCAGCACACTTGGCACCGTGGCGCCGCAGTTCGGCAACCAGGATGTGCATTGTTGGACACAGGTAGGCAAGGGTAAAGTGAATTATGCACAACGTTATCTGAAGCAAAGCATGCCCTCCTTAGCCAAAGAGAGCCGCAGGATATTTGTCAGATTGCTTTGTTTGTGTTCTAATTAGCCTTTCAAAGAAGATCTGTGGCTCTAATGTGCACGCCTCTCCAGCCAGTCCCCTGAGCTTACCTGTCCTTTTTCATTAGCAGCGTAAATATTGATTGGCCCTAAAGCTGCAGTAGGCAACTTTCTCAATGGTCGCTATGTTGTGAAAACGTGCTGAAAAACATAACCCGTTGGCCCTGCTCGCAGAGAAAGACACACACACACACCCCCCCCACCCCCTTCTCCACACATTTTGTTGAGAACCCACATCAACATTTCTAGCTACGACTCCTTGGCAAGCAGGATGACAGACTGGCATAGCTACACTAACAGTGTCAGCTCCAAGAGGCAGCTTGCTGCATTTAGGACAACAGACTGGTCACACACTGAATTCATATAATGTTAAACTGAACCAGGCATTAGCTGGCTACAGCTGGCATGTAGAGTTCTAGCAGATTTTATCTAACATGATCTATCCAACAGGTAACATCAGCTTACCTGGCTAGCAAATGTAATATACCTAACTTCACTTACCACCTAGAGAACATTACCTACCCAGCTACTTTTGTGGCTAAATTCTTTGACAATTGGCTGACAAGCAGAAAGATCAGGCAAATTAGTGTTGAAATTTATACCTACTTGTCCAGCAGATACAATGCGAGAACCACGTTTATTTTCCTCTTTTTGGCAATTGATGGCACCAGTGATGTGAAAGATTGCACCTCTTTCTCAACAGATTTAACTGTGTGTACTGTCAGGTGAACGTACAAGCTCAATCTCATTGTTTATTGGCTTATGATGTGAACTGGCATACTGTATCTCTTTGATTGGTTCAAGTTGTAAACCACTTCGTTTTGAAAACAAGAACTCAGCCTGAATCCCTGGTTTTAGCACAGTACATAGTGCTAGATTACTCTCACTGCTGCTCTTTCTATGACTGTTCCTTGATATCTTTCTTACAAAAATAAGTTACCTACTGCAGCAGCTTTAACTCATAAGAGTTTGGATTGTTTTTAGTGTACAGAACATACTTCATGTACTTAAGAAAGCATTCTCGCCAGTGGTATACTTTTTATTTTATTTTATGTACTGCTGTGAAGTTAATTTATCACTGTATTTTCCAAAAGTTCACTAATGGATCATATATTGCAGTGTATTTCATTTTTGTAGGGAATGTTGCAGCAGATATATGTTAACCAACTTAGACTATATGCTAACAGAGAGCTTACTCAGGACAAAGATGAGAAATATTCCCATTCTTATAATAAATGAAAGTAGAAAGACTCTAATGATGACATTTGTCAAGGTTGCATGTATGCTAGGCTTGGCAGATGTCCAGTTTTTGCCAAGATGGTCATGGATTTCAGCTTGTCTCGATGGTGCGTGAAAAATGGTTTCCTGTTATGTCCAGATAAAAATGTGTCAACTCTAATGTATTCTCTGTTGAGCACCCGAGACATAATACTTTAGGGTCTCTTTCCCCCCGGCCCAAATATCATATCTCTTCCTATTTTCTTTTACCTGAGGACCAGAAATCACAGCTTGATTGCCCCAAAGAAGGTAAAGATGGGGTATGTGTTTTGTGGGGTTCAGGCTGCGCTGGGAACTTCAAAGGGGCAACCTCCTTTTGAGGAGCATACATTCCTGACATTTTGCATTTTCAGAAAACAGAAGCAGTCTCCCTCAACAGAGCCGCTCCTGAATGCTGAGGGGGAATTAGTCTTCTGTGACACTAGCACTGCCAACCGAGAGACCTAAATATGGAGCATGCCTTCCTCTTTCAGCAGAGCCAGTTGGCACAAGTCAGAAGAATGGTCATGTTGTACATGTCCCAAACACATGTGAGAAGAATAATTGCAGGCTCTAAACACAGCTGCGGGAAGCCAAAGAAACTGATGCTTGGACTTGAAACAGCCTTTGACAAATTTGCCTCATAATGCAAGGCTTATAATAATAATAATAATAATAATAATAATAATAATAATAATAATTTTTCTTTCTTTTTACTTCATACATATTCTTGATAACCTGAACTTGATAACTATGAAGGGAAAAGATACGACTCACATTCATGTATAAGCAGAACTTGATTGTCTTGGTTCTTTTGTCCCAGACTCCCTTGTTCAAGGACTCATCCCTGTGATGAGGCCTGCAGTGTATTTCACCTATTTGTTCCAATGCATGAATGCAGCTTTTCATAGGTTTATGGCCCATAGAGGACAGTCAGATTGGATTAGAAAGGAATAAAAGCAACAAAGACATTTTCAAAATGCTTGCCAAGCAAATTTTGGCAAACCATCTTCACAGAGAAAACAACTCAATGCTGTATACAACTGAAATTGTACAAAAACTTATTTATAATACTTGTTTGATTACAACATATCAAAAGTAGTCCTTGATCAAATACATATTTGTCAGTGCTATTTGCAAAAAAAAAAAAAAAAACCATCCATGTTGATTCCAGAGACTCTTCAATAAAATATATCAATCAATCAAATCAATCAAATTTTATTTATATAGCGTATTTTACAACAGTTGTCACAATACGCTTTACAGACAGCCCTAGCCTAAACCCCCACAGGAGCAAGCCTAAGGCAACAGTGGCAAGGAAAAACTCCCTGTGGCAGATGGGGAGAAACCTTGGAAGGAACCAGGCTCAAGGGGGAAACCCATCCTCCTCTGGTCGGCTCAGGGTGCCGACTGGTGACCAGCATGTCAGCCAGTTTATGCAGAAGATATGATAAGTGATGTGGCTCAGATGATGGGTGGGGCCAGGTGGCGGTGATGGGGAACAGCAGGTGGCGGCAGATGTGGGCAGGGTGGAGGCAATGACGAAGGAGGGGCTGGACCGTAGAGGTGGGGGAGACCAGACGACTCTCGAAGCACTCTCGAGGGTTGGGGCAAGAGCCCCGCCGGCAGCGTGGGGAAGAGGGTGGAAACAGCAGTTAAGGGATTTGCAATATATCAGACAGTGAGTAAGTGCCAGTGCTATGTATTGTGGGACGCCGCCAGGAGTAGAATATGGCTGCATATCTACTAGGACAGGGATGGAGAGCCCATGCAGTCATGAGGGGTAGACAACCATACCCGCCTATCAAGAGCCAGCCCATGTAAAGTCGGGTCACAGCTGATTGACAGGTGACAGTAAGGAAAGGATTGCCACCTAGAAAGCTCTATGACTACAGGCTTCTCGCACCCTGTCTCTAGACTATAACTGATTGTAAGCTTGAGCATAGAGGTGCGTTTTTAATCTAGATTTAAATATTGAGACTGTGTCTGACTCCTTTATAAATAATGGAAGCTGGTTCCACAGTAGTGGGGCCCTGTAGGAGAAAGCCCTACCACCTTTTAGGTTCTTGGAAATTCTTGGGACTACCAAGTAGCCTGCGTCTTGAGATCGGAGTGACCTTGTGGGCTTATAAGGTAGGAGCAGGTTCGATATGTACACAGGTGCACGTCCATGCAGAGCTTTAAAAGTCAGGAGCAAAACCTTGAAGTCTATCCTATACTTAATGGGTAGCCAGTGAAGCGACGCTAGTACTGGTGTAATGTGCTCATACTTCTTAGTTCTGCTCAGGATACGAGCAGCTGCATTCTGCACAAGCTGGAGACTCTTTAACGAGTTATTAGGGCAGCCAGAAAGCAGGGCGTTACAGTAGTCTAACCTAGACGTAACAAATGCATGGATCAATTTTTCAGCATCCTCGACTGACAGGAAATGTCTAATTTTAGCTATGTTGCGCAGCTGAAAGAAGGCAATTCTGGATGTGTTTTTTATATGGGTGTCAAAAGATAGATCAGGATCAATGGTGACACCAAGGTCTTTAACGACCATATTAGGTTCAGCCAAACAACCATCACAGTTTAAGGTGAGAGTAGAAAATTTCTCCCTTAATATTTTGGGACCTAAAACCAACATTTCAGTCTTGTCTGAATTTAGGAGCAGAAAATTTGAAAGCATCCAAACCTTGATATCTACAATACAGGCCTCTAACCGTGAAAGCGGCAGTGCTTCGCCAGGTTTCATTGAAATATAAATCTGGGTATCGTCCGCATAACAGTGGAACTCTACGCCATTTATTAATTTATTAATTTATTAATTTATAATATTACAAATTAAACATAAATTCATATTAAAGAAGTTTTATTCAGAATATACTGTAGGTTAAAATAAATGTTTCTTTTATAATTGTCAGTAATCTGAAGTGATTTTACTGCAGAAAGCTCAGAAGAGTTAAATCAAAATTTTTTGATTCCAATCCTCAAGGGCCACAATGTCTGCTAATTTTCAGTTCTTACATCACCAGTGACTTATTTAAGTTGTTAATTGCCTAAATAATTCACACACCTTGTTCTCAAGGCCTTAAATGGCTGCCACAAAGAGAAACACATACCTACAGACACTTGTGGCCATCCAGGGCTTGAGTTTGCAGTATGTTCAGGAACTTCCAAAATACATAATGAGTGAATGAGTGAGTGAAAAAAAAAAAAAACACACATTGTAGACTCCACACCCATATTGCCTCTTGTACATACATGTACAAGCACATTCTCATGAACACACATGCAAAAATTGGTTACCGCAGTGATTGAGCCGAAAGATGTGTGCACGCAGGTGTACACATCTACACGCGCGTGTGTCTGTGTACATGTATGTGGGTGTGAAGGAGGCCACAGAGAATATTGTAATGCCCGAGTGAACTACAGCCTGCTTTCACAGCATCTGTATTTTGATTGCCTACTACAGACGAGGGAAGACACCGGCCTGGGAAATCAGATGCAGGAACAGAAAGCACGGTCTGAGAATATCCCTACGTCCCCTTTAACGCTGGCCCTGAAAAGCAATTATGAGAGGCCGATGTACCTCCGAGGCTAATTTGTAACAAAACAGCCATTGGAGCCTTGGGGGCACACTATACAAGAGTCCCCTTCGCATGGAGGAAATGGAGGCCCAAGGCCATATCAGTTATGAATATTTTACATCACGGGCTCTGTTTCTCCCCCCCCACCCCCACTCCCACCCCCCACCCCTCTAGCTCTGTCTTCCTCTCTTTCCGTGAACCATCTCTGTGGATGCAAGAAGGTGGAGTGTGCTACTGTTGCGATATGCAAGTGTAGAGGTAAACAGCGACAAGCTCCATCTGAACCTGGCATGACAGGGTGGGCATTGTTTGTGCCAGGTTAATGCAAGGCCTGAACATTCAAAGTATTTAATAGCTTGCCACTGGCAAACCTGTGAAGGCAGGGATACTGCAATGTAGTATGAGGACCCTAAGATCTCTTTAGAGGTTCATTTTTCACTCAACAGGCCACACGGTACTACAGGAGAGCTTTTGCCATAAGGAGCAGAGGAGAAATATGTCCCATGGGATCTTTAATTTGGGGATCTGAAACTCCAGTCCTAGAGGGCCACAGTGTCTTAAGGTGTCTCTCAAGTTCTGGAGCCACAATGTCTACAGCAGTGGTCTCCAACCCTGGTCCTGGAGAGCTACAGGGTCTGCTGGTTTTTGTTTTCACCTTAAAATCAGCACCCAATTGAGACCCAAGACACCAGGTGAGTTGAGTTAACTGTGTAATCAACTGCTCTAATCGATTCATGAAGTGCAGAGTCACCATGAAAACCAGCGGACCCTGTAGCTCTCCACGACCAGGGTTGGAGACCACTGGTCTACAGGTTCATCTCAAGTCTTGGAGGGCCACAGCGCTAGTGGGCATAAGTCAAGTTATTATTGAAGGCTGCAGGTGTTTTAACTCCAGAGAAATGATATTTCTGCTTAGTCTTTCTGTAATGTATTTATGATCTACTGAGTGTTATTCTGTCCAATACAATCCATTGGATCATATTTTCAATAATATGGTTGCTGCTATTGCATGTCCTGTATCAAATGTGACATAAGTGTCACGTGTTGGCCCCGTCGGTCTGAGGGAACACAAACGACTCTCCTGCATTATTTCGAACACGTGGGCTGAAGGCATGATTGAATGTGAATGTGGCCGTCTCTGAGAGCTCCAGGTCAGTCTGCGACACTCACAGAGGGTAAGGTGAACAGGCTGGGGTAATGCTGTTCTTAAGGATGAGTGCTTCAGCAATATGAAGTGTTCTTTAAAAAGCTGTGATTTCCACTGTTCTGGAGTACGAGGTCTGATTCTGTAAGCTTGGAAGCTGCTTTTGTCTCTCTTTACCTGTCCCTTTCTCTCTTTCTTTCTCTCTCCATTTCTGTCTTTCTTTCTGTCTCAGGACCATGTGATGTTCTCCCAGAGACCTCTTTACCAGAGCACTGGTCTGTTTGCAGCCTATTGACAATAAAAGTACTGAATTTATATTTCCACGTCTTTTTTTGAAATGACAGGGGGGCCATTTTTTTGGGGACTAGTAATGTTGGCATGCATTTGAAGACATAAAAAAAAAAATCCAGAGACAGAATCCAGGTTATGTGAGTATCGATGATTTTGCACGTTTCACTTTGTCTTAGCGATACCCCATTAACTTTGCCACCCAGTTCAGCAGCAGGGCGTAAGTCTCTTAAATCATCCTGAAAAGGAATGCCTTTATTTTACGGAAATCCAAATGAATGCTGCTTTGAAACTCAAGTCTTAAGTCTCCATAGCAACACAAAATTCAAGTTACAGCAAACTCTATTCTGCTTTCAAAAACCGCAGCTGTGCCAGAGACAAACACGATACAGGGATCACCGAAAGGCATCCAAAGCAGCTGTGGTTCCACGAAACAAAGGACGATAACAAGGCGGGCGTGTTGCTCGTAAGTAAATGTGAGAACTACTTCTGACCGTAAGACGAGTCACACGGTCCAAGCAGTGAGAGCCATCCAGTGCTAAAACACGTTTAGCTTCCGCCAAACAAAATAGATACGAAGTGAATGAACAAATGCACATATACACACCATGCATAAATAGATCAATCAAGCTATGGTAAAGGAGTAAATTGTGACCATCCCATGACCATTACATATTTTTTCCCCTAACAGGCCCTTCATTAAATAAATAATAAAAAAGAGAACATAAATTGTGCTTGCTTGAGTATGGAATATTTAATCCTTAGACCAAAATGTTCAGAGATTAGAAATTGGACTTTTTATTCACGTAAAAAGACATAAAAAGAGTTTACATTCCACTTAAGGCTAATGATAACAGAATAACATTTTATTTAGTAGAGCAACCCTCAGTGTGGAATCGTAGAAGTGTTTTCTTGCAGGTTTTCATCCAAAGAAACAACTGTGAGAAATTTATCATGAATTCAAATTGAATTCAATTATTCATGCGAAGAAACATGCAACTCAAAAGGAGAGGAATGTGGAAAGTGTGGAAAATAAAATGAGATGATGGTTAACTTAAATTCATATTCTATGAAACCAGAGTGTGAACCGAAGATGAGTCGGTCCTGGGTGATTCTGCAGCTGAATGCCGAATAGCTACAATGACAAAACAGGGTGGTGTGAACATACACACATACATGCACACACACCCACACACACACACACACACACACACACACACACACAAGGCCCTTCCTTGTCTTTAGCCTCAGAAGGATCAAACTGTAAAAATGGAATGCAAAATTAATGCAAAGATCACAGTCTATTCCTTATTGATAGTTTCAAATCACTTTTGTAACAAATGAGACACAGCCACCACTTGTTAAATAAATAAATACACTGGGAATGCAAATCATAATTATCCCCCTTTATCCACTTTTTAGGTAAATGCGTTTAAGCTTAGAATTCATAATGATGGCTGAGAGGAATTCAAACATTGCGGACTACTCGTTAACCTTTGAAGAGGCAGATGTCTGGCTGTTTATCTCTCCTCCCTCAGTGCCACCTTGCACAAAGCAATTTAGCACCCCGTTCCAACCGCTTGGGGAAACGCGTTCGCTCGCAGTGCGTAAACTTGACAACGGCTGCACCGCGGTGTCCTTCAACGAGGTTTTCCCTGTCAAATACTGTATCTGATGGAAGGCAATGAGGCAGAATGCCATACAATTATGTATGGGTTTTCTATCCTTTATCTATCCTTTATCTATCCTTAAACTGAAAGTATTCTGATATTAGAGGAATACCAAAAATAATTAAATTATGTGTTTCAATTTGCGATGGTGCCAGACACCACTAGATGGCAATAGAAACATACAATCGCCTTGCATGTGTCTCCCCTCGTTTTAAATAGAAAACAAAGTAATTGCCCAAGGCAAAAAAAAAAAAGAGAAAAAAAAATCTGAATCTTCTGCTCCTACTGATGCAGACCCGCCTGGGCCCGTCAATCATTATGCCCCTGAAGAACACAGTTGTTACATTGGCGGGTTTAAATGAGATCTTACGGAGGGATCGTGCGCTCAAGGTGAGTTAGTGTCCATTCAATAGCCTCATCATCTGTCATTCCTCCACTCGTTTCATAAATAATCTACAAGTGGCATGCGTGGAAAGAGGAATCATTTTGCGGAGACTAGAATTTGGAAGTGGATCCACACAGATTTCTCTCACAGAGATTTCATATTTACCTGTCCGAAGGCTTGAAAGAATAGCCAAATTATTACAATAATTACCATAGTTGTGCTCTGAGTGAAGCATCTGGATTAAAATCTGAGTGGTAACATTGATTGCCGGACTGACATCTGTCTGCAAGAAGAATAAAGATAATAGCTTATTTAATTTTTCTGGAATCTCCAGATTCACCTCAAATCACTTCACTTTTTCAAAGAGAAATAAGACAGAGATAAATACTCTTCACATATTACCAGCCTAGCCCCCCACCCAAAAAAATAAAAATAAAAAAAATACAAAAGAAAACACGATTTGCAGTAGCCTATCAATACAACCTTTCATGACGCTATTCCATGGATAATTGGATGCACGATTAAATGCATGTCTTCCATGTTCGTGGAGAAAATGTGTTGCACTGAGCCTGTGAAATCAAAAGCCACGATCTGTCCCTGACCAGGCTAGTGTAGGTCATTAAATTCAGCATTCCATTTGTGCTGGGAACCACTCAAATCTCTGTCCTGCAGTAATCTCATCAAGCATTCACTTTCAATCCAGCAAGCACAAATAATTAGCATTATTTTGATTTGTTTACCAGGCACCCTCATGCGTATTATTCATTTTCCCACAGCTATGCAATGTGTGCCTGTGTGTGTGTGTGTGTGTGTGTGTGTGTGTGTGTGTGTGTGTATTTGTGTGTATATTTTTTTCTGAAGGCCCCGAAAACCAACCACTCCCACCTAAAAAAATGGGCTAACTGACAGCCGTGAGAATTGAATGTATGTTTGAATTCATGTCAGGCATTTTATTAAGGAGTGGGTCAGAGAAAACTTTGTCTTGGAGCCCAGATGTCAGATCCAAAGAGATCTCCAGACACCCATCTTACTATTTGGGAACAGCACTTACTCTCGCAGTGATGGGCAATGCTGGGCATGCTTGGCCGTGGGCTAACATATTGCAAGGAGTTAAGCAGTATAAAGACTGAACTCAACCAATGTCTCAGTCATCTTACCTGCAACTGGATGTTCAGCTCAGTTTTTTTTTTTAATTTCATGCAACATTTGGATGCTTTTGAATAAACCCGCAGTTTGAATTGGTTTGAATTGCCACCATCACCTTTCAATAGCCTTCATGTGTAGGCTATATGTGATCGGTTATAAAATATTGGTTAGGTTCCAAACAGTGGTCAGGTTTATAGCTTTGAACTGCACTGCTCAGGCCAGGCTCATAGAGGAGAGGTAGAAAGTGCACTGGCTCATTAAATGGGTCGTGGGCTCCGCTGCTATAAACCAGCAGATGCTATCTTTAGGTCTCCCTCCTACATGAGACGGAATGGCATTCTACCTAAACGTCTTTCCTGTGCTGTCAGTTTAACATTGTTTAAGCTGGAGATGTCAAACTGAGATCCTGGGCGGCGGCAGCGTCTGTTGGTTTCCGGTGTGTTTCAGCACTTAAGGGCTTAATTTAAGTCTAAATTGGCTAAATAGCCAAAACACCTTGTTTCCACTGCCTAAAGTGGTTGCTGAATGGAAAAAAGAAAAAAAAAAAACTGAACAAAACAACAACACAAAAAAAAAAAAAAAACACAAATACTGTGGCCCTCCAGGACTGGAGTTCTGAGTATAGTTCTACTATTATTTCATCAGCGTCTTTGGAACCCCCCATCACATCAATTTTTTTCCCACAAATTCTTATGAATCACTTGATATGAACTTTCTAGCTGATATATTTAATACAATCAATAATCATTAAGAACAAGAAAGGAGCCCTGGTGAGCTCAGAAATCGCAAAGAGCCTGGTATGCCAAGGAAGATCTCTACAGTGAATACAATGAATTTGGAAGCATTTGGTTATACTTGAGCAGATAAGATGCTTCTGTAGACTAAGTTCAGATTTCATTCTGCTAATGTTACCAGCACTAACATCATCAGTGAAGACAAGTGAGCCAGTATCTGTGGCAGCCATACGTGCCCAAACCATAACACCCCCCACCACTGTGGGGGGGGGGGGGGGGGGGGGGTCTTTGGATCTTGGCCAGTTCCCATTGGCCTCCATACTTTACTCTTACCATCACTCTGCTACAAGTGAACCTTGGTTTCATTCATCCAGAAGACCTTTTTCCATAACTCTGCATGGTATTTTAGGTGCTTCTTCTTGTAACCTGCCCATCCTTTTTTTGGCAAGCTAGTGCTTTGCATCTTGCAGTGTTGCCTCTGTAGTTAGTTAAGTCTGTGTCTTGTCTCTCCTGTCTGGTTTTGAGAAGTTAAATTATTTTATTTTAAAAAAATAAACTAAAATAACAGTATCCTTTCCTCTCCTGTCTGATGCACTTTAATATGAATTCAGTATTCAGCGATCCAGGAATTCATTATTTGTAGTAACCCCAGGCAACCCAATAACAACATGTGCTAGGCTGTTAGTGTCGGAAGGCTTCATCTTTTTGCCTTAGTCTGCATAAAATTTACTTCCACTTCATATGATATACTGAACCGTCTGCAAAAAATTCACTTCCATTTCATATGATAAACTGAAAATGTAGATATTCTACATTTATGAAACAGTTTGGGAATTTATTCATAGATAATTGGATTGTCTGTCCAAGAAATCATGTTTCCTTACACAGAATCCATAACCCATGTCATTTCCTTAAAAGATGATTCCACCAGTGAGTGATAACTGTACATGATCACATATATTTGCTGTTGGTAGAAATGAGTAGCAGGAAGCTTCTGGCTGCCAGAGGTAGTCAAGCTAAACTAAATGACACAGTTCACTGGTGAGATGCCTTTTTTGATACATAGTCAAATTAACTGCCTCAACAATAGAACATAATTAAATTTAACATATGCTTGTGAATATAATGTAGTATTAAAGCAGACTAATAAAAGGTGCTGGCTGTGAAGACTGTAGTTCAGCAGCTGTTGTCCACGGTGGTCATTCACAGCACAAAGGTGCAAATTAGCGGGTAGTGGAAGATGACAAACCCTGCCTAGTTTAAAAATAATGTCAATAATTGCATTTCAGCCTGTAAACATATGCTTATGTCTGGAGCCTGTGTGAAATGAAGACTGCCTGTGCAGTCACCACTTCTACGGGTATTCTCACATTGTTGACTCTAATTAGATAATGTACCTGCATAATGTTAAGGTCTGCACATCTGACTAACTGGTCAAAAACTTGCCTGCCTCTTTAAACTTGGCCTGTCTGCACAGCAGATAATGTTTCACTGTGACTAGATATTTCTGCCCTATAAACCTTCTTGCCTATGGGATTTGAAAAAAAAGAATAAAAAAACAGAGGCTCCCACTTTGGCTCCACAGACCCAGAGTAACCAGCTGCGATAGCTTTACAGTGGCAAGGCTGAGTGAGCGGGTATTCTATTGAGCTTTATATTATGCTAATGAACCTTAAGTGGTCAACCCCCTGCTTGGACACAAGCCTAGACCGCTTTGGCAGAGAAATCCCACTATAAACACGTTCAACCCGCTGAAACCAAAGGTCCGGCCGAGGCGAAGCCGCAGGCTCGCGGTGGTACGGGCCGCGGTGTGCGCCGGCGATTAACCAACCTGAATCGCCAACTGAAGGTCGTGGATCCGAATCCCGGGCGCCATCGCCGTGGTTACCGTGAGCGAAGTGTTTAACCCCGAGCCACCGCCGTGACCGTCCGGCTGTGTTGATGGATAAGATGTAAACCATGTTAAGTCGCGGCGGATAAGCGTATCAGGTAAAGAATTGTCGCCACGGAGAGCTTGGAAAGTGATGGCATGCCCATCCATCAAAAACAGTCGTGTTTTCCGATAAACACTCGCCATCTTCCCCTCTGAGCACAGGTGGTGAGCCATAGCTCGATAGTCGACCACTGAAGTCAGCCACCATAGGATTTGACCCTCCCTCACACGCGTGGGCTACAAAGAAAAATGAAACTTTGCAAACTCCTGCTGTAAAAAGCGAAAAAAATACACAACCTACATCTCTGTGAAGCTGTATGCAATGAAAGAAAAAAAAGAACCCAAAATACTGTGCTTCAGACGCTGAAGGGAGCACTTTGAGGTCGGATTGGGGATGAAGATAGCTCACCTAGTGCGGAGAAAAGCACTTGTCTCACGCGGAGCGGTCTTAGATCACACCCCCATGAAGATGGGAAGTCTTCAGTACCTCACACAGCTGCTCCATCTTAAGACGATCCCCTACCTCCAACCATTCAACAGAATAAGGGAAGATAACCGCGGTCATCAAGAATGACCCTAATAGCAGTTTTGAGCCTGTTAAATGTGCCCCCTTGGGAAACGCTAAACAGCATGCACTGTGATTTCCAGCTGCGGGTTTTCTATTCACATGTGGATTACCAAGATGCAGAGATTTATGCGGAGAGGTGAAGGGTTAGGCACTCTCAAAAGCGCCTACCGCAGATACACAACTGTGCGATGTCTCTCTCTCAGAGGAAGCAGCCATTCTGTTTCCTGACACAAAGAAAAAAGGAAGAGAGAAAGTTTGCCAGAATATAGATTCAAAAGTAAAGCTCGCTTATCCCAGTAGGAGTGTGGTCTTGTTTACAAAAATCTTTTTTTAGTGAGATCCTGTTTTTTTTTAAAATACAAATCTTGACATCTGGGTGTTGTTTCAGGAGTACTGTTATGTTTCTGCATTAGGTTTGCTGACTGCCTGGCATTGATAAAAGGGTACCTCATCTTTATATGTAGTTGGCTGGATGGTGGTTTTCAGCTTTAAATATTTAAAATAAATAATTTAAAGAGCTACATCCATGCTGTGTGCACGTGTCTGTGCCTGTGCCTTGTTATTTTCTTTTGAGAAAGTACTGTGGTTCTGGAAGTAATGAACAATGAACAGAACATATACATATATATATATATATATATATATATATATATATACAGGTTTTCTATAACGTATGATGGCCCTAGTCCATGTCAACATAGCCAATAAAAAAACAATAAGAATGACAATTATTTAGCTAATGTCAAAATTATTGTGAAACAAATATTTTTGTATCTTCAAAGGGAAATGAAATGCTTAAATGCTTCATTAATTCTAGGGTAATGATCTAATTTAGTTTCATTTTTTAGGTTAACTACTGTGTAAACAAATATATTTCTGTTTTTCCCACAGTTAATTGAGCCCATTTGACATATAAATCGTCAATGAAATAATAAAAACCTCATTTTAAGGGTTAATGTTAAAACTAAAAAGAAGGGAGGCATCTGAGTCAAATAAAAGCTGTTGAAGGGCCGGTTTTTTATTTGCAATATTTTCAGGATAAAACAAGTAACTAACAGCACCATCACAAGATATTCCGTGTTTGTGACACAGATCATATTAGAGCAGTTGTAAAAAAAAACTGTCAGGTAGATTTTGGGAAGAGTGTGTCCATAAATCTGTCCATGTTATTTATACCTGCTTATCCTGGGGTCGTGTGGTCATGGGGGGTACTGGAGCCTATTCCAGTGTGCATTGGGCGAGAGGCAGTAATACACCCTACACCCTTTGTACTGAGGGAGGAAACCAGAGTATCTGAAGGAAATTCCATGCAGAAAGAACCCAGGACTGTGTGAGGCAACAGTGCTACCCACTGCACCACCGTATTTTCATAATCCATAAGCTCTGATCTGTATAGAGACATAATGAGGCATTCCAGCTATGTCCTATGCAAATGTGAAAGCTTATTTAGTATTTTCTATTATTATACTCAATGGCAGTATAACATCTTAGAAATCCACCTTTGCAGACTTGACCTAAATTCTTTTACCCTTCTCTTCCTTTTCTCACATAAGCTGAGAGGCGACTTTTGAATGCTACTTTGCCTTGCTCTAGCTTACCCAATTAAACACTTTTTTAAGCTGCTTTAGCTAAAAATGACTACTTTTTAAATTGTAATTGTGATACCATGGTACATGGCAGGATTCAGAGTGACGATAGCAGCTCAACCTGGAAGATGGACGCGACCTGCAGTCTTCAGCACAAACTTTCTCAAGCTTTTGGCGCATGCTAGCCAGGAATCCCACAGACTCTGGCCCATAGCTGTCCCTCCTGCCACCGGACAGACTTAAGGTAGGATGTACTGGCTCATGAACACGATTAGACTGTGTGTGACTGTTCTGTGCCTGTCCATCCCACAGATATCCTGGAGCATGTCTTCACTGTGTGTAGCTAGGATCAGTAATATTTTCCTTTTCCCAACAGGCTTCTGCTTTTCTGATGTCTAGCTTCCCTTCAGAGAACATGCTCAGTCCAGCACTTTGTGAAAGCCTAATTGCACAAATTTGCTGTTACAAATAAGATGAATTGGATTTCAACAAATGGATGAAAGGAATATTCTTTAAAGACACTGGTTTATAAGTGGATTAATGAATTCTCCTGTGACCAAAACAAACTCACAAATTGTAAAGGAAGGAGCAAGCAAGGACCGTCTCTTGGGATCTGTGGTTCTCACTTTGCCATTCTATCATGTACCTGTTTTTAAACAGGCTTTTTAAAACGATTTACCTTTAAACAATTTTTTTGAACGGCAACCTGCTCCTGTGCTGTGCATTTATTTGTACATAAACAGTTTGAGGCTGTGCACTACCTTCTGCAGTGCTCTGTTCTGCATGGTGCTTCCTGAAATTCAAAGAGTGTTTTTTTTTCTTTACATGGTACACAAAGCGCTGGTTCCTTCTGAAATGCATTCAGAGATCACCATGTGATTGAAACAGTAACCATGTCAACAGATAAAATGCTGAAAAAGTAATGGGGGGGGGGTGTTGAAGTGACTCTATGGGAGATAGGCAAGCAGTATTTGTGCGCTCTGACTGCACAATGCAAATCGTGCAGTCCAGGTCTGGTTGAAAAGAAAAGTCTGTCTTTACTTGTGAAGGACATTCTATGTATGAATGTGTGTTTATTTACATATTTATTTTTTGGAGGAAATGTGTTCTTTTTAAAAATATTTTATTCAACAGTTTGAGTTAGGGTAAGACTTAAAATGACTGCAATTGAAGGTTGAAGGCTTTTCAGTGAGAACAAGAAATGGTTTTCTTTTTTAAATATTTTATTCAACAGCAGTTTGAGTTGGGGTGAGACTTAAAATGACTCTGTGCAATTGAATGTTGAAGGCTTTCCAGTGAGAAGGACGAGCCCTGTGGCGAACACTGGAGACTTTAAAAATGTCCGATGTTTTCTGAAAGTTATTTCAGCTTGTGGCTTGGAGAGGAATAAATGCTTCATAGTGACAGCTCTAAAATCATAGAACATTATCACAGCTGGCTTTCTGTTTTCAGTTGTAGTTTCTACCAAGCCCATCAAAAAACAAAGTCACTTTTTAAAAAAGTGAAAGGGGATAATTGTTCTTTTTTGTCTTCTTTTTAAGGGTGAAAACAAGCTGAATCCAACCATGCTTTTGAGTTCAAAATTTATATCTGTCAAAAAAAGGATAAAAAAAACAAACAACATCAAAATGGCAGATTAAGAAGCATTTTAATTATATAGAATCGCTCTGATGGAAGCGGTGTCATGACAGCATCATGGAAGGCTGGCACGGGAGTGGATAAGATAACCGTGCCACCACTCGGGGAGTAACAAAGAGACCGCTCGCTCTCAGGATGTTTTACTCAGTTGAGTGTAAACATACGCGCACCATCTTCAGCTAATATAACTGCATTGTGCTGTGTTACTCCTTTAGACTATTCAAACTATAATTTCAAAGGTGTCTGCTAGTTTTCTGTGTTTTTCAGAGCCTTAAGTCAATGGTTGGATAAAAGGTCCACTTGCCTTGTTTTCCACAGCCTAAACTGATCGCTGATTGAAGGGAAACCACAAAAACCTGCAGAGGCTGTGACCCTCCACGGTCAGGAGTCTGGAATCCCTGACACACAGCCTATGTGACCCACGCCAAAATTCCTTCATAAATGCTTGGTGTTATTGTAGCATTGATCAGTTCACAATTCCCATGGGTAGCGATAGGTCCGTTATGTTGCTTTAACTTTACAGTCATGAAATGACACAGCCTACTCTCAGGACAGTGAGGGTTGAATAAAATATAAAACACCCTCGTTTAATGTTCAGCACTCTGAACACCAAGCACAAGTGTACCAACCGTTTAAACAAACATATAATATATGTATTTGATTTAATGTGGTAATTACTATCAAATACATCAATGATCAATTAAATTGCCAAATTGTTGGATCAAACTTTATCAAAAACTCACAACCGTATTAAAATCAAGAAATTTATTGAGTCAGCACAAATTATTCGACATCTAGTCTAAAGATGTCAACTACCTTAAACAGAGAATGGTACAGATGAGGACAGTTTATGGTCACAAAATAAATTAATGAATGAAAATACCAAACCACAGCTTGTTTCTCTCGAAAAGGTCCCTAGCAAACCAAGGTCAAAGTTTAAAAAACAAAAGACAGCTTGATATTCCAAAAAGCCTGGGATGAAAATGCCTGTAAGAGTAATGTAAGACTAAGATCATCAGATCCTGCACACACCAAACACCAAGCAACACCAGGCCTAGATGCAAGGTTCAGATTTCCCAGATGGTAACAGCAGATATCACCCCCTGAATGTCCCCGCAACAGTTGTTAACTGGCTGATGTTAAGCACCCAAAAAATATACTAATTGCCTCCTGCTGGTCTTGACATGAGCAAAATCACTTCCTGATACCCTCTTCTCACTGCACATTTGTCATAAAGCCACCAAATGATAAGCAAGATATCCATCTGGCATCTGTCAAGTTACAGTATGAAAAAAAAAAAAACAACCTTTGGTTGGGTTCATGTTGGGTCCACGTTTGGGTCCATGCTGCTCCATTCAGAGTTTGAAGACCCTTGCATTCATACATGTTCACAGATTATAAAGAATCCTTTCAGTGCGTCACAAACGTGGATGATTCAGTACATTTTGTTCATTTACCTTCCACCAAATCCACACAAGGCTTCCATTTGTTGACAGGGGGTGCTGAGGAGAGTGTGGCTCCACTGCACCGTACATCTGTCCTCAGTTCTCCTGAGTGAGCGAATTGCGTTTCTAATTATGCAAACACTTTATGATGCTGACACAAGATATGATTATTCATGTGTGAAATACCAGCGAGAATCTTTTTAATATTCCTTGAGTAGAGCTGATGTGAAATGTGGCGAATTGCTTCGTCAGTTCCGCTCCATATGACCAGCCCCTTGGACGCTCTATACTAAAGCGATTTAACTGAATCTGCTCTTCAAAGGAAATGACAGTCGGAGGGATGGATGAAAACAGAATAATTTCAAGTGGAAATCAATATATGGAATCGAAAATTACACTGTACAAACACACTCTTCCGCTTAGGTTACTCTGGTGCCTTTACTGGAAATTGGATGCTTGTTCATAGGAATATTCTTCCTTTTCGTTTGTGTCTTGGTTTTCATGGTTTTATGTTTTTCTTAGAGCTTGTTGCAGATACGCTGTGTATGTATTCTAAATCTGTATTTTGGCTTTATTTTGGATAGTTGTATTGCACTCTTGTTTTAATGAAGTCACATATTTAATGCAGGTCATGTTGTTAGCCAACAATGGTTATTAGGACTGGCACAATTGCTCATATTAATATGGTGAATAAAGTAGTGTTTTCTCCTACATTATAAATCACTTTACATAGAAATGTCTGCTAAATGAATGGAGCAACAATAATCTAGCATAGTGAAAGACAGAGCTCTCATTCATGCCAGTTTAAGAAAAAACTCTGATAGAGTGCTTTTAACTCAGAAAGTACATCTGGTCCCTGTTTGACTGATATACACTTATTATATTTTTTATTATCATTCATTATTTATTATCATTATATGTTAGAATCAATTTAACACTGTTCTACTACATTCCTGTTATGTTGCATAGTTCCCACCAAAACCACCACATTGGACAGCCGCAGGTATGTCAGGAAGTTTCAGTGCTATTTCAGGAAATAGACATACTGTACACAAGGCTGTTCCACAGCTGGTCGTCATACACTTACGGAGTTCATGAACGCTGATGAATGCTGAAGGAAATTGAATGGAGAAAGAGAAGTGACAGCACACAGAAAAAAAAGAGAATGAATCATTTTTCGGGTATTTCATGAAAGTCCAGGGATAAGTCAGCAGATAAGCCTTGCGAAAACATTTCAGTAGGTCACATTATGTCCTAAATATTTCCAAAAGTTATCTGAATAACTAAGCTTTCTTAAATACCCCACCAGAGATGCAGGAGTTAAAAACCAAGGACTCTGTGCAGAGAGAGAGAGTGTCCTCAAGTGGTGTCCCACCATTATAAATCCCCAGGTTTCATCAGTGTGATTTATAGGAATTCATGATGTATAAGATTGGCGGTTGTTAGGTAATAGACAGGTCGAACATCACTCAACAGTGATGGCTAGATTCTGTGCTTGTGGGATGACAGATAGTGCACTTTGATTTTCTACAGAGAGACATCTGTTGCCTTTTGCATCTTCATATCGCCAGTCATCTGTCACACCTTCCTCCATTACAAAGAGGACAGGAAGCCTCTTTTGTTTTCACAATGTCAAAGGCATCAGTCCATGAGCAAATTTGCAGGTCAGCACTGTTGTTTGTGCTAAACATTAGATATAGGAATCTCTCTTTCTCTCTCTCTCTCGCTCTCTCTCTCTCTCTCTCTCTCTCTCTCTCTCTCTCTCTCTTTGTTTTGTTTCTTTTTTATGCTCAATGTTTCTGAAGGTTCAATAAGCTCTGGCGTCGTGCAGCTACCAATTCAGCTCGCAGGAGCTTTAAATTGTTATTTGAAATTCAGAATGAGTTTCCTGTTTGTCCCACACAGACTGCTAGCCTGCATTGTCAGGTGTTTCAGTTCCGCAAGATCAAATCAAAGGTCTACTCTCTGCCATGTTAGAGAACATATAAGATCATTAACCCAATGGATGATATACAAGTGGCAGTATTGTAGTGATAGTTCATGACAATACAGTTTACAATGTGAATGATGACAGCACAGCCTGTCTAAACTAGGCACTAAGATATTTGTTTGAATCGATGTTTATGCAGTTCCTAAGAGATCAATGTATAGTATTCAGAAACTGGTTAGAAATGTCGTTCTAACCAACCTATTCATTTATGTTTTTTTTTTTTTTTTCATTATTCACATTTTCAGTTGGACCTATCTGTATATCTGGCTATATCCAAAACATTTCAGAAAATTATGTGGCTATCCGGATATCTGTCTATATCTCACATTGAGGCACAGTCCATAACATAGTCAATTACAGTGTGATAACAAACTGCAGGCACAGCTCAGCATGGTGCCATCAAATACACCTTCCTATCGGCCCTGATATAATTAACGATAGCATCAGTCCTCTGAAAGTGATGACATTCCCTATCTCTTCATTCGAGTCCTACTTTCCACTGTGTGTTCTTTCAGCAAATAAACCCTTCCTCTCTGATTTTTGTGTGCAATTTACAATTGCCGACTGTGTCTCTGGAGATACCACCACGGTGTCTGTGAGGTACACAATGGCCAAAGACCTTGTGCTCCTCTGATGTACTTAATGACAGGACACACAGTGCCGCAGGCCAGATTCACCTTCCTGCTGTCTTCTCTGCACCACAGTGGGCAGTGCATTGATGACGTAAAGCAAGAGAACGATGCTAATGAAGGGCTTATGAGAATTGATTTATTAACCCTGTGAGACCCAGTGTTGCAAAAATGCAACATTTTTTTTCAGGCACCCTAGAGCCACCATTTTTGCCAAATATAAGTTTAGAACAACATATCCTTCGGCCCTATACTATATCTTAGCAGAATGTTTGGAGTGAAACATTGTCAACTGTTACCTAGAATGTTCACAGCACACACAAGATTGGCTCCTTAAGTAGATCCCTTTTGTCACTCATAAAATCTGGATTTTCCACCACTTGAAGTAAATAAATTACCGCCAATATTTTTTTATTGAGATGCCAAATGTGTGTACTACCCGGATAATCAATTTAAGTAAAACACAATAATATACCTCTTACTTTGAGGCCATTTTGACAGTGTTGGAAAAATGCAACATTGGGACTCAGTGGTAGCACAGCCATTTGTGCATTAGCAGACAATAGACTCATTATAACAGTATGCAAGAACTGAGGTCTGGTAATGTTCTAGTTGTAGTGATTGTTATGCTTGCATCATTATTGTGGTAGGTGGTTGGAGGCTGACCAACACACAGTTTCACGATAAACTGGTGCATCAAACATAACACATGACTGAGCCAACTATGAATGTTTACACTACAGGATGTGATATTTCCACGTTAGCGAATGGCATAAATCTCTTATCAGACTCAATTTAATTGTCAGTGGTAACAATTCTATAAAAGCTGGCCACTACAAGCCAAAATGCTCATCCTGCAAAATAAATGTAATGAATAATAATGAATAATCTGCCCAGGGTATGCTAACAATGCCCCTGTACTAACATTTATTAGTTAGCCCACATGAAAAAAATGCTGAGCATTATTAGAAAAACCCTAATGTTATGTTATGTTAAAACAACCTGTGTCTGCATGTTTTTTTCTCCAGGTACTCCAGTTTCCTCCCACAGTCCGAAGACATGCAGGTCGGCTAATTGGAGACTCTAAATTTCCCATAGGTATGTGTGTGAGTGAATGGTGAACGGCCTGCTAATGTTACTTATTCCACACACGATTCCGTGTTTACATTCCAGTTCTAACTAAATGTCCAGAATAGCTAAATACCGAACTAGGCAACACACAAAATAGCTGCACTACGGTGTAGCTACCATATGATTTTCCCATACGTTACGGGGTGCAATCAGTGTAAAAGATTGTTAAAACACTGCCTAATTACTGTTACCATCTACTGTATATGGAATTATTCATGTTGCTAAAAATGCTATTTTCAATATCCCTGACCACCTCACCTTTTTGTTTGACATTTTGCTTGTAGCACTCGAGGGTGCGTCCTCAACGTGTCACTGGGGTTGAGGATGGAGGAGGGGACAAACACAGAGCATAGAAGGGCTGCAAAAAAACTGCATAGTGTACCTTAAATAAGTACATCTCTGCCATGTTCATATGTATCCTTGCTAGACATGCCATGGACTGTTGGAAAGCTTATACTATCCTGTACTGGATAGAAGAGTTATCAATCAAACCAGAATGAACTGAAAATTACATAAAAAGCAAGTGGGCTTTTGTGCGTGGCTGATGTAAATGCTTACCCCCGCTTTCTATTTGTGTGTGTATTTCTCAAATGGATCGTTCAAGGCAATAAATGACAACTGAATCCTGAAAGGTACATCTCTGTGTAAAGCCAATGCTAAGATTGTACATTTGTTCCATATTTAGTTGCAGATATTGATAGTATAATGATGTGGTATAATTACATAAGAATTACTGTTGTTTATTTCGCTATTCAGAGAGCAGCATTTTTCACCACTGTATTTGGGCTATTGCTGGCTTTATCTTGTTGCTATGATGGAATACACATTTTTGGTTGTGAAAAATGTTATTGTCCAGTGTGTCATGCTTGGAGGGTATAGTTGCAGATGAGGCAGCAGGGAGTGGGTGCCTTTTCAAGACAAGCTACGTTAAAACTCAGTATTTGGCATAGTTGTCATGTATCATCTACTAATAAAGCGAGAACACAGATCTTGTTGTTTTCACTCATAGTTTGATTGCAGGAGCACTGACTGTATGAGCTGAGCAATCTCAGGATGCTGGTGTCTTAGCCACTAGGGTGCTTGCATGAAAGGGTTAATGTATACAGTATTTTCTCGACTGAATTCAAGATGACTAATAAAAAAATTATATTTTAAGCAATTTGTATTCTCATTCCTCAAAGGAATGTGAGCTGATGACATTGGCTTGGGGGGATTTACAGTGTTGTGTTGTGTGCTTTATATTTATTGGTATTGAGCAGGAGTTCTTCACTCATCATCTGAAGCTTTCATAAATCAGTCATGAAGGCAGATTCACTGGCTTTTTCCAGCAAATGTCATAAATCCCTTCCTCTGAAATCATACCACAATGTTTCTATTGATGTTTATATATAATAATAATAATAATAATAATAATAATAATAAGGAAGACGAAGAAGAGGACCATTTCTGTCTTGAGTCTAACATCATCAGTGACACTTCAAGGATTGCAACTTTACCTATCTCTAGCACTTAAGGTGGCTTACCATGTGAAATGTACTGTTGAAAGTCTCTTTGATTAAAAGCACTTGCTAAATGACTAAACTGCAAATTTATAACCCATTGTTTAAAAGCACATCACCTGCTGGTTTAATGATTAGGCCCTCGTGGCTAATGCACTACTCTTTTGTGTTTTTTTTTCTTTGCACTGTATGTACACAGCCATTATGCTAGGAAACAGCTTGTGGCCACTCCAGCGGTTGTAATGCCATTTAATTTCATCTCCGCTGGCATTTTGTCCTCCCCCTCCCCCCAATGCATGCTGCATTTTTGTGTATCTGCAGTCATGAAGTCGCTTTCTGCCATGCAAGTACCTGTCGAATCTCATTCCAGTCAGTTCCTCTTTAACAGCTGTTGGTCAGAGTCTCTCCAGACAACATGGACACTGTGAGCCACTGGAAGCTTTGCTTCATTTTGTCAGTAAAGAAGGGTCTGCTTTTGCTAAAATGAAAAAATGAGGCATCTCTCTCTCTCCCTCCCTCTCTCTCTCTCTCTCTCTCTCTCTCACACACACACACACACACACACTCATCTCAAAGAATTACTCCCCAGCCACAACCCAAATCTGCCATGTTTGATGCAGGGATGGCAACCTGACAGCAAAATGCTCTCATTAGACAGAGCTCTTCCCTACGGCTGTGCGGTGTTTAATAAGACACCAGAGAGAAGAGGGGAGAGTGCAGTAGCAAGATCGCCTGTTAGCAGTGGGGGGTGAAGCCTGCGTCTGAAGCAAAGCTAATGCAAGTCGCCCCTGCTTGTCCACATATGTACAATGCTCTGCATGAAAACAACAACACCAACAATAATTATATTATTATTATTATTAGTATTATAGCATTTAGGAGATGCTTTTATCCTGAGAGATGTGCAATGCAAAGATTATAAGTGCATCAATGTATGTCACATGAGCAGTTGGCTAATACAGTGCTAGCAGCATTCTTAAAGTAAAGAGAGTGAATGATTAACATCACTGAATGCCTAGTGTAGGTAAACTATGCTGATCCAGAACCCATTGCTATAATTATTATTATCATCTCTTCACCTCGCCTTATCCTCTGCATCTTAGCTGATAATGTTATGCAAAATGGCTGCCGTGCTACTCATTTCTAGATGGTGAGGCTTCACCACCTCACTGTCACAGTCACTTTGAGATCATGAGATGAAAGGTGCTATACAAATGCAATCACTTGTTATTTTTGTAGGCTCTGGAGATTTGGTTTAATGATTCCCATCTCTGACAGGATTCTATTAATTAGCCACACTTGGCTAACGAACATGGGGCAGAGGCACCCAGTTAGAGTCAGCTCCATTCCTTTGAACTTTATTTTTTTACGTACATTTACAAAAAAAGGCCTCGGCTGACTGTTTTATCAGTTTTAGGCAACATTTTCCAGATCCTTCCACTCTGATTTTCTACACATTTTTGTGTTTGCTCCCTTCCCTTCCCTTCCCTTCCCCAAGAGCCAGGCATGCATGTGTGTAAAATTGCCAGCATCTCGCTGCCAACTGCTGACTATCAACCAGAATCTAATGGCTCTACAGGAACAATATCAGGCCAGAGTCGTTACAGCCACTGTCTCTGCCCGAGTGACATGGAGTCAAAGAAAACGTGTGCCTGTTGAGTGACTGCAGGCTCTCTGTAAGCTGCACTGTAGACATAATGGGGCTCCGTGTATTCAGAGCACAGAGCTCTAGTTCATCATCTTTTGCATTCGGCGTTATTTAAAATAACCTGACATCTCAAATCAGAAATGTGAGATCAAAAATAAGTCATATTAACCACATCATATTACCACTGTTATGCCGCTGCTGTACTATTCCCACCTGCTTGAGACCCCATGTGTCCAGATGACAGATTTTTGATGGCAGTGCATTGGGTATGTCCTCTGTGCATCAGCTTTAATTATATGTGAATCAGGAATGTGTGGGTGTTTTTATAATTGTTGTGAGGAGAAGTTTTTTTATTTATTTTATATATATGACAGGAAAGCAAGCAGGACAAAAACACCTCAATGCATCAGTAAACAGCCCTTTCCGTCAGTTTTGTATTGGGATAAATTGTTATATTACACAGCTCTCCGGTGCTGTAAATGACGTGCAACTCCATTAGCCGTAGGCACACGTTTTAAAAGGGTAAACTCCTGGGTTATCGCCTCCATTTGGACCTGGCTCTCTCCTGCAGGAGTGCGGGTATGTAGGATGTAAAACAGTCACTGACAGGCAAGGGCTTCTCCGTGAGAACATGTGCTGCTACAGTCAGCACAGAGCTAACCCAAGAGGCACGAGCAGAACAGATGAGAAAAGGGAAGCAAGAAAAGGGAGATAAGCCAGGATGGGTTGACGCACACAAACAGAGGCGCGTGTGATGTTTTACACTTTCAAGAAATGTACGCAATTAAAATAGTTGTAGCCGAGTTGAGGTGCACACGGAACACAAAGCGAATAAACAAAGGGATGTTTGGCGAGAAACAGTTCGCCCTGCTTTGTGAGCAATCTCTTCATCTCTTTTTTTTCCCACCAGCTTTCTGCTTTGGGGTTAGCAGCTGAAAGCCCAAGTGTGTGATCACAGCATAAGGCACACGGAGGAGCTACGCAGAGGCATCGTCGGGCCCTTAATTAGGCTTTGAAGGAAAGATAGCGTAGAGGGCTTTGCTTCTTTTTAACAAGGCTGCAGATGGTGCATCGGGGAAATATGAGCAGACCTCTGGAAAATATTAAACACCCGGAATGATCTGTCCGCAGAATATCAATATTAAATAAACACTTAAATTTTCATTAAATGTCATTACACACTTTCACGTACTATATTTACACCCAAAGCCTTTTCAGCTCTTAGCTTTTTCACCTTTGTTGTAATTTTGGGGTTTAAAATTTACAAATGGCATGCTTATAATTCACTGTTTTAATGTTTTTAACATTTAATGCTTTTCTCCCTAAAATTACCCTGTGTCCTATAAATGTTAAATGCCCATCTAATTAATCTCTGCGATGGTTGGTGATTAGTTTCAGCTCGTGCGCTAAATGTTGTACCACATCATTTCAGCATTCATTTTAGTTTATATATACCAGGTTAAACTTAAGTTAATAATTAAATTATTTTATTTACAGCATATTTATGCTTTGACACTCTGGATTAGGTTGTGCAGATCAGTAAAATTAATTCATATTTAATAGTGTCATGGTTTAAGGGCTGCTGGGTGGCTCATATTGTTCCAGTACATAGTCCAGCCTCTATGATGATGAGCCAATGCTCCTGAATCATCATGTGGGCTTTTTGCATTAAAAAAAGTGTAATTTCCCTGTCATCCTAATTTGTATGAATGCATTTTATGTATGCTTGCTACTTTTCAGTCATTTTAATAGGTGCATTGAACACAAAAAGCCATAACCCATGAAAATAGATTTTTAATGTTACTTGTTCAATCGAACATTCAAAGTAAAACTATTTGATTATGGCCAGCAGCACAAAAAATTCTGTTATACCCTCAATAAATGACAAAAAAATGAACTTATTAATTTTTTTCCTTAAAAACTATATATTTTCTGAATCAGCACCAATGACGTTTGACTGTAATTCATGATGCTAAGCAATCTGTGCAGTCATTTTTTGGCATTGTTATTTGCCACATGCAGGACATCCCTAACGTGATTATTGTTTGAAATGTCAATCACTGAAAACCTTCAAATCGTTGACTAATAATTTTTAAGTTTTAAAGTGGGATTTATCAAGTGGCCAGTGAAAATACTAACCTGGCTATCAGTAAAAATTCTGACAGTATATACTCACGTGATAAACAAATTAATCAGAACTTAATTTCACAAGTTATATACATTGACTTGATACAGTGAACAACCATGTTTATTGTCCCTAATATGTGATTATTTATTCATTATGTGAGTGAGCGACAAAACATTTCAGGCTGTTGTTAAAGAATAAAACATCAGTTTGTCCTTCAAATATGTTGTGACCACACCTAAGTTTAAAAAGTGCTCCCCAGCCATTATTGTATGTTAATGAAGAGTGCAGCCAACTGAAACTGGCATATTCTATAATACTGGACAGAGCTCTGAGTCTAAAGCAGAACTTGTTAGCCTTCAAGTACAAAGACCCCTTATTTGTGAAACAGCACCTTGATAAAAAATAATGTTTTGGTAACGTGTACCTGGGGCAGTAGAGTGTAATTCATTTATGGACGTCAGGTCAACATAGTTATTTCCCTGACAGATGGTTGCAAGCTATTGTGCTGTTGTGATATGGATACTTATTTACTTGCATCAATTACAGATTCTAAATAATAAACAAACATAAACATGGCTTGTGCAAAATTTCAGGTGATTCTTTATTACTTTAAAGAAATGATAGTTGAGGCCCACTAAAGTTGGTCCATTCATTGGAGCTTTAGTTAGTTCGGCAGAGACAATTCCAGGTTTGATCTATTACTCTGAAGTAATTTAATACCTTTGGAACTGTCAAATTGAAATTACTGTTAAAATCTAAACTGTTGTCTGAGCCCTTGTAAATAAAGATAATTCACTTTTACAAAACATGAGTGTGTGTGTGTGTGTGTGTGTGTGTGTGAAAAAGCTTCCAGCTAGAAATTTCAGCTGTCAGAAAAATTAAATTAAACATTAAATAGAAATTGAATAGAACTGTTGAAGTTAAGGCAATTAAGGCAAGCTCTGGCAGTTCAGATATTGCTTTAATACCAGTAAAAAGCCTATCTGCCCAAAAAACAATCCCAGAGATCACTGCAAAGAGCCTACAGAACAGCTGACGCTGGAGTAGTTTTTCACACATCCACAACAACACAGTGTACCTTACACGACAGTGATGTGAATGGCCTTTTCTGTGACCACGTCACAAAAGTAAAAAAACAAAAACTGAATTATTGCTCACAACCGAAGATACAATTTGAGAAAAAAGTGAAGTGAAGAAGAAAAAAAAAATTCTTACCACCTGTTGAGCATGGGTATGGATGTATTCCTCTTATGGGGTTGTGTGGCAGCCAAAGAAACAGGAAATATTGTGCTGGTGGAAAGAAGAATAGATTCAACTGGACACGAAAAGATCCTAGAAGCTATGTGTCCCAGAGTTGGGCAACATTAAATCTGATTATGAGGTTAACTATTTCAGCAAGAAAACAATCTAAACATACCACAAAATTAACTATGAACTACTTACAGAATATAAAGATAAACGCTTTGGAATGGCCTTAACAGTCCCCAGAATATTAAAAAATCTGTGAGATCTCAAACATGCAATGCATGCAAGGAAAACATGTGGACAAGTTGGAAAACCTTCCAAAAACAAGAATAGAAATACTGTTGGCTGACAACAAGATAGATCTAGAAGTCATTATATCTGCCAAAGGAGGTGTTACTATAAGTTCTAACTGAAAGGATGCCCGAACATGTTCACGTGCCATGTTCACTTTTATCATTTTCTATCTGTAATACATATAAAACAATCATTTAGAAACGCATGCGGATTTGTAACGCCATGGCTGTGTACCCCCCAAAATGTGTATCATTGCAAATTCATGGCTTTTGGTTAAACTTAGCTTTAAGCTACTGTTTGAGTTCCACCCTACCACCATAGCGAGCAAAGGGGCATATCTCTCCTTTGACTGGCACTAGCTCACTCCTGTAGTACTGTGTTACCAGCTCACATGTGAGTGTATACAAACTTGAGAAAGAGGTATAAGTTTAAACAGAAGAACAGTGCACATCATGGACACTGTATTTTAATGGCCAACAATGGCAAAACTCCTGATTTTGTTTAATGGCAGGACACAACTTCCCATGAATAATTCATTCCTATTCAGACACCTGTCACATTTATTAATAATTTATATGCATATCTGGTATCCCCACAAGACATACCAGAATTAATGATACATATACATTTTCAGTGATGTGGATGAAAGATTTCACTTTGAGCCTAAAGACTAAAATAAGACTAAATTAATGCTATCGTCCTTTATTTCCTTCCTTGTCATAACTTTATTACAATGTTATTTTGAACTGGCCTCTCATGGCCAATATCTTAGCTGAGCTTCACAGTGATACTATCTCTTCTCCCTCTCTCTGTCTTTTTTAAAAGATCATTCCAGTTACCTTGATCCGGTCATAAAGCATCTTTCTGCATTCTTATATTCTCCTGTTGTCTGGTGGGAGACTTAACTGCAGTTGCCAAGCAACGGGCATTGGTGAGGGAGGTTTCCTCCTGAAGCTGACTGAATGGGAGAGAGAAGAGTATGAAAGAGCAATACAGGTTAACCGGAAGGCACAACAGGAATACAGTGAAGAGCACCTTTCACTATGTCTGTGTGTGTGTGTGTGTGTGTACATTATGTATGCATATGTGTATGTATGTATGTATGCATGCATGCTCAATTAATATGTATGTATGTATGTATATAGCAGATGCTTTCTATATTTCTACAGATTCTATATTGATGAACATTTTAGTTCTCTTTATTTGTTGCAGTTTGATTTAATCAAACTGCAACAAATAAAGAGAACAAAAATGTTCATCAATATAGAATCTGTAGAAATATGAAAAGCATCTGCTACTGCGGGAATGCTTAAAGTCAAAATACAGTCTTTAGGAAAAGAGAGTGTGTGAAGTGTGAAGGTCATTCCTGTGTTCTTCGATCAGCAAGAATTTCTTTCATAGCACACAACTCAATGATCACCACCACCATATCTGCTGTTGCTTTTCTCACTTGGAAATGTCATGTGACTTCCTTCATGGATTTAAAGTAGAATGGTCTGCAATTACATATTTGGCCTCTCCAGTCCTCTATTAAAGGGTTCATATGGTAACTCAATTCAGAGAATAAATTGGAAGCTCATTGTGGTGTGAAGAATTTGTACATTGTATTTTTCCCGTGAAGCCAGATGTCAGCAGGGGCAGAGAGGCATGGCACCGCACGGTTTACAAAAGATAAGGTTTTCTGCTCTGTCAAAGAACAAACGTGCATTATTACACTGGCAGAACCCAATCTGTGCAGGATGCCTTTATCTAAAGTCACATTTAAGCTGACTGGTTGCATTAAAGGAGCATGCCCCATTGAGCACCAATGGGAACGAAGCATTTTCTCAGCATCGAAACTACCCAGCTCAAACTGTAGGGCTAGGTGTGCAATTTCACTTGTGTGAATTGCAATGAAAGTGGAGTCCACAGGGGGGGAATGTGAGCTTTTATTATGAGTTTTACCTCGTGGACCAAGCCACTTAATATATACTCCAAAAATGTCCCAGCCCCTTCACCGATTTATTTACCCTCAAGTCCAACTGCCAATCCCTGTGTATTTTCGTGGAAAATAAATCCGTTTTAATATTACATAGAAACATGTTTATTTCCAGCACCTTGGCAGCTGCATGAGAAAGCAGACAACCTCAGAATAAACATTTCATAAACATTTCACTCTGACCCTTGACCCCTTCAGTCGCACCAGCCCGTACTCAGGCCGGAGTGGGCTTATGTGTATTCAGTCCGTTTTTTTTTACGGTGGAATTTTCAGTCAGTCTGATCAGACAGTGTGTCGTTTGAACGTATTAAAACTCACGGGACTATTTCTATAAACTATTTTATGGTGCCAGTGTTTTTTTCTTTATTTCGTAGGGGTCCTCACCTTCTATGCATTTTGAAAATTCATAGACAACATGAATCATGGTAAAGTTGGTGGTATTATCGTGTCAAGGATCCAGCTAACTGAATCTACAGTAATGTTTAGTCAAATAATGTGTCAACTTGGATAAGCATGGATAGAATGTCCATAGTTTACTTAGCAATTCTACTGAGAAATTGTTGTCTGTTTCACTGTTTCATCTTCTGTTACTTTCTTTCAGAACGATTTAGAGTAATTCTGACTCCCAAGGGTTACTTTTCAGAACAGACCAAGAGTATGCCTGTAGTCGAAAGGGTTCAAGAAAAGCAACCGTTTTATTTTGGGTATGTAATTTTCAGGTTCTGTTCAAAATAGGTATGTTTGTGTTAATGACACTTGATTGGTAACCAAAAGAGGCTATTGATAGCTTTTGTTTTTTATGATGTTTCTTTTTGTTTTGTTTTTAAATAAATTACATTTTTGCTTTTAATTCGATAAAATACAATAAATGCTAATTCTGTGGATAGAATGTCTGATCCATTGAACTGTCTGAGTGTATGCCGTAGCATCATGTGACACTGTGGCTGGCTTCCATTCGGCAGGCCACCGGATGAACAGAGCAGCCATTACACTTGAATAGCTCGCTGCAGGCCTGATCCTCACTTGATGAATATGAGTGGCTTTTTATGCACTTCCAGCTTTACGGGAATTTTGGAGTTAAGCAATTCTCTCGTCAGAATGCTTGTATCTCAGCTGTGCACACCCTTTGGTTGAGATACTCAACTGCTTCACTGCAAAGTGGGCTTAACTCTTAAGTGGTCCATTCATGTAATTCAATTAGCTCATCCAAACCAACGTTCAGAGATAGGAAATGTGAATTTGCCTGGAGTTTCTATTGTATTGCTTTTTCCTTTATAAAAAAACCCCATTATTCAGTGCTACAAGGCATAGGGGACTTTCATTATAAATTAGTCAGCAGGATAACATTTAAAGGGTTTCCGTTTCCATATCTGAATTGCCAAAATCCCCAAATGAAAAGCGAAAGAAACTGGAGACCCATTTGTCACATTTGTTACTCAAGCAAATGAAATGCAAACTTTTTGGGAACTTTGAGTCTCTGCTGTTATGTTCAAAAATATTTAAAATGCTTCAGGTTTAAACGTCCCATATCTCAGAAATGATAGGTTACCTAATTTTGGCTTTGATTGTGCAGTGTGGCACAATACTTGTGTGCTGGTAAAATATGAACTCTGTTTTACTTCACTTTTTTTTGTTGTTGTTGCTTTATGTTGCTAAATGGTCCATTCAGAATTTACCCATTTCTACTTCACAACCAGGCTCCTGTGAAAACAGCCATGCAAGAACTATGTAATTCGCATAAACTTGCCTTTAGACGGCCTCTTCTATGGTAAGGTAATGCCAACCTTTTTTTAAAATTTTGCATCTACAACCACAGAGTATAATTACAAATGAATGAACAAGTGAGATTTCAAACATGACAAGAAAAACTGCATGTCCATGTTAGATGTGCTGTTAGGGCATTTTTAATCTTTTCAGCTACAAGTATAATCAGCTACAACAGTAAGAGCTCACACATAAGCTGTCAAATCACTTTACAGCTCTCCAGCTAAATAGGTAGGTATACAACAGGTAACCCAAAGTTTCTGATTAGATATGAAAAGCTTACCATTCAGACAGACCATACCATTTATCCTTGATTCTTGAACCAGCCCCTGGTTTTCCTCCACAGCTTTAACAGACATATTAAAGCATATACGGGGTACCAGTTGATTTGCAGATGCCATGTTTATTTGTTCACTTTTCTAGAGCGAGAGTGTGGACGGGTGATGGGATGGGGTGCTAGTGTCATTTTCGGTAATAAAAGTCTATCATGGGCCACCCCTGCCTTTTAGTGAGACTCCACGCCAAGCACACAACTATCATATCCCCACCCAAGTCATCCAAGCTAGGATGCACACAGGAAAATATGTGCTTAATTTGTACAGAAACGTGGGATAATCATGCCCATCTCAAACTACTATCAGACCCCTCATGTCCAGGTGAGGCAGGCAGATTGCATAGGCCCAATAAACCCTGAATATATTCTCTTTCTCAGTAAGATGGGAACAACCCAGCAGGAGGACCCACCCTGCAGCTGCTTTCTTTGAAGTCTTCTTAATGAATCCTTCTGCCCTACCTGTAATTACACCCATAAGTGTACTCTTCTAAGACACTACGGTTGCAATCAATGTGCCTTTTTTCCATCTTAGTGACTAGTTCTGTCATATTCATCTTCTCTCTCTTCACCTTAGCTAATGTTTGTTGAGCATTCTGGCATGAAATGACTGTCATGCTGAAATGCTACACAATGGTGGTGGTTAAGGCGAGTTCCCTATGCACAGTTAAACCAGTGTAAATGTCATCATTTAAAGAAAAAAATGCACACTGCAATTATACAGTAAATATGACCTGGTTGGATCGATGTTGGTAATTGGTTCACCATCTCTGGCCAGTTGTTAGCAGTGCTGTAATTGGCTGGCCACACTCATCTCCAGCCATTGTGCTGCCCTGTCTGACTGCTTTATTGTTGCTAGCTATATAGGAAACAGGGAAAAGAGCACATAAAAGGCCACAAGTAAACAACCATTTCTCATTGGCACCTTTTCATTTTCCCTCGGCTGCTGGAAGATTCTCAAGGCTTGTGAAGGCCAGCACCGAACAGCAATGTGTGAAGGTCTTGAACCTCTTTGACATCACACCTCATAGGCACTTGTGGAAGCAATTATGTGATACATTACACAGGTCAGTGTGCCAAAAAGAGAACCAAGTCTGAGCATGTGTGTGGGTAATTTCCACAAGCATTTCCGCTAAAAATGTTTATCAAATTCCATAGCCAGATGGCTATTTCAATGAGAGAACCTGGGGCTAAAATGCTATGGTGTGTCCCAGATCTGAGGGCTTATTTTTATGAAGCAGGTATGATAAAAGCAGGGTGAGCAGCTGACACAAGGGTGGCCCACCACAGGTGAGTAGGAGACTTTTTTTAATGTGGAGAAGTAGAGACTGAACCCATGTGGAGAAGCCCATAACCTTCGGGGGTCAGGGCTGACACACAGGCCGTATTGTTTACTGCTGTACTTGGATACCCTCTTAAGACTACAGAAAGGTTTGTATGCAGCAAACTCTGTCTGGTCTCAAAATGCTTCACCTGGCTCTGTGACACAACAGAAGAGGAGCGATTGTCTGCTAGGAATCATCCCGCTCAGCACAGCACGCATTATGAATGGCTTTTTTGTGAGGAAAATCCTGCCTGTTTCCTGCAGCCAAGCTCTTGGATTTTAAGAGATGCACGAAAAAGCACAGGCCAGCACAGCAGTGATGCGTTTGCGTGCTCTGTGTAATCCGTTATACCGAGGGCGGCATTGCAGGCTGGTCACAGACACCTGAGGACATGCTTTTTTTTTTTTTTTCATTTTTAATGATTGAAGGTCACTTCTAAAAATATCTGTTACTATATTTAACCACCCCCTCCCCAGCCAACCTCTAGAAAAAAAAAAAAAAACAACAACTCGCTGAATTTTTCATGAACCGTGCAAAATGCATGCCATGCTATTCTGCACAAATATGTGGAGGTGGAGATGGAGGTGTTGGAGGAACTTCACCGCACCAGAATGATTCAGAAACACCCGGATATGATGTTGTTAACATGGGAAGTTCCATATTGACCTGGTGCCTAACACAGATACAGTTTTTTTTTATTTTTTTTTTAATATTGTAAGATAGTAGCTTGGAGAAACAAGGTTTGATTTGTGTAAATGGGTAAATATAGGCTCTTTTGTAAATGGCATATTGTGAATATTTCCATTTTCACATTTGTGGTACTTTTTCAGCATTGTAATGACACAATCGCTTTAATGCCCCCGCTGTCTAGTTGAGGGAAAAAAGGGACTATTTGTGATTTAGTTCCATATTAGTCGTGCTTCACTTCCAGGCTTCTTGGACTGGAAAACCTTTCCTTCACTGTTCATTGACCAGGGTTGACATATTGCATCATTCTTTGTTGATGTTAATTAGGAAAAATTACATTTTTGGGGAAAAATGTGAACCACTATCTATTTAGTGGCATACCCACAACTCTCTGTTTTGCTTCTGTGAGGGAATTTCACGAGAGGGACAGACACACGCATTATGTCAGCGAAAGAAATGGAATCTTTATCCCCATATGTCTTGGGTATCATATGACATCGCCCTGACTTCTTTATCAAAGAGCATGGCGCTTTGGTTAAGATGACAACGGGCTAATGTTATATGACCGTTGAGACAGGCTGAGATAAATGTGGAAAAGGTTACTATATCTGTCAGAAGTGAACTTAATTCATTTTGTGGCTTTTCTCTATTTAAAATTAATTTTAAGACAAACTCACAGTGTCTGTTTTGCTTATATGATGGAATATCATTTAACTACACATTATCTCAGAGAGAGAAATTTAATCATTTTTACACATTTGTCTTACGGTCATGTGATGCCTGCCCTGCATTCTCTTTACCAGAGCACTGATCTCTTTAAAGCACAGCCCCTGCTGATTATAAAGTAATGGATTTGCATTTCCACGTCTTTATTTTAAATGACATGGAGCTCATTTAGTAGGTTTCTGCTCATTATTTTCACGAGGGGCATTCTCATAGAAATAATGATGGGCAGAATTCTCTCTCTGTTGCTCCCTCTCTTTGATGACAGGGACAGACTGTTCAGCTCATCTACACTCATAATGTTTCCCACTGTCTAGAGCATTCCCAAATTTTCTGAGCCCATGACCCCTTAATGAGAAAACAGTCTGTGACCCAACCCCAATGAAAATGTAAATTAGTGTTTTTTTTTATTTTTAACAAAGGTCAACACAACTGTACACCGTTACCAGATCTGCATCTAGCCTTGCAGCATAGTATCTATTGCAAGAATTGTATATAGCCTAGTTTTAAGCACTTCTTAAAGCTCTGTCTCTTACCGTACATGTTTTTTCACCAAGTAATGAAGAAGAATAAGAGGAACAAGCCAGATTAAAAGTTGTAGATTGAATACATGTAAATGATGCAGCTGTACTGTGAGACTCAAGTTGCGACTATCTAATAACTGGCCCCTAGGAGTAGTTTCACATAAAAATGGGAGGACAAGATTAAATGGAATTTTGAAATGAAATGATGAGAGAACAGATCATGCCTTTTGATCTATCAAAGGCAATTTCTCTTCCATTCAAGTTGAGGAAAAAAATGTATATCTTTTTTTCACTTTGTATGCAGCCATCTGTTCTGCTGTACGCTTGTAATTGAGTGAATAATTCTGATAAAATCTTTCCAGACCCAGATTGAATAATGGATGTGTCGAATTAAAAGCAGCTCCCCTGTCAGGTCTGATGCACTTTTCCTAACCTTTAAACTGCGTTCACGCTTCGCACCCCAAAATCCTTCACGGTTTCGCCCCAGAACCCGAAGCCAAAAGGGCCCTGGCGTCCTGACGACCTTTCCTCGGCGGTAATGCGCTAATTTCATCCAGCAGCCTCCCGCGGTTCGGCCGTCTCGCCTCGCGCCCTTCCACGGTATCCGCAGAAAAAAACGAGACAATGAGCCCTGAAGCTCCCCTGCTCCGGTCTGCATTATAACCATCCGATGCAGACACAAAGCGCATCACCGCAACGCTGCCCAGAATCTGCTGACCCGTCGCTTTTCCCAGTGAGGAGTAAATTTATGCACCCTGTTCTTTCTGCTCCCAGCCCAGATGTTGATGTGCGGACAGGACGGGGCAACAGCCCTTATGAGATTCAGGCTCTTCTGCATCGCTGATGAAATTAGTGGGATTTGAAGAGCAGCCTAACCTGCCTATTGATTCGAGGCGGCTAAGATGGGGGATGGGGGTGGGTGCTAGGCTTACTGAAAGCTGGATTTTAATCACGGTGAGGATGTGCTGGATTCTCATAGCTGAATAGATGATAGAGTGCAGCTAATGCCTGAAAATGAGTGTCAAAAATGAGTTACCTTTGTTTTTTCCTTAAATGCAGAGGTGTATTACTGCCTATTACAGATAGTATGCACCTTTTAGTAGTACACAAATCACGTTTTCATGAACAGATAATAAAATATTGACACACTTGCCACAGGAACAAAACAGCAGGGCAGTGCGTTTACATTGGTGGCTGCAACTCAGAGAAGGCAAGTTTCATCTCGTCAAAAATTCCTTCTTCATGAAATTTTAAAAAGCAATTTTTTTTTTCTTGATAAATTCTTAAAGATGCAAAAATATAAACAATGTTCTGTACTGTTGTCATTTTGAATTAATTGGCAAAATAGCACCATCAAGCAAATATGTTAAAAACATGTTAACACTAGAAAGGCCAGAGCAGACACCATCAGGCGTTTGGCAATTACTCTAACACTGAAAATAGAATACCCTCCCCTTTTCCTAAATAGCTGAGCTTAAAATAATTGTGTTGTAAGAATTCTAGAATTCTAGAAAAAACTCATTAAAAAAATACAGGTATGTTGTGCCATTTTCTTCAAAAAATCCCCCCTGCCGGACAATAGGTGACAAGTGCTGATGCCCAGGTGTGAATGGTTTGTGTTCTCTCAAGCATGCTATTCAGCAACTGAATGACTGACACTTTGATACAAATTGCTGGGTCAAGCGCTATCAAATCTAATTTTGCACATGTAATCACACAAAATGAATTCACTGCAATTATTTGATGAAGATGTTTTACTTTGTTTATTGACTTCAGCATGGGGATCAATAATTGTGGGCATTGTAGATGATAGAATAGAGATGATGGGTTTATAACTTCATGGAGACAATGCCACCAACATACTTTCAGTTTTTCACTAAAACAGCGATTTTGGATAAACTCTGAATAGACTACAGAATGGCAAAATCATGCAAGTGGACGGGACCAGAGGAAGCACAGGAATTAATGGAGAATGACTTCATCATGGACCTGACATGCAAGCTGGGTGAAAATTACATGAAGTGGAAGTCCCCCCAAAGTAAAACAGATTTACTCATAGGAAGCACTATGCTAGTACTGGACGTTAAGTTTTCAAACTCACTAGAGTTTGCCACTGTCTCCAGAAAGCACATTTTTTCTACATAATTTGAGCTTCTCGTAAGTTTCTCACCGTTGATTATGAAATTAAATCTTTGAGGAGATATGTCACCAAATAATGGTTTCATTATTAACAGTATCTTTTAATTATCTCCAACATCCAATAACAACAGAATAATTGTCAGTGGTATAAATGCATCACAGATGTAGTTGTCCATGCATCTATTTTTAACAAACAGGTCAGACTTACTTCAGTCTCATCATCATAACTGGAGATGCTGATCAAATGGTGACGGTACAATACGCCACTTTCTGTACTTCCTGTAGGCACCTATAAATGCGACACTTTACAGCGTACTTTACACTTCATTCTCTTTGCTGCTAGCCAGGCTGACTAGAAGGCATACTCAAGGCATGGTCTCTAACGACACCTAGGCCTAACCCCACCGGGCTCAGAGAGCAAACTACGGCCTGCAGACGTAAAAGAACACGCGAAGATGAGCACTGTCTCTCTCGGGTCATAGCCATGACCAGCAGTTTCTAACTCTACACTGCAAGTCAGCTAAAAGCACCGCATCCACCACAGGATCAGTTCATTTACTAACTGTAGGTGATATTGTTCTGTGACACAGCAGCAACAAGTAAATGTGTGTAGCCTATATACCTTCCTGCGACAGCGAACCACAGCTTCCAGTTCCAGGAACAAACATCTTTGTGTTCCTTATTTTTATTGAAGTGTGTTGTCTATTGTATTTAATGTAATTTTCATATCACATCGCTTGCTTGCTAGCGACAGCCACCTAGCCACGCATAGGTAACATATATTGGGATGATATGCCATCCCACTAAATTACGACTTAGCTGGGCGGCATGCCCCATACCTATACAGCACTGAGAGTTTGGCACTGTTCAGGGTTCTTTCATCTGGTGCTACTTGTGCCCTAAACAGCATATGTCTTCTCCCTCTCCACCAGGGATGTGCAGCCCATATGCTGAATCTGATTGCCAATAACAAAGTTAATAAATATCTGGCATTCAATGCAGATCGAAGGGCTGCATATCAGAGTGCTGCAGCTGTAAGTGCTCAGCACTGAAGACGAAGGCCAGCCACTTGACTATTGCATAGGAGTGCCTGAATAAGGTCAGTAGCAGAAAGCAAATGGTCCCCACAGCCACGTTTGGAACTCTTTCCATAATGCTACAACTAGGGTCACAGAGATACCTCCTGCAGACATCAACAACATGTACAAAAGTTTTTGACCAATGAAGAATATCAATTTCTTAAAGAATATTCTACAGTTTCAAAGCCTTTCCCTTTATATATGGCACTTGCTTTTATGGGATGCTTGAGTCTACATTGGAGTTTCTAATTTTGGCATTAAAAGACCAATCACATATGACCACTGGACTGCCTGCCGTCATTGTGAGCGCAAGCAAAAGCTGATTTGCCGTGACTCTAGACTCCAAGAGGGTGTTGATGGCCGCTGTATCCCTGCCTAAATTCAAGTTGCTCTGAGTGAGAGAAGAGGCCAGAAGAGACAGCATTTAGCACCTGACTACAGAGTGCTGTTGCATTGCAGAAGACGAGCCCCCTGGAGCCCTTACGCCACACCCACAACCTGCCACTGCAAGTCAGGATGATTTTTTTATTTCAACATGCAGCCAGACATACAACCACTGACTCCAATGTGCCCATCTCCGTGGACATCAGAAGTTATGGCGTACAAGTCAGACCCTGTAATGGAAAGCCAAAATCAGTTCCCTTGAATAAAATGACACTCTGTTATAACCCCAACGCCATCTAGTGCACCCTTGAAAAGTAAAACACTGCCATTTAATTGTAAAGGATTGCTTGTTGTTATTGAATTTGTAATGTTGTAGCCTACATGACTGATTACAATATTGCTTATCCCCTGACACGCTTAATTTTCTATCTGGAATTTCCAAATGATAGCCCTTTTCTCTCAGAATCTTTATTAAAAACAAAAGAGATTTTGTTTCTGTCATTTCATTAGTTGGCCAATTGTATTTTCTACATTAATTAATTAGCAAATAATAGTATTTTCCCACCATTCCTGGTACAATATTGCAAAAAAAGACAATAACTAGCATCAATTATGGATACAAAATAAAGCTTGTTTACATGCAAAAAAAAAAACATCAAATGAGCATGTAACGAGAATTCCAATGTAACGATGCGTAGGCCAGCCAATCGGTAGCATGCACATATTAGCTTTGTAATAATAACCTTCCCAGGCCAACATTTATACCCAATTTATTTAGGCTAGATCTATAATGAATCTGGCTACATTATTATGATATTAGCCTAATCTAATATAGCCTGCGAGCTGAAATGTGTATGCATGGTAGGCTACTAAAAAAAAGTAAGCCTCCCACCTTTCGTTTTAGAATGCTGGGTTAGCGGGAGCGATACCAAGCAACCTCCACTATTTGTTTCTGTGTGTCATCTGGATGCTGAAATAACAGGCTGCATGATCGTAAAATAACATATCAAGAGGGACTCTTATGGGCAGGAAAGTTGGGCACCTCTGTGCGCGCATTATACCTGCTCAGCGTCATCACGGTGGCGTGGTTTCGGCAGTGTGCCACTGCTTCGGTATGAGCAGCGGGGAATGCGTCATACACAACAGTGGTCTCTTAGCGCCTGACAACATTCGTTTTTACAGCGTATAAATCTAGCCCTAGGCAGAAAAGTTCCCGTTATTGATGTGTGGTGGCTATAGCACCATTATTTTGACAATCTTCTCTATTCCATTTGAACTCATATGCCTAGTCCCTTTGCGCTTCATCTGAGCTTGTTTTGTAAAGGTAATGCAAAAGCAATGCAAAGTAATGCAGCTTATTAGTCGGTACATAAAGTAATATACACTTATAACTTTTAATTGAAGGTAATACATATATATTATTTTTTGAAAGTAACGTCCCCAACACTGTGCACAGAGTCATGGTTAATGACAGCCTCAGTGTATTCATGACCAAATATATATTTGGCTGTATACAGTAAGAATATGAGGTTACAGTGTAGGCTGTCATCTTTAATTTGAGGGTATTTACATCCCTATCAGCTGATTAGTGTAGGATATTTCAACCCTTATTGACAGCCATTTTTTATTGATACAGATTTTTTTTTGTTTTACTTTGCAGTTGGTTTGCATTGCATATTACTGTGGAATGAAATACCTAAGAAATATTGTTCTTTAAGGTACAGTAAAAAATAGCTCACTCAAATGGATGGGATCCCTTGCTCTCCTTGCCAGTAAACCTTCTGTCATTATGCTGAACCACATGGTCGATAACATATTACTCTTCTGGATACCGAGAGATATCATGGCTAATCTAAAATTGTCTGGGGTGTCTCTTAGGATGATAACAATTTGCAACTTCCAAACATGTTTTATACTGCAATTCAAATATTTACTTTTTATAAGTATAGATAGGTGAATCCATGAAAAAAATAAAGTCTTCTTTGCTGCAATTTAGGAGAAACATCCTTAAGGGAGCTGCTCTGTGTGTAGACATCCCTATCACAGGGTCTGACAAACATTGGGAACTGGTCATCACTGTGAATGAATGCTTTTAGCTATCTTGGCACACAGCCACTGATAATGCAGTTGGTAGGTGTGTGCTATCTTAATCAGATTCATGGTGCAAGTGTAATGGAACATGTTTTTCAATCTCAATAAAATGGAAAAACTCTGATTCCCTTTCCTCTGTAAAAATCCTAAAGAAGACAATTTTTAAAAACAAGTTTCCATACTGCAGGTTTAGAATGCCATGGGGCACCCACTGTTGTTTGAGCCGGTTCTCAGAAAATGTTCTGATATTGTCCTCTGGAAAGCTGGAAACACTGCATTGGGCTTTGTTTGTGACTGTGAGAAATTGCAGTCATTCCCCTCAGCTTCACACAGAGATATTTATGGAGACAAAAAATATTTTTTTTCCTTTTTTTTCTGTCAATTATAAAACCCAATTTTCAGGAAACAGCAGTTTAATTATTTGCCATCATTGTTTTTAATGCAGCTAAATCCTGATTGACCAACAGTTGGTCACAATTTGGTTATGAAAGTGTGTTGTTTAATGTTAATATTGTTTATAATAAACTTGCATCTCAATGTGTGGCCGAAGTGACAGAATACTAATACTTACAGAAAGCCCCAGCACCTTAGTCAGGGACTGTGCAGGTAGCAGTGAGGATATCTTTGTGTGATACCTGGATTGTTGATGGGATATGCCCCATTCTACACCCTAACATGCCCTCAAACCAGGGTCAGATCGGGACAGTAAAATTTACCGGATCCTGGTGGCCTCCTGGATTTACACTCTATGCCGTGTGTGACACAAGCTAATCAATCTGTGTGCCATTACACACAGACACACCAAGATTCATTCTGTAACATAATCGCCAACAACCAAATACCACAAGAAAGCCTCATGCATGCACTGTACCGTCAATTCACACACATTAGAGAGATAGTCACAGCCACAAGCATGACAACACAATCCAAAAAGCATAAACACGTGATAGCTGCCTCAGGGGCATGATGACACGATATGCAACTCTACATCCTAGTAAATAGCTGCCAGCCTGCCATGGTGGACTCGATGGCGCAATGAAACTCTACATTCCAATACATCCAATATGTAATAAGGTTACATACAAATACTACCACAGCGGACATTCTCTACTTTTCTTTATTTTACAAAGTTGTGGATAATTGTGAAAATTGTGAAAGTGAGCATATATACTGACATCAGTATAACCAGTCTGATATTGTTACCTACTTTGCAATTTATCAAATGTCCCCACATCTTTTCACACTTTGTATTTAAAATTTGGTTTGTAATCTTTCAGGCAGCCATTGGTTTCCATTAATTTCCGCACGGTATGAAAATCAATTTGCAGAGATTAGAAACTTCTTGAGATAGGTAAACCATCATCATGAATATGACATCAAAATAATTTTTAGTTTTTTTGGCAAAGTTACTTTATCGTTGCATGATTACACATTTTAAAGCACGGATTGATATGAAAACTAGCCTGTCTAACTTCTGAGTTGGGAAGTCATTTTTAGTAAAAAAAGAAAAAAATAATAACAATAATTTTTTTTTTTTTCCAAACTGGAATTGCGTTACTAGGGAACAATACCAATCCTCACTTGGAAGTACTCGTTGGATGAGCAAGGCAAGAAGACAAAAATGCAAATACAGGACAGAACCAATCGATGACATCCTCTGTAATTAAGCTGTGCTTTGCTAACAGTCACAACACATTTCCTGAAGACAGTACGACAACAGAATGTTGCTCCACTAGAAATTAGTCCATGGAGAAAAGACTCTTTTACAAACAAAATTCAAACATCCATGACTTCTTAATCCCAATCTCATTGTTAGCAGGAAATGTGAGGTAATTGGGCATTAACATGCAAAACACTGATATGGTCCTTGAAGTTTGAAGTTGGAATGTTATTATGACTTAGGCCTATGTACACTTGCAGGAGAGAATTGAAACATGTTGGGGGCTGCTGTTTCATATTTTTTATATAAAATAGGGTAAAATAAGATTACCATTTTTCCATTTATTTGGCTATTTTTAATTAAATGATTTTGTCATAAGAGCCCATACAGTGTGGAGATTGCACTTTTACTCGTCTGAAGGTAGCCCTGGACTTTCCTGAGGCAGGATTGGTTTTCAGTATGGAAGATATTCTAATTTACAACATGTTTCAAGAACTAGAAGTGCAGCGGCCCACCGGAAAATGTTCTGCCTCTCCCGATAGCCAATCTGAGCCTGCTTCACACCAATGTCTGGATGCTGGATGGAACATGACAGAAGGCATATTATCATTGTGAACAACCTCCCATCCTTTAAAAATAAAGAAAAAAAATGATTCACCACCAGAAATTAGGACTATATTTTGATTCAATATGATTTACATTTTTATACAATTTTTTCTTTTTTTTTGATGTTAATAACATTTTTGCTGATCATATACTCATACTTTTGCTGACAAGTATAAGTTACCCCAATATAGACATCATGTTCACTTAATACATATTATGTGGTCAAGGTCTATAATAAATGACTGCTCATGATTCAAGGACTCTCAAATTTTCACAGATCAAGAAAAAAAAATGCATGGGGATTTAACCTTAATAAAAGTAAGTCAATATTTTATGCTGTTTCATTTAATTAAGCATTGATGAATGTTCAACTCTTCAAGGGACAATTTCAGCGCTAATACATATTTACTAGATCACATGCTGTAGGTGTTCACATTGATCAAGCACATGGCACCTCTGAATTTCATATGCACTCTCTCTCTTTATCTCTCTCTCTCTCGTATGCACGCATGCACGCACACACGCACGCACACCCACACACACACAAACACATAGAACCGACAGATATGACAGTCATCTACTAAAAAGTATTAAAAATAAATGATGAAAATCGAAATATCTAAATAAGAAAATCAAAATGAATTTATATTGGTAGCCAGGCCTGATTTCATTTAGGTGATGCTGCTTTAAATTAGATGAACATTGTTGATGACATTACCTTCATGAGGTGATATGTTATCCTTATGCTATAATATATTATCTTCTCAAGGTGTTATATTATCCTTGCAATGGTGCATCATCAGCTGAGTTAGTGTATCCACTCTGGCAGCTGTTTATAGCAAAACTATGTACAGAATAACACTTACTATTTCTTGTCATGGTGTTGAAAACCATAGCCCATGAAAGTAGAATTAAAATTTATCTTTAAATCAATAAATATGTTTGCAGTACTATATTTGTAAAACCAGGGATGCGGTAACATATTTGCTTGAACGTAGTTTACCGTTAGATGAGGCAATATTATTATTATCATCATCATTATTATTGTTATTATTAAGTCAGTATCTCTTCAGGTCTCACAGCTCTTTATCACTTCCCATTTTAAATGCAATTAACCTTTATATTTCATTGGACTCCTTCGGTATTTGTTATTTCTTGGAAGGCTTGGCCCAGGGATGTGGGCAGAGATTATCAGGCAGCAGCTCGTTGACATTTGAGTCTGTCTCATGACAGCAGTCGGATTTGGAATGGGGTATTCCATTACAGAGTATATTCCGGGTCTCAATGGGTCCCGAAGGTATCCATGTACTTGTAATTATTCCATCCATATAATTTGCAGTTCATCAGTTGACTGAGGCCCAGGTTCTGCAACACAACGTGCTCAGATAATGAACCTGGTCATTAAAGCAAAGATTCCACTGACAATTCTAAATTCATGTATTCAAATACAGCACGCAAATAACTACTGTTCATTTAAGATTTGAACTCAAAGCAAAGATCAAAAGCCTTGAATATCTCCCCCCTCCTCCCCCCTCACACCCTGGTGCCAGGGTTATGGTAGCAAATGAATGGTTCTCTATAGAGATAAAGTTATTTTGACTATATTACGCCCCCGCATATCTTTTCATTTGCCTCCTTTCATAAATTGGCCTTCCCATCTCTTTGGACACCCAGCAGTCCCTTCTTGTGACACCTGCCTTTTCTTCATCCTCCTCCCCTGATGGATGACCTTCCCAATTCACAGGCTGTCTGAAAGCCTACCTTTTCAGATTCCCTCGCAATTAATGTTAAAATAAAATAAAATAAAATAAAAAAACCCTGTCCCTTAATTTGCATGTCTTGAGGCATGCACTTCGACAGTTAATTGGGTATAACGTTACCTGCCAAATGACAAGATTGCAAATTGTAATATTCTTCACATGACATTAATTATGATTTAGATACCATCTGCATTAGGAATCCAGAATTCTATGGAGAGACTAGGATGGAGAAAAAAAAAAAACAGCTGTAAGAGGATTAACGAACCTTTTGTCTGCAAATATACAGTATATACTGTAAATGTTGTGTATGCTTTGTGCATGTTCATATGCATGCACAAGTGCGCGCGCGCACACACACACACACGCTTATATATTTTTACATCGGTGACAGATGCACAGGTCCTTTCATGTGGTAAATTAGTACATAGATTTGCATTTAGCACTTCATTTAGGCTACAGTACTGCATTTTTCATTGTTTTGGAAGCCTGTCCCAAACCACAACCCCAGCCTCTTCCACCAAGTATTGAAAAATAATTATTAGACATCAGTGTTCTGCTTTTTAAAGATAAATATACAGTATGACATTCCATTTTCCTGATAAAACAACATGTTCAAATATACACTTCCAAAGAAACGTTTAATTTAGGAATCGTATAATTAATCATTAGGATTTTCTTTTATCAATTAAATTACTTTCTGTAATTTAATGTACAACATTTCTTATGGTACGAGAGTTACATAAGCTTTATTTGAGCATTGAAAAGTTTTTTTTTTTCTTTTTATATTTTGAATTTGTTCAATAATTAATTCACAGGGAGAGAAAACAAATATAAACAGATTTACAAAATTATAACATCCAGCTATCATGTGAATTTCTGTTGATTTTATTTGTGTCTGATAAAACCTGAAAAACAAGACCAGGTCAAAACTTAGTATATGGCTGGACCGGATGACCAACGGTGTAACTTCATCACTCAGTCACTCAGTCAGTCACAGACATTCACATTTATATTCATGTTTAATATAACATGTTTCTGCTTTAGACAATACATAAAATACCCAGTTATATATATATATAAATATATATATATATATATACTTTTATGAACATGTAAGAAATATTCACAGAGAAGGTGGAGTGAAGATTGTGTAACCACCCCATGTGCTCTGTCTATCGGTCTGCCTGCCAGTATGCCTACGTCTGTCAATTTATTATAATTTTTTGTAAAAGAATAAATAATTCAAAAGTAGTCCATGGTTAGTAGCATATTGTGGCATATTCCATTTATGCCACTAAAATGTCAGGGGTCTTTTTCCGTTCAGTGTGTACCTTTTCTGTGAGTGATTTTATTAGTCATCGCAACATTTTAAAACGTTTTACAGGCTCTTCTCTTTTTTTTGGGGGGGGGGGGGGGGGGGGGCAGGGGGTGAAACAAATTGAGGCAGAAAGGATGGAAATACAAAAAAAGTCTGCCTCATTGGACATGTCGTGCCTGCCCTTCACCTACCCAACCGTGTACCCCCTCACCTCCCCTCATCTTGGGGGTCTGTTACTCTGGGGAAGGAAATGAAGAACACATGCACATCCAGTGCCATGCAAGAGTGCAGTGTGGAAAAAAAACAGTGCAGGTGGAGAAAGAAGAATGTACCTGCACTCTTCTGTGGCTCCCAGGGATGTTAATAAATCACGAGCAACACTGAGACAGTGCTGCAGGTACATTCGTTTTCTGGGGTCTGTTACTCTGTGCTGGGCACTGAGCCCTGCTTTGCCTTGCCCGTGATTCCTGAGGGTATGTGATCTCGTATTCAGCCAGAGCTTCTGGCTAATAATGAGCAGCTCATTCCATTAAAGGAGCAAATGGGAACAAAGGCGATGATTGCTTCTGTAAAGTTTTCAAATCACACGCACTGTTTTCTCAACAATGAGCGAGTGATGTGATTTGCAAGTGTGTGATCTGTTCCCCCTTTAATTGGTCCTCCGTGCTCCAGCGTAATAAATCAGCTCAATTTAGGCAAAAAAGAAAAAAGCTTTCCAGTAGCCCCCTCAGCTGGCCTCTGAGCTCGTCTTAATATGTATGCACAGATAATGCCACGCTTCCCCACTAACAGCTTAATTTTAACTGAAGCCGGGATAAAATGAGCAATGCAGCCGCACTGACACGATTATTATGCTGGAAGTTTTCAACATCCATTAGCATTCACCTGCATAGTGAAATGTCCAATGTTAATTCAACTATTAACAGTGTTAATTCAACTCTTAAGAGATAACATTTGGTCCTACGTGTTTTTTAACCATCTGTTAAGAGTTGAATTAACAGTGGACAGTTGTCAGTTGTATTTTTTTAAAAATGATTATTATTTTTTACTGCAGGCCTCTTAATGTTATAATGTCTGACTCCCCCAACTACGCCTACCCCCATACATTGTGATGTGATGCGACTTCCTGTGATTCTCAGATTAGTCTTTTAATTCAGACTTTTTGTTCTATTAGTTTTCATATCAACACTCCGGCACACGTAACACACTTATCGCACCTCCCTCACCCGCATTGTCACTTCCTGTGATCTTTTACTTCAGCAAGGGATCGTTCAGCCAGCTTTCAGTCCATTCCTGGAAACTTCCTTAGTCAAGGTGACAAATGATTGGCTAATGTGTGCAGACTCAGGTTTCCCAGCTCTCATAATTGTTTTATATGGGGCAGCTTTTGACACTCTTGACCACTGTATTTTGCTGAGGCACCACAAGGACTTTATTGGTCTTTGCAGTGGTTTTAAAAGAGTCCTTTACTTCCACATTTATCAGAGAAGCCGACATGTCACACTGGGATCGTCTCCATCCCAGGCAAACATCATTAATTGTGCTGAACTCCTTGTATTTCTTTTTCTCTACCTCCATATATTTTATCACATACAAATTACCATTCAGACAGTATATTAACCGACCTTGTTACTGCTTCCTTCGCAACGCTGTCAACTCTGAAATTTATCTCAAATGCACACCTTTTCCCTCTCTGTCTGTCGTTTATCTTTACACCTGCCTAGAGGAGATAATGGCGTGTGAGAATTGCGGCTTTTTGCGACTTAATAGTGACAGAAGAGGTGCTTGTTTAAAGGCACTCGGAAGCAGGTGAACTGCAACAGTGTTGTGCGCTCAGTACAGAACCCCAACCCTCTGCGTGAATGCCGTCAAAGACAAGTGCGGGATCAGGTCGGTTAAAAATAATAAATAGCATGTTCTTTTAATGAATGTGGAAATACAGCCAGGCTGCGTGTTCCAGGCCTCGGGGCTACAACACAGTTCTTGACCAAAGCTCTGGCCTGCGTGTGCACCCTCCAACAGCTGGGTTTCACAGCTGGGAGAACAGAGGGTGACTGTGCTTCATCCACTCTGAACCTGTCTGAACTGTGGTGACTGCTGCTTTCGGCTCTGAGCCAAATGCACTCTGTGCATTCTCTGCTCTCCATCGTGTGACGATGCACTCTCTGCATTGTAAATAGGGTGACCATTCTAAATCTGTGGGTGAATCGTGGATGCTTTCTTCTGATGTCTTTGGAATACTACTACTACTACTGATAATAATAATAATAATAATAATAATAATTATAATAATAATAATAATAATAACAATAATAATAATAATAAGGGGCAGACATCATACCCATGAGGCTGTATGGATTTGTGAAGCTGCTGGATTCCCATTCCATGTTTTTTCCTTGCCATATATGGGCTTTGACAGAGGTAACTGTCGTCTTTGTCATTGCTCTGGGGAGCTGCTGCATGTGGAGATGTAAACATGCCTTTAAACAAGGTCTGCTTAGATGCCTCAAAGCAGAAGCAGTATTGATACAGGGCCTCGGGCACTGGTCCAGATTTCTTGATTGGTCCTCGATTCAGGCTAGTAAACAATTTCAGGGTAATTGTATTTTGTGTAAACACACAGAATGCGCTAAACATACACATTCCCTGGAAGAGAAGATTGCGGTTAGGGCAAGCAGCGCTTTGCTGATCAATAAACATTTAATACAGGCGGGTTTACGGAGAAGGCACTGATGGCTTTTTGTCATCCCGTTGCCCCGTGAAGCGCCATTTTGTTTTTGGTGTTCATAGTTCTGTGACATCACACAGAGGTGTTTCCCACACTTTTTCCGCTCGTCGAATGCGTCACACCAGCTGGAGATCCATGCTGCACTTTTCCATTGCTGGTGCTGGGCTTTCAGGGTGGGGAGCTTGCGTCAGTGACCGGCGTTCACAAGGAAACTCCTGGCCAGTCGCACTCCCCCAGCCCTTCTCCAGCTTCCCGTCGCTAACAGCATTAGCAGATGAGCCATAAAGTAAGCGGCATTCACCAAGGCCAAGGCTAATACAGCAAATTAGATTTTTATCTGAAACCCTGCCATCTAGTCTTGCTGAGTGCTTGCAGTGGCTGAGTGAGAATTGATTACCCCTTTCTCTTCACAGGAAATCCAATCCTGATATTGGCTAGCACTTCTGACTGAGAAAGCTGCTGTGTCAGACAAGCAGTGTGCGCACCTGTAATTTATTTATTTATTTGTTTATTTATTTATGTATTTATTTATTTATTTATGTATTTATTTATTTTCCCTTAGGACAGTGGTATTGATGAATAATGTAGCTACGTACAGCAAAGTGGCTTGTGGTTAATGAATGAATGAATGAATGTGGTTTAAACGATATGCTAAAAGTTAAGATTCCTGGAACCAACCACCTGTATGAGTGGGCTACACATACAATATGAGCCATACAGCTGCTCTTGTTGAGTGGCAACATAGGCTTCATCCTTGCTACTTTTGCAGCAGAGACATTATGGATTATGAATGAAACTGTTTAACGTTATTTTAACAATGTATGATGGCATTAAAAATATCATATGAGAAAAAAAGAATGAATTCAGCATTTGATTAATCATATTTTGATTGAGTAGTGTGCCGCTGTCGAGGGTTTGACCACACTGGTGGGCAGCACGGAGATGAATGACAGGAGATCTGGTTCAAATAACTTGCTGGGGGGCTTTGTTAGAGGCAACCAAATCACAAACAATGGCACTTCTCAGAATTCTGTGCATATTCTAAACAAAATAAAAAGTAAAAAAAAAAACATCAAAACAAAAACATAATGGCTTCTCTTCCAGTTACACTGGTTGTTCAGTCGCAAATTTTGGCTTCTTGGAATGTAGCTGGACCAGGAAAAATCCTGTGCAGTCTTCAGAGTGGGGTCAGCCAGAATCTGGGGGAAAACAAGAGGATTAAACATTAATAGAGTAGTATGGTTCCCTCCGACTGCCTCCCCGCTATGTGATGAGCTGCCTTTTTACAGAAACCTGCTGCAGGTGTGGCTCATTCCCCCTCCGGTGTGGCAGGGTGTCTGCGTGTGCACGTGGCTGCAGAGCTGAGAGGCATTGTCCATGCTCCTGTAGACGTAAGAGGTGTCCCGATGTTTTAAATTCCAAAGGATCATGAAACAATGGCCATATTTGGATGGTTCTGTTAGCGATCAGGCTAGCTCTGGTATCTGCCAATAGAAAAACCTGATGCTATTGTGTTTGGCTAATGAGAAAATAGTATGCTGCAACACACTAGTGTCCACATCAGTCTAAGTGACAACATGAACAAAAAGGTAAAGATAAAAAATTGTGATTCTCTGTCTCATAGCTCACAGAATAAATCACCCTGAGCCTCACATATGTACAATGGGAATTTGGCACCACAAGACTCCTGAAATGTGCACTTAATCTGATTTATGGTTATTATTATTTTTTTTTTTTTACTGTCATGTAAGGCTCCTGGTATTTAGTTTGTTTAAATTGCGTGACAGGTGTAACTGTCTTCAGTGATGGAAGAGTGAGGCTTCACAAACCTCAAAATGGGTAGAACTATGGTGTCATGTCTTCAGCGACTCATTGATTTGAACCAATCATAGTGTATTGCCATGGAACGCAAAGTCTTTTGATTGGTTCATACCTATCAGTAGTGATCACACAGTGTAGCTTCACATATAATGGGGTTCATGAAGCATCATCATTGAATTACCAACTAAGATTAACTACTCTATCAAAAAGATTACAAAAATGTCAAGATTACAAGTTCATAACAGTGCTCCCTATAGGTGACCCAATGTCTTTCTGAGAGAACTAGCCTAGTCCCCGAAGAGCAATTGAAAAGTTTCCTGAACGCCACTGATGAGTGTACTTACAGAAACAGAATACCAAGAAAAAATCTGAAAAAAGAATAAATAATGATTATCCCACGAATAGCATTAACAGTCTCTTTAGAATGATGGTCCATTGTCTTACCATCCTTCCAGGCTGCATTTAGAAAGAAAACAAATTACCTTCGTTTTACTACAGTTGAATCTTTGCAGAGGATCACACAATACAATACAAAATAATAGTAATGGTATTTTTTCAGATTAAAAAAAAAAAAAAAAAACTTAATTATCGCTGGTAAATGTCATTATAAACCTTAATTTTCCATTATAAACAATTTGTTTATTCAGCTGACAGTGCACACACCATAGCCCGATTGTATTTCAGTGGTGTCATTGGCCTGAATTCAACCATATGTGCAGAACTTTGACAAAGAATTCAATTTTGACAAACTTTTTTCTTGCAGATAAATCCGCATTTCTTATTTTGCCTTCACAAAATGAGTTTTGCAAGATAGTTGTGGTGATAAACTATGCTATTTGAAGAGAAAATAAATAAATAAATAAGCATGTGCACTTATGAGTTAGAGTGAAGGGCACATGCTGATTAAAATCCAGACTTTTGTTGATATAGAAGTATGCTGAATGTTTTCCTTTTCAGGAATGACCCAGGAGAACCTGAATCAACTGCACCAGAAGAGAACATTGCATACATTTGATGGCTCAGTGCTCCAGCTGTAGTAATCCTGGAAAAGCTCCTTATTTCAGTTCAATAGCTCAGTACCTAAGCTAACTTTTCCAATACAAGCTAATACCATGTAATTACAGCAGCTGGCTAGAATTTTCTACAAAACTCTCCAAGATGTATTTGCAACTGTGGAAAAGTAAGCAAATAAGTAAGTAAATGAATAAATACCAAAAAAAGATAAGATTCAGGCAAACACAATGTTAATGTAGAACAAGAAATGGCCTGATGCCAGTTGAACACAGCCCGGTGCTATTTACTGCTTTATTATTCTGCTATTCTGCTCAACCAATGTCTCAAGTGCTCATTGGTTGAGACCCATTTGGATGACTGCTTCCATCTCTTAGTTTTGCCACTGCCTAAGCTTTAACAATAACTTTGGTTTGCATTGCAGGTAAGACACAAACAGCATCCCTTAATTAGCTTTCCAGTGAGGCCATGGCAGTGAAAAGGACTAAATTATACTGCTGCCTTTTACATCTGATTGTATTTCAGTAACATTTAGGAGGAGTGATTCAGTCCAGCCACTCATCTCACCTGTTACAGTGTTCCAGGTCTTGCACATTGACTGCTGATGATAAATATAAGGTAATTAATTAATGAATTAAAGAAAATGAAGATTATTATTATCATTATTATTATTGTCATGTCATCAGCCAGGACACCATGCAGTCCAAACCATTCCGTTAACTGCCCCGCTGTGTTACAAAAGCAGAACCCTCCTGTTTTCCTGGTAAGCTCTGCTATTATGTCTGACATAAAAATTTGTTAAGGAGCTGCACAGCATTTTTAAAGGATCTTGTAATGAGAGTGGGAAGAGGCAAAACTGCAGAGTAATGTGCTGGGATTTGGCTCCTGTGGTAAATAAATGCAGAGCCTCTACAAGCGATAAGCTGCATTAGAGTTGAGGAGTCTGCTAATCTGCTAACGTGATTCTCCATACCAGTTTACACAACATGTGTCTGGATTAAAAAACATTCCATTACAGCGAGGTGGCTTTGAAATAAGCCGTGAGGACAGCGACGCGGAGATGTTCTTCAGCCGTGTTATGCGTATATCCACACAAAAAGTATTTGCAGTCGGACCCCGAAAAGAGAAAGAGAAAAGTGCAGAGATATGTTTCAAATTCAATTTCAAAGTGAATAATTGTCAAATGAAGAGCCGGTAGAATAAATCATTTGGAACACAAAGCATTGTTTTATTTGATGTTTTTTTTTTATACCCCCACTCCTCTATGGTTCCATCCTTAGCTCTTTCATCATCAGCAAAGCCGTAGCTCAGAACACGTGTCATAGCTTATTATCAGCGGGGATTTCCGGCCTTTAACTTCAGCCTGCGGATAACATCCTTCTTCCGCCGGCTGGTGTGGTAGCAGCGCTAAAGAACAATGGCAGATTTGTGAGGTAACAAAAAACAACATGTGGGATTCCATCTGAGCTTTAAGTAATGCCGGTACCGTTATTACATGTCCTGTGTCTAACATCCTCCATCCCAGCAAAGAGAAGACAAAAAAAATAACGAAGGAATTATTATAATCAGACCCGTTTCAAATAATCATTTTAAAATGTTTCATGGCCATTCAAATACATATTTCTGTTATTTAGGTATGTAGTAAATATGTACAAATAAAATTATTTTTTTATTTATTTTTGAAATACTTGCATATCAATAACATTTTATAAGGTCATAAGTTTAACTCCAGTAGGTTTACTCATCACTGATCATGTGTGCCCTTGTAAATGACATTGGCAATGGTATGAATTTCACTAAGATTTTGATATTTGTACCCCAACCTTGGGATGGGGACGGGGACTGGTATTTAGAAATAGGTTAAGTCTCAATACGTGTCTAACTACAAAGATGAAGCTGTAGGCAGCTTTATAAGGTTACATTCAGCAATGCTGTCTGAACTCACCTCTCAACTCTTCATTCCAGATGCTTTCCTCAGGTCTTCAGAGTTTTGACTAACATCTGTGCTCATACCTATGGCAACTACCATCTGAATGTAATGAATTCAGAGACAGAGGTGATGCAATTACTAGAGGGGGTCACTGTTATTTATTGACCTTGAATGTGTTTGAGTGGCTTTATAGAGGGGGAAAAAAAGAAAAAAACTTGACTTGTTTCAACCATAGTATTTTTCTGAAATCCTTGTGTATCTGTTAGATTCATAGCCGTGCTATTTTATTGAAGTTAACCAGCGTAGGTATAACCGCAGGGTCGCTGCACACTGCCATTAATCTATTTTAGCATCTCATTGCTGTATCATGATTTTGCGCATTTTGTGCTATGCAAAATTATGGCAGACAAATACCCAAATACCCATCACAAAATGCATCTTTCCAATAACACCACTCCCCCTGTGCATTCAAGCAGGCCCGTTTATGTTGCTGTACTAATTGCCTGATTAATCTCAGGTGTGGTCAATTACCAGGCACACTTACAGAGGGTGGGGCCCACAGAGTTGCAGATTCTCAAGAGTTGGGGTTGGTGTCAGACGACCTATTTATTTATTCTTTGTAATACCAGGGGCCCTGTTTCACAAAACAGAGTTAAGGAGTTAACTGGATAACTGCACTGAGTAAAACCCAGAATCCTCCCAAATCTGGAATCTGGAAGTAAAAAGAGCTGTTCTGGGTTTTACTCAGTGTAATTCTCCAGCTAACTCAGTAATCCTGCTTAGAGAAACAGGCCTCTGGAGAGTTCCATTGAGATTAATACAATACTCATTTACAAGGGTGCCCTGGCCAAGCAGCAGCAAACAATGCAATAATAGTGGCAATACAAGACAATTCAAACAATGCAAAAAAAATAAAATAATAAAAATACAAATAGCAAATGGGGGAGTCAATGGCTTGCTTGGAGACACTCTTATTTCATTAAACATATTTCAAATCTCATATGCAATATTTCAAAAAGTATTTTACATAATAATACAAAACAAATTGACATTTTAATTTTGTACTTGAAATACTGTTTGAGTCAATCATTTGAGTAATTTCCTTTATTCCAAACGAAAGTATTTATTCTGAATTATTTGCAAATACCTCACATAAAAGGAATAGGTCTTTCCCGGTTTATTTGCAACAATGAATTAAAAGAGAACTTTTTGATAAGTATCTGTGTTTTTCCTAGGTTTGAGAACAATACAGTATTTTACACGCATTCAGTTAAACAAATGTCAGCACACCAAAATCTATGTTAATTACAAATATAGATTTATGTAAATAGTCCACATAAGGACTTCAGGATGTACTGCTACGTAACCGTTTGTGTTCTTCTTTATCCATGATACTTGTGACTTGTATTGTACTGTACCATTATGGTTTGTTGTGCATTTGTCTGCTGCCATTATTTGTGTCAGCAGGGCGTCATAAAAGTCACCAAATTTCACTCATCTTTTTAAATCCCACTACGAAGCTAACAGAAGGAGGGATTTTTAGAATGGAAAGGGCTCTGAGGTATGATGCCTACTGCTGTGAGCGGTGTGTCCTGTACATTTGGCTATTCTTCAGCCTGCACTCTTCTACACTCTGAACATTACCTTGCTATTATTTGCAGTGCCTTTTCTTCACTTTCTGAAGTAAAAGGGCTTTTTTTACCTGAATAACTTCAATTTCCCAGAAAAGGTTTTTCTCTCAAGCAGCCACTGCCTGAGTCTTTAGTAGGCTGACAAAATGGAACACTGCAAGACAGTAAAGTTTCGACTCCACCAGTCTTTTTGTCTCCCAACTAAGGAAGAAAGATCAGAAAAAAATAACTATATCTAAAAGAAGGTTGGAAGCAGGATTCAGTGCTCAGAATACAGGGGATGCAGTTTGCTTAGTTTTGGATTGTGTGACCTAGTGTAGGAATGCAATCTGTTTGATTATCTTCCAGATGTTGGCATCTTTGAGACCTAACTGGGATTACTCTCAGATAATTGGCTGTCTTAATTAAGCTCTCTGTGAATGTCTTGGAGGCAGAAATTGTCTTCACATAATAAGCTCAGCGCGCAGCTAATTATAATGAATATCCCTCGCAACCAAGATGCTTGCACTAGAGGGTTTAAATAAAAGCAATAACACACTAAAGTTATGACGGGCTGAACGCAATAAAATCTGGGTTTTAATATTTTATAACTTTGCATTATTTATTAGTGTGTTTTTTTTTATCCTTAAAGGTTTGGTTACTTGTGCTGTATCATTACAGTGCGGAAAGTGAAGCTAGCCCAAACCCTGCAATAAGCATAATTAATACAGATAAGTCACATCTGTGATGTTGCTTCTTCTTGTTTACCTTTCTAATCTGGCCAATCACGTACCAGCAGGAGGGGAGCTCTGGAGAAAGCTAACGTAGAAGGCCTCTGCAGCGACGTATTGTTTCATTTAAATTCCACAGACCATGCATAATTTAGCACGGCTCATAAAACTACATTGACATTTCACAGAGGTTAATATTTTTGTAGCAAAAAAAGTCGTCTTATCAAAAGAAAAAAAGAAATGAAACCCCTGCTCAGATTCAAGAAATGTCCCAACTCCGCGACGGCAGTGATCAACTTATGAGACGTCCGATTAAACGTGGGCCGAAAAGCCTTACGACATCCTGAGGACCTTTTTTTTTCTGCCTCTGTACAGCGATGATCTTTTTTCTTCTGACAGGTGTGTCATATCTCGTTGTCACAGTTAATGTCCTCAAAGCCTATTCCCAATGCTCAGGTATTATACAAAGGAAGGGAAAGCTGCCTTGCGCGCACGTCCGGGCTTAGCAGAGTGACCTATGGTGAACTTCATTTGCATTTGGCCAAGCTCCCATAATAAATGAAACTGAAGATATACAGTAATTAATATGCTTGAAGCAACAATATGAATATGAAATTGAATAGTGACAAAATAGTTTATTTGCATAATGAGGCTAAACCTTCAAACCTTTGTCTCCATGGCTTTTGGTTTAATATTTCATTGTTTTGTCAAGTTGCATTATAAATTATGAATCCCTTCACTGCACTGACATTATAGTACTTAAATATTCCATAGGCTATATATATATATATATGTGTGTGTTCATAGACACTGGGTTATTGATTGTGGAATTATATTTTTGCATTTATTCTACTGTGTTTATTTTATATCAGACAGAAAAAAGCAGACTGTTAGACATACTTCAAACTGCTGTTGTAGACAGGTCACACTCCTTGAGTAGCCAGTACTAGGCTATATTTATCTGTGAATATAATGGTAAGTCTGGCACTTAATTCAAGGGAAATCAAGCATTGTCCTGGACTGAATGTGTCACATTGGACTGGAATAACTGCTGTTGCTCTCCTGGCCTTCTGTCATCACAATGTGACGGTAGTGGGAGCAGCATTAAGCCCCTGTGTATGCGTGTGCATGCGTGTGTGTGTCTGTTTGTGTGTGAGTGTGTGTGTGTGTGTGTGTGTGTCTGTCTGTCTATGTGTATGTTTCTGTGTATTTGTGTGTCTGTCTGTCTGTTTGTGTGTGTGTGTCTGTCCGAATGTATGTTTGCGTGTGTGTTTGTGTGTATTTGTGTGTGTGTGTCTGCCTGTTTGTGTGTGTGGGTCTGTCTGTCTGTCTGCTTATGTGTGTGTGTTTGTGTGTGTGTTAGACTGTTTGTGTGTGCGTGTCTGTGTTAGTGTTTTAGCCTGGTTTCCCTCCGCATTTGTCCTTTACTTTGACTAAAATGTCTAAAGCAAATGTGCACACACCGGTGAATTCCTTTTTATTCCTTATTCTTCAGACATATTTGTTAAAACATAGAGTTGGCAAACCAAGTGACCGTGTTTTGCCCGTGGGCTACGTCAGTTCATTTTGATTTAAGGAGCCTACTGAAAATGTGCCAGTGAGCTAATTGAAACTCTCAGGTAGGTTTGCGTTTGAGTAATGACTGTTTGTCTGTGTCCTTTGATATACACCGACGAAGGCTGTACTCCACTTCATTCCCAACGTTTTTAATCATTATAATAAAAATAAACACTATAGCATTAAGCAATTATCTGAATGTGAACCATCTACTTAATTTGACTAAAGTAAATGCAAGTGCTTTTATTGTTTTTTTTTTTTGTTTGTTTTTTTTCCTTAAACAAAACAGGTCAACACATTCATTTTGGTGATTACTTTATATAACTTTGATTTATCTATATGACATTGTAAGGACACTTTTTGAATCCATGCCCTTGTTTATATGAAAGGAGGATACTAATATTTTCTTTTTTTTGCCAGACAAAATGTAGCTTTAGAATATAAGATAGGGCCATTTCCCCCTCCTTTTTCTGGCAGTTTGTAATGCCCGGTTGTTTTCATCACACGCTCATCGCCACATCCGCTGCTGTCAATTCAGCAGAGTGCAGACGACACAAGTAGCCCCCGCCGAAGTCCATGATAACAGGCTGCCGGTTCCTTTCGCGCTGCAGCCTATTGACTCAATGCACGCCTTCCCCAACTCGCTGCGCACGCTCGAGCTGGAAGAGGACGCTTCACGCCCAACCTTTGGAAGGTGGACTGTTGGCAGCCGCCTGACCGGCGGAGGTTGCCGGTGAGCGATGAGATCCAGTCATCCTGGACGGCCTGATCCCTCCCTCCTTTGGGTGACACTACGGCTAATTACAGGTTGCTCTGCGGGGCTGGCGGCCGCAGTCGGCACTGTCACAGTAACAGTAATTTACCCGGATGAGCCACCAAGCGGCCCTGATAAGGACTAATGCTGAATGAATCTGGGCCTGACTGTTCACACCGGGAGTCTTTCAGACCTGATTTCTATCAACACTTTGTCCTTAACGTGGAGTTAAAAATCAATGCTAGTGCGGCTTCCTAGTTCTCCATCACACAGACAGATTAGCTGGTATAGCAACCCACAATCTCAATTTGCCAGATTGTGCTTGTAAAATTAGCATTAATAAATCCAATTTACAGGCAAATACTGACTGGCAGAGGCTGGAGGTCTTTCAATCCCTGAGCCTCACGGAAAAGCCTATATCCTCAGAACCTTAATATTTAAAGAAAGAACCTCAATACCAGGGCACATTCTATTGGCTACATCTGTAATCTGCCAGGGTGTTACGTAAAATGTTCAGGTCTTTGTTCCGTTAATTGCTCTGTCTCCACAGTAGTGAACAATGGTACCCAGTGGTGCATAAAAGTACAGTTATTTTCAGAATATGGATGATAATGCACAAACAATGTCCAAGTTAATATTCTGGGGGCAAGGTACACTGCCAAATACTGAAGTGGGTGGATTGTTGTTTGTTTTTACCTGGGTGCATCTGTGCCAAGCACAGAGCCACAATTTCACCGACTGCAATGCTGAAAAACGTCACCATTACGATCTGAAAAGTTCAGCTTGTTGACATCCAGCTCTAAGTTCTCGTGTGGTCAGGCCGCTCAACTTGGCCATTCCAAACGTCACTCAGTCTCCTGTGTGTTGCCCTTGCAGCTGGGGTCAACAATGTCCCACTCATTGTGCTGGAGTTTCTGGGAAGCTCAACATTTCTTGTGCTGAGTGCTTTTGTGTTTATCTGAGTGTTTCTGTTTAAGCTGCACAATCACTGCATGCTTTCTGGACTTTCAAAAAAAATAAATAAATGCAATGGTTATTTCTTTATTCACAAATGCAGTTTGTTAATGCATTTTTTCAAGTTGGCAATTGCCACCAATTACTTTTTGTTGTATTGGTTCGTAGAGTACTCAGAAATCTAAGCAATTTCATATTTTACCGACAATTTGTCCCAGGTTTGGTTCATGTGTGTATGTGTGTGTGTGTGCGTGTGTGTGTCTGAGTGTGTGTTTGTGTGTACATCTGTGTGTGTGCATGAGTGTGTGCATCAGCATGTTTGTCTGTAAGCATCCCATTTAAAATTTTAAAGCTCTTTACTTTTATTAGAAGTCTCTCACCCCAAACAGCTGCCAGTGTATGCGTTTGTAAAAGAGGCATGCACTCACCCCATATTATGACAGATAATTGGACAGAAATTGTGATTCATTAAATATTTTGCTTTCAGGAGAACAAAAAAAAAAAACATAAGGTATTCAGAGTCAACAGACATCACTTTGAAAAGGTCGGACACATTTTTGCTCTAACAGTAAACAACACATTTACACAGCATAGATCAATAAATCTCTCTGAGTGATAATTCTCAAAGTGATGATGATAATAATGAAATCCAAGTGAGCATGCTCACATATGAGCAGTTTTGGCATGAGCCTCCATGCTACAGAAGAGCACATAACAGACCGAGAGCAAGCTGCTGTGTGCGAATGAGAATTACCTTCTGTGACCGAAATCAGAGGAGGAATAGACAAAAACAAGCCCATATATAACTTAATCTGAACCAAAAAGGGTACGTTTAAAAAAAAATGAGTGGCCACATCGGTATCTGTTCCCCTAGCTTTTAATCGAAATATGCAATCTCATTCAGTGACTATGAAGCTCAGTGTTGTGAAGCTACAACAACAGCAACAAGTCATATTATATTTATTTTCTCAGTATATAGTGTCTCCTTTTATCTTAAAGAGGACATAATGGTTACTGCACATTTTGGGATATGGGGCACCCTGTTTCTGTTTTTTGTTATTTTTTCTCAGATTAAATAATTTGTAGCATCTGACAAGCTGTTAATTGAACTCTCTGGTAGTCTGTAGTCTGTAAAATTCATGAATGGTTTACAAAATAATTCACTGACAGAACGAGAGGCACTGCAATGAAAAGTTCAGACACCCAGTTACTGAACCCTCTGCCTGCCTTAGGAAATGCTAAATATAATCAAATGGCAACTGTTAGCTGATCCTACATTCCCAGTCAATCACGTAATGAAATCACAGCCTTGCCGAGATGTTATCAGTTACCTTAACTGGTGATGGGATTGGCTATAGAGAAAAAATGGACTCATGGTGTCCTCATTGCATTTCAGAAGCCCCGAATGACACTTATAGAAAACTACAGATTTTAATAGTAATTTAACAGCAGTGCTTTTCCTTGTGTGTGTTTTTTTTTTTTTTTTCTGAAGGCCTTTGGGAAAAAAAAAAGATGCTAGTTACCTAACAACAGGCTCTGTAGGACTCCTGTAGGAAGTCCTTTGCCAGGCAGATAGAATAGCTCTTTATATAATGAAGCATTTCCCTCTCCGAGTTGGAGAATATCCTGTATTTGTATAGCATTTTCCCTGTTTATAGCCTCAGGTAATACTCCAGAATGTCTAAGCGGTATTTGTCCTTCTCTGCTGGCTGACAGTTTGTCAGTATTGTCATCCAAGAAGCCTTGGCTCCTAGAAATGTCATGATGCCAAAGGATTTAACAAATGGTTCTACTTGAAGGCTGGCTACTCAGTTGCAGTCTCAGAGGGCAACGATACAGCAGGGTTTACCCCCCTTCCCTGAAACCTTCATTCTCTGTCACGGCCGGGGAAAGAAGGTCAATCTCCTTCAATCAAGATAATCACCAGCCTCATGTGGTTTGGTTTCTGTCTGCAGTAAAAGGCTGTAGGCACTGCAGCCATCCAGAACCAGGGTAAAGCAGCGCTACGGGTACTGTGGAGTAGACCTACAGGCACTGTGGCCCTCCATGATCAGAGTTCAGTAGCCCAACAGGTATTGTTGGCCTCCAGGATCACTGTGGCACGACGGCTCTATAACACCAGGGTTGAGCTGCACTGTTTCAGGGCATGGATCTTCAATGGAAAAGAGAGAAGATGAGCATCTGCTCAGAGCAGCTGCACAGACAATGATGATTATGATAATCCATAGCTTGTGTAAATACCAAATGTAGGCAGAAGATGATGGGATACGCTTTTACACAGTCTTTTAGTCATTTCTTATCAGTTATTCTGCCATGCCAATGGGTTTTGTTTTTCTTTTCTACAGAGATAAAATGCATTTGCAGCTTTGTAGAGCTGCTGCTACTGCTCTTGCCACAGAACTTTTAACCAGTATTGTTTGCTTGCTCTCACATTACTTGGACATTTCCAAGCCACCAGGGAAAGAAACCCTCAGCAGCCTTTGTTTCTGGTATGGGAAACAAAAGTAACTGTCAACGCTATCATAAATGGATTGTCTCGGATAAGATTTGGCGTGGGAGGCATGCGAGGGTAACAGACAGGCTACGGAGATGTTTCTATCAGACACAGCCTGTTTCACGCTGAGGAAACCATTGACATCCATGAGGGTTGCATCAAAACCCTCACAGAATGGCTTTAAAGATGAAGCACCCAGCTCACATAAATTTAAAGTTTTCTTTTTTACTTTGAATTCTTCCCACCAAAGTTTCAGGGAGACATCATCATGAGGACAAACCCTGCAAGGAGATATCGGCAGTAATTGGCAGCTTAAACCAAGTTTTAGGTTCATTGTGTTCAAAGCAATGTCCTAGGCTGCATCTTTGTGCTGTTAACACCTTTTCTTCTATCTGCACCTTGTGCACTATAGATGATCTGTTCCCTTTCTTTTGTAAGTGAGTCATATTCATTAAATCAAAGGGTCAGGCACTGTAGCAGATTTTCTCCTTTGTGGGGCATACCCTGTATAATAGGATATTACAAACACAAGCACTTCTTGCACTCTTTATTTTACAGCATCCCAGTACCATCTGGTTGTTCTACTACTGACATATTGTGTGTGTGTGTATGTGTGTGTTTGTGCACGATCCCGTATTTACATGTTTATATTTGCACATGCAAATTAAGTACATCATAAACAAATTGTGTATAAATGTACTGCTCATATATATATATATATATATATATATATATATATATATATAGAGAGAGAGAGAGAGAGAGAGAGCATCCGTGCTCGGCGAACCTACCCTGGGTAAATAAAGGTTAAATAAAAATAATGAGTAAGGAACAGGTCTTGTAACCTAAAGGTTCGATTCCCAGGTAATCATGTAACGAGATCAGTATGGAACAACTGGAAGAACTTGACTGGCCTGCACAGAGCCCGGACCTCAACCCCTTTGGGATCAATTAGAAAGCCAACTGCGAGCCAGGCCCAAACGTCCAATCAGTACCCAACCTCACTAATGGTCTTCTGGCTGAATGGAAGCAAATCTCTGCAGAAATGCTCCAACATCTGGTATAAAGCCTTCCCAGAAGAGTGGAGGTTGTAATAGGAACAAAGGGTGGACCAACTCCATATTAATGCCATCATTTTGAATGAGATGTTGAGTGTCAGGTGTGCACATACTTCTGGCCATGCACACACACACACACACATACACACTGACATAATATTTCAAGATTATATGCGATCTTTTCTAGGGCATCATTTTAATCAGACAGTACTCCTGCAGTGGACTGGCAGAATTACTGTACAATCAGCCTATATCACTACCTCAGTTTCATCCAGTTTCAAGAGCACAATGATAACAATGTCATTAGACTGGCATGCTGAAAGAAGAAGTACCAGCACATACTGCATGTCAAAGGAAGGCAAGAATTAATAGTGTGCTACTGCTGGGGCTGTGGGTTGTGTAAAATCACTTTTCTTAAAGAACATGGCTATGTATATATGTATATACATACATATGTGCTTCTCTTTCATTTACTGGCTCTCTTTCAGGGAGACAGAAGACATACAGAATATATTGGAGTTGGAATATGGTGGACAGGCATTTCTGAACATGGGGTCGCTACCTGTAGTTAGAAAATGGAACATGACATTACATACCACTACATCAGTGCCAGTAATAATTCTGCTTAAATCATGGGGTATAAAAGTTATTCTCTCGTCCAAGGGTGGTGATATAGGCAATGCGTTACTCAGGAGGGAAGTGTTGTGGATGTATATGTTGGACACAGAAGAACCCAGCGGTCTGCACACCACGGTTTTAGATTTGCAATGAAAATATTCACGTCCTTAAAGTGTAACATTCTCAGCTTTTATATAAGGTTTTTATATACTTTGGTTTCACAAAGTAGAAATTACAGCACTTTTATACACAGCCCCCCATTAGAGGGCACCATAATGTTTGAGACATATTAATGTTATGTAAATGGAAGTAGTCATGTTTAGTACTTTGTCACATATCCTTTGCACATGACGGCTTGAAGTCTGTTACCCATAGATATCACTGGGTGCTAAGTATCTTCTCGGGTGATACTCTCCCTGTACTGCACCCATCTTCAGCTCCTGCTTGTTTTGGGGGCTAGTTCAGCAAATTAAATGCATGTTCAGTTGGATTCAGATCAGGTGAATGACCTGGTCAGTCAATCATTTTCTTGTTTTAGGCTTTGAAAAAATGTTGCTTTAGCAGTATGTTTCTGAAGGATGAAGCACTGTCCAATGAGTTTGGAGGCATGTGCTTTTCAGTAAGCCTCAGGTTTGGCCTATGTCTCGGACTGTTTTCTTCTTATTTCGCAGCCTCATAATGGCTTCCTTGACTTTTATTGTCACAGCTCTGGTCATCGATGTTGTCAGATTCCAATACCGACTCCAAAGGCAATCAAAAGCCTGGAATCAAGATTAGATACTGAAAGATCTCTTATGCAGAACCTACATTAAGGAAGAAACTGAACACACCTGACTAATCAGAAACACCTGGGAAGCCATTTGTCCCTTACATCATAGTACCCTGTAATAGGCAACTGTGTATAAAAAATTCTGTAATTTCTACATAGTGAAAACAAAATGTATAAAAATACCCTTAAATAAAATCTGAGAATGTGCACTTTAACCACATGTCCTTCTTTACAAATATGAAATTGTGGAGTACAGAGCAAGATCAAGAAAAAAAGTCTTTGTCCCAAACATTATGGAGCTTATATATAAGTCCCTGTTTCCATCTGTTTCCCATCCTGCAGTTTCTGCATATTGCGTAATCAGTACTGTGAAGCACATATGTAGATGTACTTGTTAAATTTGTGTTTTTGTAAATAATTTTGCTGTCAATCAATGATGAACCGGAGGGCATATACGCCTTGACAGTGAAGAAGATGCTTGTTACATCAAGACGTCAGTATGATTAAATTGTCCCTTTTTCAGAGAAGTGGCCTTCTCACCATTCAGAGAAGTAGCCTGAGTTTCTACATGGATTTCAGTTTTTATTTATTTCTTTATTTAATTTGTCATAGTGATCTGATCAGTCTTTTATTTCTTTACTTTTGCAACAGCACAGAACCTTTTAGGTTTATTCCCTACCCAGTTAATTTCTGGTTAAGAGTTCAGATCTGGCCTCTCTTGGTAGAGCACCCATCAAAAAGACAGTAAGCATAGTCTGCAAACTTTTCTCACATATTCATCTGATAAATGTGGAATGTTATGGGGATTGATGGATACAGTACTGCATACTGCACACAACATCTGTTTTTAACTTTGACGTTGATTTATTTTTATGTCATTTGGCAGACACTTACACAGAGCAAATCACGAAAGTGCTTATTTGCCCTGCACTATATGCTTCGTATTCATATATTTAGCAAGTCTGCACAAATTGTGCAAAGTAAGTAGGACAAAGATAGTATTTGGAAAGGTTTTAATGTGAGTGTAAGTGCAGAACCATCCATGTTCTGGTGGGCTTCGAGAAGTTGGTCCACCAGTTAGGCTCCTATTGTTGTTTTTTTGTTTTTGTTTATTTATCTAACTAAATCTTTTAAAAATGCATTTTTAAAGAAACCAAAAAAAAAAAAAAAAATCATAATTCTATTTTTAAAAATTGTTTGTCAGAGTTCAGGTGACATGCTGATTGAATTCCTGCCCTCGTCCTGCCATACTGATAAAAAACTGTAGTGAAAAGAGTGAGGCAGGATAATCAAGTGGGGCAGTGCTGTTAGTCCAGAGCTCTTTCCATTGAAAAATACCTGTCCTATCATAACAATGATTCTTCACTCAATATAGAAAATAAATAATAGAAATGTTGAAATAACTTATTAAAAGCTATTTTATCAGAAACAATAATAACAATAAATAGTATACATAGTTGTGTGCATCACTCCATGATGAGATATTATGCATTTTTATTTTAATTTATTTACAGATTGTATTGTGATGAATTAGGTTGTACATAGCGACATAGCTCAGGAGGTAAGTGCGGTTGTCAAGCAGTCGGAGGGTTGCCGGTTCGATCCCCCACCCTGGGCGTGTCGAAGTGTCCCTGAGCAAGACACCTAACCCCTAATTGCTCCCAATAAGCTGATTGGTACCTTGCATAGCATGCCAGCCTTTCAGCGTTGGCGTGTGAGTGTGTGTGTGTGTGTGTGAATGGGTGAATGAGTGGCATCAATTGTAAAGCGCTTTGGATAAAAGTGCTATATAAATGCAGTCCATTTACGATTTACTGTGTGTGTGTGTGTGTGTGTGTGTGTTTGTTCATGCTCAAGTTTTGGCTGCTCTATGCCAAACTTAGTGGCCTTCAGTGACATTTTCTTTACCCTTTCAAAATGAGCAAATGTGTGATTGGTGGTATCCCAGAACAAACACAGCTATTGTGAAACAAATGGCACAACCCTCCAAAATAATTGCCTTCCAAGAGGCATTAAAATCAGCCATAATTTATGTGATTAATTAGTAAAGAATGTACCTTATAATTATAAATTGCTTTTCACCAACCAGTAATGGAAATTTTATGCAAACCCATTTGCCTTGATTTTAATTTTGCTAAATGCCACAGAGGCTATGGTGCCCTTTGTGTACAACCATTTCAATATAAAGTACAAAGGCAACATTTGCAGTATTAGTGAAAATTAGACCTGAAATCACTTTTACAAGTTCCACTGTCTATGACCTGAAAGTCTTTTTTTATTATATATAATTTTTACGAGATAGTAACTTGTATGTACAAGACAAACTTAATTATCATCTGACTTTTGATGGGCATGCTTTTATTTATTAATTATTTTTTGCCTTTCAGAACCACCGCCGGTTAAAGGAGAATTCCACCACAAAATAACATTAAATGTCCAGGCAACTGGATTCAAATTGGGGTTATATTTCTCAGAAGTAACAAATGAATGTTTTCTTAATATTTATTTCAAGTTTTTAACCCAATTATAACCATTAAATTGTAATAAACACTATTAGATTATTGTGATCTGTTCTGCCGAGAAGAACAGGGTAGGCGCATATTCTGCACTCAAAAACATTCATATCTCTAAGACATGTCATATGCAAACCATTCCTCATCACTAGCTAGTTTAGAGCCGGTTAGAGTAGTAACCTTACACAACTATGGCATGACGAAATAAAGCAACAAGCAAGGCTTTAGTGTGAGAGTACCTATTATCAACCCGATAGACAGTAAAAAGTAAACATTTTTACAACCATATATAAAATAGGCAAAACATCAGTATAAATCTGTACATAGTTATGAAGGGAAAAAATAGTCTTGTTATCCTCTGGAGTTTATTTTTTATGTACAATTACGTGTTTTTCTGTGCCGGCCAAATGTGTCAGAAGTTGCCCAGCGCTAGCATTAGTCGCTAAGGGGACGTGTATCAACCACCCATAGAGATTAATGGAACTTGTCTTTACTTGAGTTTATATCAGCATTTCTATCAAGCTGTACATACTCTCAGTTGTAACCCCTGTTGCTGGAAGCAAAATAGCCATTAGGGAAGCAGTCTATAAACCGTAAAACGATGTCGGCGCCATTGAACTTAATGGTCGCGATTAAAGAAATCCAAGTGTGTTCCTAGTCTAACAGTTGATATTGTAAAAGAGGCCACATTAATATAACAAAATGTATAAGTATGATGCAGTTTCTTTCTTATATTTTTGTTCATTTAGCCAATTTATTATGTGTATTTTACTGGAATTGCATTTTAATAGGCTAGGTAATGCTATCCAATTTGGTAGAGGTAGACCTAGAATGCATTGACAGAACTTAGTTGGTTAACATTAGCTTACTGCTAGTTACGTTTTTTTTTTTTCCTGCAGCAATATACTATGACCTAAGTACGGCCAACAAATGTCTATTATTGTTAACAGTATTTTGTAAATACTCACCGAGACCTTGGAAGCCTACAGGCTAGGGAAATATGGTTCTATAGAGGACAGCACAGAATAAAATTTCAGAAATAAAATTTCCATTGATAAGTTACATAACCACCAATGTCTATGATAAACACTGGGCTATTTATTTGCTTTTCTCTGATGGCTACTCAAGCATCAGAAGCATGTCTTTTACAAAGAACAACACAAAGACCTCACTAACAGGTGTTTAACTGAGAACATTTAAGCGCATGTTTGCGGTAGATTGGCAGTGTTGTTTTAATCGACGCAAACGTTGAAGACAGTGTAACTAAAACGTGACTAAAAACCTGACATTGAAAACATTTCATTTTTCACTGGCAGTAGAACTGGTAATTGATGTGCTTACTTCTGTCTTTAATCCACTAACATGGCAAGTCAAGCGATTTTTGTGTGTTCCACTGCTGATGTGTCTCTCATCCAGTAAAAAAAAAAAAAACAGCAATGAATTAACAAAAGACAAACATGATATTTTTGTAAGGTAATTTATTGAAATGTATTCCTTTAGTTGTGGAGACTATCTGCATCAACTATCCTATGAGGGAATGTCAAAATGGCAGCCATACATTTCACATTCATCTCCTCTCCACCACCACTGGTATTCTATAAAATGTTGGTTCTTGCCGGATTTGTTATGACAACCAAATGTCAAACAAGTCGAAACGATGTCTGTCATAGCTTGCTATGGGTCGACAGCATAAATAAATCACAGCTAAAGATTGAAGTTACATTAAACCCTTGGAATTTTCCTCTCCACAGTGAAGCAGCATTTTCTTTTCAGTAGAATTTAAGCAGTAAACTGAACTGAGCACCATAAACTTTATCTCTTTAGTGGCACACTTGCTAGCTAACATTAGCTTCTTTTGAAGCTTCCAGGCCAGATGGTAATGCCCAACCCCTATATTTGTATTCAGTAGAGCCTCGTTCACATAACAGCTAAATGTATTTCCTTCTTACTTTAATGCTTAATACGGCCAAGTTCGCACTTGCTATGGCTATGAACAAGAATGACAACTAGATTTTGTAGACTGCGCTAAAGGCAATGTTGAGTATTTTTAAAGGAAGCTTTATTTGATGTTGCTGCAATCTCTGCCAGATATGACTTGGAATATCCGGCTTCTCTGGGCAGAAATGAACAGAAATTAAATGGCTACATTCATGTTTGTTGACACAGGAGATCACGTTTACACCCGTGTCATATTTGAAATGTGAGATTTATGATTAGAGCGAATATCACGCTATTGCAAACTTACCGACAGTGCTGTAAATACAGCACTGTTACTAATTAATTACTTATTCATACATGTAAGCATTGTCAATCAGAACATGAACGACTCCAGTTAACAACTTCAGTTGTCGAGCCCCAAAATGCAAGTATGATCGGAGCCTAGTAGTGGCAACCTGTGACTGCCGTTGTAAACTGTGCAGTAAGTGTCAGCTCGTTGTAGTCCATAATAAAGCAGGTACCTGGAGCATGTGCAGGAGTTTGGGGCTATATCTCTGCGCTCACTACAGGAACAGAGGAAGAGAGTTGGCGGAGAGCTCATTGAAATCAAGAAGGTAGCTACTCTTCTACTCGATACGCTAAGACAAATTCATGAAAATAACCCTGCTTCATAAAGAACACTTAATTAGTCTATGCCTATCAGGGGATCTAATTATTGTGAGAATAAGAATGGTATGGAGTGCATGACACAATGGCCATCAAAGCTTTGACTAAAATCTAAGACTGGAATAAACACACACACACACACGTGCGCGCACACGCACACACACACACAGTATTTTAAGTTATCTTTTAATTTCTAAATTTTCAATCAAAAAGATTTAATTTCAAGATTGTTTGGCCAGTAATTGCTCTTATTCATAAAAAATTCCATTTACAGTAGCCAAAACATTAACATAAACTAATTAAAAAAAACATTTATTTTTGGTATTTATGCAGTGCTTAATGAACTAGGCTGTTTATGATTGTCATTTGGATTTTCGGGAAAGGGGACAGAATGTATCCCCTTGATAAAAGTACTTAACCAGAATTGCTTCAGTAAACTATCCAACTGTACAAAGAGATAGCATGTAAACTTGTCAGTTATCTATTTCTTTCCAGATAAGGACATTTGCCAAGCAAGGCTCATCAACAGTCTTGCTGTACCACCTTAAAGCCTCCTCCCTCTCAGGCTGTAGCTGAGTGCAGCCAAGCTTGTTTAGCACTTGGATGGCAGACCTCCTTGGAAAAGCTGGCTGGCATGTCTGAGCCAGTAGGGGGCACACATTGCCAACAGCCGCCACATGCTCCTGTCTGAAACAGCTAAAGCGGGTTTCTCTACAGGTGTGAAGAATACCACATGCCCCTGATGTCCAGGTGTTTTCAGAATCCCTCCACTCCTCCAAGCCCAGTTAGTTTTACAGAATTTCACTGAAAAAAAATCCCCTTTAAATGCATAGGTTTTCCTTTTTTAGATCTGCCTTGCACTTGTGCTCAGCAGAATGGCCAGTGTAAAAGTGGCTCTGATAGAGCATATGAGACTGATAAACACTGATGAGGTACTTTTTAACCAGCGTGGACTCACATAAAATCTTTTGGAGATTTTACTGTGAACTCAGGAGGCTGTATGCTCCAGATAACCCCCACCCCCCACTCCTCTCTCACGCAGACACACATACCTATTCTCTATCTGTCTCTCTCTCACACACACTTACAGACACATATGGAGCATCGCGTAGTTCTGGCAGGTCACGAGAGTCAAGCGCTCCGGCCGAATCAGCTGAGGGCTCAGCTGAGTGATGTTAGCCTATCACAGTACATTCACTAACAGGGCGGTCTACTTAAACAGCCTCCCTCTACTCATTCGGCTGCTCCTCCTGCATGCAAGCGCTGCACGTTGCTTCGTAAATCCCCTCCACCACCCCAGCTCCTTCCCCATGCGTCAAGAATTTGCATTCTCCATCCTTATGTGTTAAGAAATTGCATTTGTTCCATTCCTATGTGTTAAGAAGTTGTATTGCTCCATCCTTATGTGTTAAGAAATTGCATTTGCTCCATTCATATGTGTTAAAAACTGCTTTGCTGCTGGATCTGTTCTGTGTGTACCCCTCTAGGGGGGGTTTGGCTGCTGGCCTCCCGGCCTTATCCACGCGGGCTGCGTGGTTGGCGGGAGAGCTCCAGAACAGAGCCATACCGCCAAACATAACTGTATTGCCTTTATTGTCAATAAAGTTCTACTTGATGACAGTGGCCCTGACAGAAATACGCATTCTCTTTATATTTATCACAGACAGGCATACACACATTCTCCCTCTCTCTGTCTCTCACTCTCTCTTTCTCATTGTGAACTATGAAGGTTGCCATCACTCCCCCCCTTCATCTTTCCTCTCTAGAGTTTCAAAGGATGAGTTGCTCCGTGTTCTTCCAGCTTAGTATCATATTCCACAAGTCTGATTAGGTCTGCCTGCTCACCGTCACAATTGTGACCAAGTCTTTTTCAAATAATTCCCCTTCTCCCATAATTCTTGAAGAATCTAAGCATGACTCATGCATAATTGGGCTGACTCATTAAAGGTGTCAGTTTAGCTTTTTTTTTTTTTTTTTGAAGTGAAAATGGTCTCGTATTCTGGAAGGTACAGGTTCAAATCCCAGGTGGGATTCCTGCCACTGAGTCATCCAAAAGAAAGTGCCAGAACCTGAGTGCTTCTGTACACCCATCTGTGTCCAACAGATAACATGTCACATGTTAGCTATGTTCCTGTAAGTCACCCAGGATGGCCACACCTGCTGAATGCATGCAGCATAATGTGTTTTCCTGCCTATAAGTCCTGCCTTCAATTGTGTGTGATTATGATCTCTGCCTCCAAGCCTATACATCTCCTAACCTGTCTTTGTGACCGGGTACCGGCACTGCTTCCCTTTTCCAAACCATTTAACCTAATCTCATTCTATTATGTCTGGCTGCTGATCTACCAAACACAGTACTGCTTTGTCCAAACTGGACTTGTCCTTGTTACCCACTCCCTACACCGCAAGTCTTTTTCCTAACCATATCGTCTGATTTCAAGTCTGTGATTAGGTCTCTTAACAAACAAAAACAAATTATAACCTCTCTGTGAGTCATGTCTTGGTTTTTCCATTTGGATTTCATAACCAACATGAACTCATTCCTGATTTTATCTTTCAGATCTACCAATACCAAAATTTGTTCCACTTAACATGTACCCACCTTTAATGTTTAACAAAGGAGATTATTTTGAGGTTATATCATGCCTTTGTCAGACCACACTCAGAATATTGGATGCAGTTCTGGGCACTGTACCACAAGAAAGCTAAACAGAAGTAGTACAAGAAGGACGACTATAATTAATTATTCCTGATATGAAATGTAAAAGTTACAAAGAGAGTTGCACTGTTTAATCAATTCAGGCTTTGCGACAGGATTCTAAGGGGGTGGGGGGTGAAGGAGAATGATTTGAGTTATTAACTTTATTAAAGGGATTTACAAAGAGAACTACAGAACATTTTTCAAATTGTGGTTCATCAGTACAACAACAGGCCACGGGTACAGATTAGCCGGGGGTGAATTTCTCCACAGATAACAATTTTTTTTGGGTTCTCAATGCATGTGCCAGAAAATGCAATCCACCCAGGAGCAGAGCCTTTATCCTTCACAGCGCTCCTGCATAATGAAATGGTTTGCAGCAGTGGTAATAGGCTAATAAAACATGAAATAGATTAAAACATATGAACTGAAATTAAATGACAACGAAAGGCTTAAACTTTGTGACTGTTAATTAAATTATGGTCCAGATTTTAACTATATCTTTTTTTTTCCTCTTTCTTTTGTCATTTGCCATGATGCTCACTGTAAAGCATCTTTCTGTATTGACTGAGTTGGCTAGAATGGAGAACTATTGTTCTGTTTTCTGCACAATATTTTGGGAAATGGTCTTGCCCAGAGTTGGTTTGAGGCACAGGCGACATTCGTTGGGTGGGGAGCGGGCACCAAATGAAGGGGAGGAAAAAAAAAATGTGTTGCATTCATGATAGGTGGTTTGCAATCGTTACTAAACTCTCACCCGGCAGGCAATCACTACCTACCCTGACCCACCCACCTCACTCCCCTTGTCCATGATCAATACCACCCCCCCCTCCAGGTCTGTGATCGCAACCTTCACCCACCCTCCCTCTTTTGCGGTTTCACCTCAGGTGGAAGAAAGGCTTTCTTGTCTCCACTTTCTTTGCTTTCCAGCAGCGCCATTACAGTGCTGCATTCTTGCAGAAATAATTTGTAACCGACGAGTTTGGAATACCAGGTCTTGTGAAATCCTGGAATCGATTCGAAAGTTGGTTTTGTTGGTTTTACCAACTTGCTTAGGCTTAAAAACCATAGCAGCAACAAGGAGCCTTTGTAAGAACTCCTGCAAGATGCCTGTGCCATCTGTTGACAGAAAATTCCGTCAGCTGACTTGAACCAGTTCCTTTACAGTGTTGTTATATGTAGCAGCCTGCAGCACGGACGTCTGCCTCAGCTGTTTTGCAGAGGGGTTTGTTTGAGATTGTTAACATGCTTTTTGACAAATGCACATGATTTGGTGTTTCCCAGTTATTCTAATGGAATGTCAGAAATGCATCAGTCAAATCACGGATGACACTTTCCCGCTGGGCAAAGCTCTCTCGTGCCCTGCTGACAGATGAATCCCACTTGTTGATTCTTTCTGTAGAACAAGACATATTTCTTCTTGATTTGGCTCTGTACTCTGCAATTTTAGATTTATAATCAAACAATTCACACAATTGAAGTGCGCGTTCCCATCTTTTATTAGAGGGTATACATTTTGGCATCACTGTGTAGAAATTACAGAATGTTTATACATAGTGCACCTATTTCAGGGTAGCGTAATGTTTTAGGCAAATGGCTTCAGAGGTGGCTTCTGATTAGTCGAGTGTGTTCAGGTGTTATATGTATATATATATATAGTAAATGTTGATCCATTGTTTTGGTAAATGGACTGCATTTATATAGCGCTTTTATCCAAAGCGCTTTACAATTGATGCATTCATCAGAGCAATTAGGGGTTAAGTGTCTTGCTCAGGGACACTTCGACATGCCCAGGGTGGGGATAGAACCGGCAACCCTCCGACTGCCAGACAACCGCTCTTACCTCCTGAGCTATGTCGCCCCATCATTTTCCACATGTCCTAGTGGTCACCCCTATGTTTTGCCTGCAGTCTGTATGCAGTGGTCATCCATGTTAACTTTCCTTCCTGTCCACATGTTAGGAAAGTGAAAGGTCACAATTAACCACAAACTGAATGATTAGTCAGATGATTGTGCTAACTCAGTTCCCATGGAGACTCTGCGGTGATATTGATTGTAATGCAAGGTTTAATCCATCTGAATTGAATGCTTTAGAAAAATGGTCTCCATAATTATTATTGAATTGTAGATGTTAGCATGGAGCTGACTCAATCACTTGCCACATGATCATGATCGAAAACAGCACAGGTACTGCTACAGTAGTATATATATATATATATATATATATATATATATATATATATATATATTATGAATCTCTCAAGAGGTAAGCACTTCCTCAGACAGACTTTTAAAATTAAAATTAATTAATTAATGATTTCACCATATCTTCAATACTCCATGGTTTGTTGGTTTTGTTCCAGATATATTGGAGATCAATAGACACACAAGTGCAATAAAACAAATGAATAATATGATATCAGAGTAAAAGTGTAGCTATAAAATAGATGGGATGTTTAAAATGGGATGTGCACTGCATAACAATATCCCCAATTACTGGCATTACTGTATTTAATGTGTTCCAACAGTTTGCATGTGAAGTCAGTTCACTTTGTGCTTTTTAGTCGTTTACACCAGTGGCTCTCATGTTCGTTCCTGGGGGACCCTTGTATATGATAGTTTTAGTTTCAGCCTTAAATTGTTGACAAAATGCAAGTTTGGCTTGTTATCATTTGCTTTGTCTTTGAACTCTTCATTATCATGTGTTTGCACTTTTAAAAAATTAGAAACCTAGTGATTCACCTCTTTAATTTTAATATATATATATTTTTTTTTTACCCCTTTATGTGATCGTTTGCAATATAGCAGAATATGAACATTTAACTTATTCTCCATGTTATGCATAGTTATTGCTGACATAATGTGAGTTAAGAGGCTAAATAATCCCTCAAAATAGGAAAAGTATTTTTAAGAAAAACTACGGCTAAAATTCTTGAATTTCTGTTGTGTTTAGAATGAAAACCAGCATACACTGTGGTCCCCCAGGACCGAACTTGAGAGCCACCTGATAGATTATACCTTTGGTAATATCAGTAACAGTATATTAGTTATATTTTTCACTTATATCATTGTGATTACTCTTTCCAATTTAATAATAATATAGGTAGTAATAATAATCATATAGGTATTTCCCTTTACTGCAGTAACCATGAATTCATAATTGAATGACTTTCAAGGGGAAAAATATGTCTTCCAGCTTTAATTTGTTTAATACAATGCATTCACTCATATATATAAACATTACATACTGTTTTTTTTCTTCAGTAAATTTAATTTTTGAAATGCATACATATTTGTTACAAGTTGTTTAAACTTAATCTATATCACATAAAATGCAAATGCATGTAACTGCCTAAAGCAATGTTCAGATGAACAATGGATGCTTTTTCCCCTCTACATTTTAATGAAAATCTTCACCACTGGTCCTGAAAGCATTGTGTGTCTCGTAGGAAATGTATTGCACTGATCCGTCCCTGACAAGTCGATTTTAAATGTGTATTGGACTGGCTTCATCTTGCATTCATACTGAGAAGCTAAGTTGATTAATTTAACACGTGGCACATTCTAGCTTAAAATCAATTCATTAAACTAACAAGAACTGCAAAATGTATCAAATGTCACAGGCTTATTTCTGTTAGGAAGCATTATGCAGATGTTACTATTTTGTAGATGTTATTGGAGAAACTAGGCTTACCTCGAGGACATTTAAGCTAACCAGAGTGCGAGGTAGCGTTAGTTGCAGGAGGCTTACAGGCAAGTAAATTGGAGCAGGCCAAAGCTAACATGGGATCCCTGGACGCCACGAAGGAGAAGGCTCCCTTCTCACTTGGGCCAAACTCCCTTAATTAAAGCCTTGGAACAGCGTGGATAGTTTGACAGTGGCTGGCACACAGTAGTCTTCAGAATTTCAAGGTTGGGTGGGCCTTAGCTCTTCTGAAATACCTTCTGCTTAGCAAAGGCCGCCAACCCCCCCCCCCCCCCTCCACTCCCCACACGCACATGCACACGCTCTGGCAGGCCTGCTGGTGTGCAGGGGCTTAAGGTGGAGCAATTAGCAGATGTCTCCACAGCCCACGATACAGAGGACGTGTGCACTCTAGCGCTAACTCTGCGGACTGATGCGTGGGGGTTGGTTTGGGAATGAACAATTATGCTTAAAACTGCATACGGGAAAAAGAATATTAACCACAGTCCATAACGAGACAGTTTGTCAGTTGGTAGGCGACGCCTCCCAGGGCAGGACAGACTCTCCGAGCTCAAGACCTGGCATGCGCATTTTACATTATGCAGCAGGCAAGCCTTTAAATATTTCCTTTTCCCAGTCCATGATACCTGCTCCGAGCCCTTCCCTCATCCCTTGATTGATTTGTCGGACGGGTCGAGTGGCCCGACTAGCCGGCCAACATCACGCACAATGCATGCAGGCATGGGCGAAACTGCTTGCCACTCTGCCAGAACCCGTGGCGATCGCTGTCATCGCGCATCATCCCGAGTCATCTCTGCCCCAAGGCTGCGTCATAGGGACGACAGGTAAAATATTCACAAGCTCATGCAGACTTTGCTAAATAATGGTGACTTCTTCAAAGTAACCCAGACAAGCCCTAAGGATGGATTGTTACATAATAAGTTGTATTTTTCACTCAGGGTCTCTGTTGTGAAATACCACTTTGATGTAGGCTCGGACTATGGACAGCTCTTTAGTTGGAACTAACAGCTCTGTAGTTGCAACTGTTGATCAATGAGCAGCACATGGAGTGTACAGCAGCCTGCACACAACAGCATTAATGCACTTTAATGTTAATTAGATGAATATTACAAAACTGGTTGTCTTCATTAAACCATGGTGCTGACAGAAGATTTATTGAAGCTGAATGCCTCATATTGTTCTTTATCATCAAACTAAATATGCTCATTTACCATTTTATACTGTTCCAGTACTACTAACTAGAGGACTGCATTGGGCGGGTAGACCCACAGGTCCCCCACAGTGGACCCCCTTTTGATAGCTGCGGACAGGCATGTTTGAACCTGCGGGCATGATGTATGAACAGTTTTTAAATTAGTCTAGGAAACATCATTTGTTTGTTATTATATTATCACTAAGGCTGGGTGTTTTCATTTAAAATATTGGCTAGTCATGGAGCAGTCATGGCAAAGTACTGAAATCACAGAAACCTGAAAAAAGAGACACAAACTACTTGGGGTTTTTAAAACACTTCTTATTCATCAAATGGATTGACAGATCTCATGTGCATCCATGGGAAATGATTGAGATAACACGCATAAATGCAAGAGTAACAGTGACCATTGTTGCTAGGAACAAGTACAAATAAATTGCATTAGTAGACTGGTGCATTTAAATGCTTTGGCCAATCACAGAGAGAAAGAGCATGCAAGGCAGCATGGCTTAATCAAAATAAGAAAAAAAAATAGGTTACCGTATGTCCATTTTTGTTTCTTTAAAATGTGTTTTGGTACAACATGTTGCAGGCTACATTGTGAGATTTCAGTCTTTCATGGAGCATCTGTTGTCACTGACAACACAATATTATATTAGGGCTTTATTGATCAAAGGTTGATTTATTTTCTGTGCAAATTGTAAAGGCTGCTTGTGGTATAGTGCACTATTTGATCATTGTAGCAATTCGGCAGGTATAAAGTTGTGAGTATGCTAACAACTTATGTCAACTGTCCGGCTTACGAAAAGATCGCCTAGCTTAATACGACAAATTTACTGTCATGCAACACTGAGGAATTAAGTACTAAATGCTGTCCATTTAAGCTGATTACTTATCAAAGTGTATCAAATGCATCCCATAATTCAGAAACAATATCTTATGAGCCTAACAATGAAATATTAAACATCATGTTTTTTCTTTTTCTTTCCTGATTTTTTCTAATCCAGAACCAATTTATTTAAAATCCTTGAGTAATAGCTTGATTTATGACGGTCTCATATGATGTTAAGACCAGACAAATAAATAAATAAATGGCTTTTTAGTTCACAGCTGGTTGAAAGCTGTACGAGTCGGTTCTGATCTAAAATTGCCCTGTCATTCATTATCCTTCTGTTCTTGCTCCTTGAGTGAACCCACTGCTTTTAACTATAACTCCAAATCAGTGAGAGGATGCCCCAGATAGACCTCCCCAAATGAGAAATTACTAGTAACTTAAACATTAAATAGTAATTATTCTTTGATTTAGTTTTCTCTCATATTTCAACCCTCTTCTTCTTCATATTCTACTAAATTCTTCTTCACTAAGGGAATATAACCCTGGTGTGATCATTGGATTGCTTGCCCAGGCCTTGGATTTAATGAAAGTAATCGAAGGCCAAGCTAATTCAACAGAATGCATCCATTTAATGGTCTCCCCTGAGTAATTATAACAATTCAAAAAGACAAGCTTCAAATCAGTAAATAAGTATAAGAAATGGCTTTGCTGATTGTTAATTTTTTAACCAAATACCAAAACATTGTGTTTTAATATGTATTAACTGTGTTTAGCCAAATTCAATTTAAGGAAGTCAATTTTGCACTGCAATTCACTTCAAAGAATACCATCCATCCTATGCCTTGTGGTATATTCAATGTCCTCTTCTTCCTGTATGTTTCTTCTTTTATGGGACCAAAAATAATCATCCAGGCAGGATTTCTACATTCCTAACAATGTCTTACATCAGTGCTTTTTCGGATTCAAATTTGTACTGCATGAACCACAATTTGATGCTGCACCTGCATTTAGTTTAAATGTATCAGTTGCATGGTGGTGATTTCCACTCAGCTCAAACATTATGGGCTCTTTTTGTGACAAATGTAGCACAATCACACCAGGGTGCCAGTAGAATTCCTTATTCAGTCCTTTGCAAATTAATTTTTTCTTCTTTTTTTTGCCCCACCACAGTCTGTAATAAATTTGTTTCTATCAATGTAGTATGGATGGCATTTTAGAGGGTGTTTCATGCCATGTAGGATTTATTAGTAAGTGGACAGTTTTAACATAACAGCAAATATGCCCAAAAGAAATCTGCTCAACTGAAAAACAAATAATAATAAAACAAAAATAAATAATAATAATAATAATAATAATAATAATAAGTAAAGCCACAAGCTGCATTGGGAGGGGTCCAAGCATTGGCACTATTGTGCCCCCTATGAAGCGATTTTAAAATGGTTTTGTCCTCATGATCATATACTTTCACCCAACATATCTACTGAATATCATGATGATTGTATAAAATATTGATGACTTATGGGCAATTTTGTGCTAAGAGACGGGCTTCGTCGAAGTTCGAGAAGTTTGCCGGTTGACAGCGGCCATACCGTTTATCCGATTGGGCCTATTTATATTGTGTTTATGTTGGTTGTTTCCCTGTATCCAATTGAGGCTCTATCCGATTTGGTGCTGATTGGGCCAAAATTTAAAAAGACTCCTTTTTTCAAACTAGACCCGACGGTGTCGGATTACTTAGTTGCTTCGCCATTGATGTCTCCTAGCCGCTTGCCGTGAAGGCCTTTACTATGTCGTAACACTTAGATGGCCCGGCGCGTATGTAGAGCTGCAGCGCTTCCGTGCCACGACTAAAAAAGGCGTCAGACACATATTCCAATCCATTGCTCAGTTTAGCAGAGAATGCACATTGCCTCAGAGGCAGATAGAATAATAATACATATTTCAAATAATACATACGACATTGAAAAAAAACAAAACAAAAAACGAAATATCAACTCGTCATCCCTGCTACCTGCGTGCTGCCAATTTATTTAGACATTGGCAGACTACAGCATAAATTGTGTTTTTTGTTTATATTCAATATTAGTAATTGCAGTGAGAAACTGCAGCTGTAGACAAGATTTTTTTTTTAAATTTATATTGTGGTAGCAACGGAACGAAGCGGACTCTATATATATATATATATATATATATATATATATTTACCGTCATTGTTTTATTATACCAGCGTGTTTTTGTGTGTTTGCAGATCAACTCAAATACTATCAATAAAAATGGTTTAGCTATTTCTCAGCATAATGACAGCTTCAAAGACTAAACAAACTCACCCGATATTGTCTTCAAATGGATCCATGCCAAAGAAAAGTAATTATTCACCCTCTCAAAAAATTTTCACTAACAAACTTTTAGTAGCATGACCATTGCTTCCCCGATGCGAATATTTGGGCGTGTTTTGTTGTTTTGTTGTAGTTAAAGCACCATAGATTCACCTGAATGACTAAAGATACATGCCACTCAAAGTTCAGACTCTCCCCTCACTGATAAAAACTAGGCCAGACGGTGTCGGATTACTTAGTTGCGACGCCATGGATGTTTCCTAGCAGCTTTCCGTGACGGTTTTTACTATGTCGTAACACTTAGATGGCATGTCATAACACTTAGAAAAAGTCAAACTGGCGGGCAAACAATATGGCGGACATAGGTGGCCCCAATAGCAAAGTTGTACAGTATAGGTTGATTAGGTTTTGTGTTGATCGCTACTTGGACCCCTAATAAGTAACAAGTTTCAGTATTTCATAAGGCAAAGAGGCTATTCATCCTTGCTGTAAATTCCTGTTGCTGAAGAACTGCAATGGTCAAACCCGTGCTTATTAGCATCTGGATGAATGAATTAAAAACCGACACACTGCGCTGCTGTGGAATTGTACAAGTGGCAGCACAGCGTGTGCATTTCTCATTAATTCTCACATCTGTCTCAACCGAAGCACCTAGCATTGGATAGCACAGTGATTATTAGTTGTTGAAGTTAATGACTAAAGGCACACTGTGCGGGATTTTGCAGCCCTTCTAGACTCTGTGTTTGGAATTAAAGAAGTCTCCTCCTCCATCCTCAACCCCACCCGCACATCTGTTGAGGACACAGCCTCAAGGGCTATAAGCAGAGATGTGAGATGATCAGATATTAAAAATAGCAGTTTTAGCAACATGAATGATTCTTTAAAGATGGTAATGGAATTTGAACATTTAGAAACCATGACTGGGGGCACTGGCCCCCAGTACCACAAATCCAGCATGAATCCTGCTTCTTTTTTACAAGGGTTACCTTGGCCTGGAGTGCCACGCTTTTTGTTGGTTTTTGTTTTCACCTAAAAAAATAAAACGGCCATTTCAGGCCCAAGAATTTAGGTGAGGTGAGCTAACTGTGTAATCAAGTGCTTGGTCGATTAAGTGCAGTGCAATGATGGAAACCAGGAGAAGCCGTGACACTGGGGAGCCATGAAGTAGCAGAAATGCCGTTTAAAGTTTTATAAAATTCTTGCTTTTTCCATTCAACCTTACTTGGAGTAAGCCGTGTATACATGAAAGAGTAGGTAGTGTTTCTTTAAAAACAATTAAAAATGCATAAAGTTGATGAAATTATTCATTCTGAAGGTGAGACAATTTTCTTGTTTATTATCGGTTGTAGTTTGCATTTTGAGCTATTGACATGTATAAGATTCAAATCTGTGTATTCACTGACAGTTGATGGAGACAGTTATTTGCAAGAATGGAGGCAGTGTCCTGGGGGGAAGTAGTTTTTCCAAAGAGGCAGCAGTTTCCCTGGATGGAGGCAATTTACCTTTCATTCATTTCAAATTCACTGGGGAATGTGACACAGAGTGTGAAGATTCCCACCCCAGATCATTGATCTCTGAGATTGCATTGGGGCACTTAGTGTCAGTTAGTGTATCTACTGTATGGGTACATTTTGAACATCTGATTGGAATGCAGCATGGCCAAAGTAGACTGTATGATGTTTCTAGCTTTCTTCCATGAATGGATAATAAACTCACTGATATGTATTTTCTTCTTTTTTTCATGGTAAATCAGTAAATGTGATGCTCCTGTGCACACATGTGTTGAATGTTCTGTTTGTCTTAACCCTTTGATATCACAAGTCTGGGGCCAGATGCCATATTCAGATGACATACTCAGTGTCTAGAGTAGGGTCATCTGCAACACATTGTGCCAAATTAAGCATGGACATCTCTTCCAGAATAGTGACATATCTGCATAAGGCATTCTTGAACACCAGCCATTCACCTTTGTTTGATCAGTGTACTATAGTCATCCAGTTGTTTGCTCACAAAATTCCTGCTGATGCACAAGGGATATATTGTCATAAGCGGAAATTGGTAAATGGACTGCATTTATATAGCGCTTTTATCCAAAGTTCTTTACAATTGATGCCTCTCATTCACCAGAGCAATTAGGGGTTAGGTGTCTTGCTCAGGGACACTACGACACGCCCAGGGCGGGGATCGAACCGACAACCGTCCGACTGCTAGACAACCGCTCTTACCTCCTGAGTTATATTATTTTTATGTCCACAGAGTTTAACATCTTTGAAATGACATCACCACATCGAAAGCAGGCTGTTGTCCATGAAATGACCCAAGACAATGTAAGAATTTGGGATGATACTCTTTTACATGGCACTAGAACATGAAATGATATTAATATGAGAATACATTTTGCTGCATGTTGTTGCTATACAAAACAGTAAGAATATTTTTTTAAAAACATGTTAAAACTAAGCAGTGCTGTTGTAGCAGATATGATTATTCTAAAAGCTTGATGTCTTAAAGCTAGACTTTTTTCAGATAGAACTAATTGATTCTGAGACGTGTATTATGTTTGCTATGGGTAATGAACACACATTCAGTATTTATTTATTGAGGTCATAATTAGTACAGCCAGTTTGTGCAAAGCAATTAAACACACACACACACACACACACACACACACAAGATCCGTATCTGATACTGTTCCCATCAGATATTCATATTATGATATATAAACAATAGCTTGCAGGGTTCTGACCAACATAGTAAGTGGCTTCAAGTTACACACAAATGAGAGATCATAGACCTTATCTTGTTGATAGATCTGTGTATGTACACACCATGGGTTAGTAGCCGAGACTACTTTGATTGCTTCCTTTCACAGTAACTCTAAAAAGAATAACACAACATAAAGAAAGCACAAATAAATTCTAAAACCAAAACATTATTATACGACCATTACAGACAGTATTACATAATTAAAATACATCAACATCAGGATAAGAGACAACTTGGCAATTTTTTTAATTTTATTTTTGGCTCGAGTAAACCTCCTGGTTGTGAAACAAATTACCATTAATATTCTGCTGTACTTTATGTTTCAAATTTGTATTCCATGCTTCCACCCCCCAGTTGCTAATATTTTCTACAAAATAAATTACCTGCTGATTATTCAGTAATAAGCAAATTCTCCATTTTCTTTCATATGCAGCAGGTAGCGTCTGACACTAAGCTCATTTTGAGAAGGGGATAATTCCTTTTGTCACTAATGTGTGAACTCATTACCTTCCAATAAGCAGATAGCTGAAAACCTAAAAGCTTATGTGGCATTATTTTTAATGTTTGCTCTTTTTTTGGTGAGAGTTCCAACATTTTCAAAGCATTTTGTTGTCTGCTGAGGACAAAACTCATAGTTAGGTCAAGTTTCCTATTTTTTAAACTGTAAATTGTTTTGTAGTGTATTGTTATGTATTGTGAGTCTTATTGTGAGTATGAATGTTATGGATGTGTATTGATGTATTTTTCTGTATTGAAGTATTGTAAAATATTTATGGGGACCCCAGGAAGAGTAGCTACTGTTTCAATACAGTAGCTAATGGGGATCTAAATAAACAAACAAACAAACAAACTTGCATAAAAGGTCTGCCTCTAAGAAACAAAAACAGAATGAGTTGGTATGATTGCATCAGAGATGGGGAATAATTGTACCAGTAAATGCAAACACCCAATAATGTGCATACACAGGGTTTTTTTTTCTTTTTTTTTTTCCTGCACATACATACATAATGTTAATCAAGGAAACACATTCCCAATAGTAAAGTGAGATCAGCCACACCCCCAGGTTATGAAGCATGGGGCTTTATTCATGAAACAGACTGTACATAAACACAGACACACAAGCAACTAGTTAAATTACTGAGTTGCGGTAATAGTAAGTTGTAAATAGATAAGAAAAACTGCTTTTGTTTGTTTCGTAACACCCAGGTAAGCTTTTGCAAGCAAATAGCCGACCATACTGACCAATCAGCTGTGTGATTATTATAAATGCCTGAGACCTGGTAGCTGTTACTTTGTCATAAGCATCCAGCAAATGAGGCTATGTCAACACAGCTAACAAATTAGCTGAACACATTCAACATTATACATTGAACTAACTTAAAAGGTCAAGCATGTTGATGAATAAAATTAATTTCTTTAATAAATATTAAACGCCTTAGGCATTTTACATGGGTGTTTAATTTTTTATTAAATAAATGAATTATCCTCTCCACAAAAAACACTACATGGTTGTCAACACTATATAGACTAGTGCCCCTAATTTGAAGCCCTCTCCATGACCTCCCTGGGTACCAACCCTCTCGTTTTCTCATATAACAGCAAACTTGTTGTTGTTTGTTATAGCAATTCAGAGGTGGCATGTGCTACTGTGACAGCTGTTCCATTTATACAGACAGGGACATGTTTTCCTGTCGCCTAGCATCCCATTTCCACTAGAACACACTCCGGAAATTGACAGATAACTTTTTAAATGATTTATGATTTGATTTATTGCAAATAAATATGAAGACTTATACCTGATAATTACTTCCACAACAGTTATTTTACTCAGCTTGCTCAAAAACAGTTTTATAAATATTTTATTAAATATTTCCCTGAAATGTTATCACATTGCTTCATTACTTTTGGAGGCGGTAGAGGACTAAATTACACATGCACAAACCTGAAATGGCTATGGTAGCCGGATTGTACAAGTGGTTGCGCGGCTCTCCCAATCATTGTTACTGTATAAAATAACAATGAAAGATGTCATACACCACTACAATGCATATACTGCCCTGTACTGGAGAGAAGAGTTATCAATCAAACCAGAAGAAACAAATTTACAAGCAGGGTTTTGTGCATGACCAATGTAAATGACTACCCTGCTATCTATTTCATGTTTATTTCTCAAACGGATTATTCAAGAAAATGATTACTAAATCTTGATAGGGTCATCTTAATATGTAAAACCAATGATAACCAATTGTACATTCCAAATTCTGTTGCAGATATTGATAGTAGAATTACTTGGAATAATTACACAAGAATTAATTTCCGTGTGAGTTTTCATAGCTGTATTGCCATAACTTGGGGATATTGTTGACTTAATCTTGTTGCTATGACATAATACTGATTTTGGTGGTGAAAGGATATATTTTATGAACTCTGAGATAGATGCCTTTGTCCAATGCACTTAATGCAAAATAAAAATGTACAGCATGTCCAAGTCTGGCCCACATACTACATGACGTTTGGCCAAATCGCCACTTATGGGTCCTGATACATAGACGGCATAGATGTGAGTCGATGTACTGTATGAAACTACATTAAATTAATTATAATTAAATACTATGACATACTTCTAGTTCAGTGCCAGCAGTTTAATGGATAAAAACTCAAACATATATATTATAAAATCTTTATTTATAAAATCCTGTTCTTGTAAAATCTACTGAATAACATCCAACGGTATTTTGTCAACACTATTTCTTGGTGATGGTTTTACTAAGTCTAACATGAGTAAAGCACTTTGTAGTTTTGGCTTTTTGTGCTATGAAAGCACATTTTTAAGGCATAAAACTCTTCTGTTTTGAGCTGACTGCTATCTGGGTAAAGGAGAGGGCTTTTTTTCAGTCTTTATCATACATTTAAGTGTTCATGAAAATAATTGAAAATACAAGTAAAAAAAAAAATATTCTCCCCACTGTCATTTTAAGATGGGCCATCGGTAAAAGTGGGTGGGCCCAGGCTTATTAGGCCAGCCCACAGCGCACACCTGACTTGTATGCATATGCAATACACTAACAGTTTGTCTAGACTTGAATTCTTGGCGCAATCTAGGACTGCTGGATGTGCTCCACCGTATCTGATTCAATGTTTATGTGACAACTAAATATAAAAAAGGTAACAAAACAGTTTGCTGAATAAATTTAATTTTGCATATTCATATTTTAAAATTGCATCAGCTACCAAGCTTATTTAAATTATTTGTTTTTTTCAACCTTAATGTCTCACCATTGGTTATGCAAGTATTTTCTGCTCCACCTGACTTGAGTAAAATTAGAGATTAAAATTGTCTGGTAAAAATAATGTTGCCTTGATTTTTTTATCTTACTTTCTTGGGCGACAGATATTAAAATACTGATAGTTGTTAAACATAGGTGTTAAATTGTTTCCAAAATGGAGTATACTTAATGTTTTCTTAATTACAGTACTTCAGTACTGTCGCATATCCTTTACATGCAATGACTGCTTGAAGTCTGTGACCCATACAATGGCAGATGCAAAGCAGCCTAAATATAGCGAAGAAAAAAGACAAAGGGACAGAGCTTGTTCAAAAACTAGAGTCAACCTTGGAATTACTTCTGTTTAGTGGCATCAGCTGATGTTCGCCAAGGGGATGAAAAGCGACATGGAGTTGGCTTATTTTCTGTAGGACCTGTAGGTAACATTACTTTTAGCTAGTTACTGTACCTTATGCAGCAAGATGCCCAAGGATGGGCAGCTTTTTCATACAATTCTGTACTTTTATCAAGATGTCTTCCCCCCATGGGAACTGCTGTTACTGTTTATAGTTGTAACTTAGCTAGCTCAGTTGCTAAAAATGCTATTTTTAATATATGTGATTACCTCATCTCTTTGCTTGAAATTTTGCTTGTAGCACTTGAGGGTGTGTCCTAAACAGAGTTGTGGGTGGGGTTTGCAAACACATCTACAAGGCCCTCAAAACCCTACATAGTATACCTTTTAGTTTTCTCTTAATTTTTTTTTTATTATGTTTTACTGAAGTATGTTGATGCTCTGCTTCTCTCTCCCTCTTATATTCTTAGTCATTTATTGGTTTCTGCGAATGCTGATGTTTGAACTTTATCCTCTGTATTGGCTTTGGGAATTGGAAAGGCACTATATAGATTACATGCTCTTCTCATAATCTTGGATTTCTTCACTGGGGAGTCACCATGTATGCTTTTGCCCTGGAGAAATTTGTGATGCGCTGCTTTAAAAATAGCAGATTTTTGCTGTTGCATTATGTAATTAGGTCATTTGCTCAAGTTAAATCAGTAGTGACATCACAGCAGAGGGATGGTAGACTTGATTGTCAGGCATTTCAGCAGTAATTAACTTTAGATTTATTTGTTTTGTTTTTTCAATTATGGTTTCCAGCATATTCATGTCAGATTGACTTGCCAAAATCCTGATTGTTAAATTTTTTATGTCAAACTGATTTGTTATTAAATATAATTCACAATAAATAAATAAATTATCCATCGCTGCAGTATCAATAACTTCAAAATGGGGGTGAGAAATTACTTATAATTGAACAAATATTAAGATTGAAGTGTTCATTTATTAAATTTTGGAAAAAAAAAATAATGAAAACCATCATTCTGTTTTATAACACTGCAATTAAAATATAAATTGATTATACACCAAGTGCCACATATTATCAGCATTAAGGTCTCGGAAAATGAATTAGACAGAGGCCAGCTCTTCTAAGGCCATTTATGTGACAAATGTGATGAGACAGCTAGTAAACAGTTAATTCATGTGACAGCTGTGTCGCCTATAAGCTGTGTGTCATGGCTTCAGCGTATAATGATGGCGTAGTCACATGGAAGATTGCCATTGTTTCCTTTAGCCGGACACCTGTTTTGCATTACTACAGGAAGTGTGCAGCTGTGCTGTAGAGATGGACGCTATATAAAATGTACATGTGTACATTTAAGGAAAGGGGCTGATGCTGTTCAGACAGTAAAAAAAAAATTGAACAATTGTAAATTGCTGAACTTCTGAAATTACTGATTGTTGAGTGCTATATTTGGCAGTTGGTTGTTGGTGAATTTATTATTATCTCTTCTTGATATTTGTTGTCTTGGGTGGGCAAACATGGGACAGGAAGTTGTGCATGTACGACATGTACACACATGGTTCAAATTGTCGTTGAACATTGTGGTAGAGAGCGCCCCCTTGTTAATTCTGTACAACAAAATACAAAGTGATGGGTTATGCTGTGTTTCCCATTAATTAACTAAACCATGGTTGCCCGCCACTACTTAATTTGTCCTGCCATAGTTTCAGAATGAAACCAAAATATTTATTTGCTCATAACAAACATAAAAGATCACTTTGTGCTTTTTACACAAAGCAAAGCACCTCTCACTTGGTCCCCCCCCCCTTACTATACGTGCGCACGACGTGAGAGAGAGAACTGATTGGCTGAATCCCATTCTGTGGACTTGCGGACTTATGGACTCTAAGGCACATTCAAGTTCATGAGGGCTTAGGAATGTCCCATTGTCAAAACAACTTTTTTGTGAGTTCTCTTGCTAAGATTTTTGGAGGAATTGCTCAGTTCAATCTACGAGTCCAGAGGGCTCTGTTTGGGATTGGGTCACTGTAGTCTCTTTAGAATGCTTGAATCCTGCATCTCAACTTCCATAAACCATCAGTTGAGAACACATTCTGAGGAGATGACATTGAATTCATTTGGATATTTTCACTGGGATATGAATTATTACTGGCTGGCCAAGTTCATTACAGTAGTCTATTATCTGAGATAACTCTTGCTACATTTACATCGATGTGAACAAAGCCGTTTCAATGGTCTATTAAGTTAAAACAACAACCGTTAGCTTCACGCTTATATTGTACTAATGGGCTACATGATTTTCAGCTTCACGTTGACAAAGCTGTATCCCGACTGTGATACGTAATGTTATGTTGATTATATAAATGTATTCAATACTGTTAAATGTAAATGAAGTTCAACTACTGTTTTAAGTTGAATATTTGCACCAGATGCTCATGTAGTTGAAATATCTCCCTTCTAGAGAATCATGAAACCCATTGATTAAAGGTTTTAGCTATTTGAAGCTGTCTACACCTTTTTTTGGTGTAGAATTGTTGTCCTTGATGTTAACTTTTATTCCCCATCAAGATTTCAGTTGAATGTGAGCTCTAAATCTGCATGCGCTGCCAAATGTCTACCACAGCATCAGAGTGCGATTCCAAATGCTTTAAATAAACTAGTACAACAATGTGACAGCTTTTACTTAATTTCCTTGATCGCTCAAGTGTAGGCTCAAGCATCTTAAAAGGTGATACAACAGAATGGGTTCATGATTGGATTGTTTAACAACTCATTTTGTCATACTTTTTTGGGTTTTGTACCGACTGAGTCTATCAGCACATTCAGTGAATTTCATATGAGTCGTTCCTTTCGACCTTTTAGTAGATGAACAAATTGAACGAAAGACCAGTCTGATGTGCTCCAGCACAGTCAGCAGCATACACGAGCGATTTTGTGTCATTGATTTAATGACATAAACAGTATTTGCAATGTCTACAGCGCAGATATGAAAAAAAATCCTGTTTATATAGTGATTGCAAGCATGCCTGATGCTTACCCTTTGATAATTTAGTCTTGTCATTATGTTTCTATTAGTAATTTAGCATTCTGGGAGTTTAGGGGAGATGTAAACTACCAGGGCATGATGATGAGGGGGAGGAAGTTCAGCTCATCGGGCAAACTGAATCAGTCCAGGAGATATTTGCACTTTGGTATGTACTGAGTTTAAAAAGGAATCATTCAAAAAGATTTGATCGTAAAATTTGAAACTAACACGCACACACACAGTCAATAAGTCGATCAATGTAATCCTGGAAATTTTTAATAATTATTGTTGTTTTTTTGTGTGTAGAATCATGATTCATTGCTCTCCTGTCTTCTCCTTTTAGGCACATTAGTTGTGCTGAAGTAAGCTAAGAAAGTCAGTATGACTCTGCCCTTAAATTAAACCTTTGTTTCATTTCCCATTCTCCCATGATGATAGAAAAAAAAATTGCATTACCTGATATCTTTTCTAAAGACTTATTGCGGATTTAATTGCTCACAAGTACTGCCAGCATGGATGCTGAGCTATTTAAAAACTCATTCTGGCAAGGAGGATTGAGGAGAGATGACAAGAAATATGTGGTTAACTATGAATAAATGAATACATATTTGAAAAGCATTTTAACCAGCACGGATACCATTTAGAAGGAAGTCCCTGAAGGTGTAGCAAACTCCTACATGTCCTCAGAAATTATTAATGGGACAGAATTCAGTCCGCCTTTATTGGTCAAAAAAATGTACATGCGAAAATATGGATGAACATCTGTGAATAGGCCCTGCAGTGTGCCTTTCACAACCATTTTGAAATGAGATGTATAGCAAAACATTTTTTAAGCGGAATAGTGAAATTGCATTAATTTCCTCACCACATACTCAACCCAGCTGTTAGTCCAGGCACTGGTCATCTCCAGTCTGGACTACTGCAACTCCCTCCTTTTTGACCTCCCTGCCCCCCCCCTATCAGACCTCTGTCCTTGCTCATCTCTTCTAAAATCTTCTTGGACGCAGTGATGTCACTCACTTTCTCATCTCCCTCCTCTGGCCACCTACATCAGCTTACATCAAATTCAAAACCTTGGGGCTAGCCTACTGGGCGGTTAAAGGGAGAGCTCCATTGTACACTACCCTACACACCTATCAGAGACCTCTGGGCTTCTGGCCCCTCCCTCCCTCTGGTGGTGAAATTATCTTCCCTGCAGTCAGATCTCCTGCCACAGTCTGAAGACTCAGCTTTTCTGATGGACCTGATCCCCTTTAGATATTCTTTCTTTCTTTGAATTTCCTTTTGGATGTTCTTCATGGGTATAGTAGTGTAAAGACATCTGTCTAGTGGTACTTTATTTTGTTACAATACACATCGCTGTTGTTATACATTGCTGTGTACTTATTGATTATAATTTGGCCTCTGTCCCTTCTTAATGATAGCACATTTTGCATTCCAGAGTAATACAGATGTTCTCCACTTCTGTGTGTCACTCAGGATAAGAGCATCTCAAGTGATTGTAAGGCAATGTAAATGCACTGTACTCATTTCCTGATCTCAGTAACTACATTATCCAAGGTTCATATACTACGTAGACTCACATGCACACATACTGTATACACATATACACATGTTCGTACAAACATGTGTAACATACAGTCCTTAGATTCTTTTCTCAAGAATTTCTCAGCATTCTTATCCTCTGCCTTTTTACTCTTCACCAAAGAAAAATGGTCGCGCCCACCAGCAGAAGTGAACTAGCCCCCACCTGAGACCTGAGACACAGACTACCCTGTGTGACAGCAGAGCTGGTAAACAGCTCTGGTTGTGTGATGGACTTCCCGTTGACTCTGAGCCAACACTGACAAATCTCAGGTGTGGTTTTTGGTCATAACTGGTGATTGTGATGTGTGCAACTCCTTTACAATCTATGGACAATTACAAATGAGACTGAGGTCAAAACATTTCTTTCAGAGAGAAATCTATACCAGCTGCCATTTCCTGGGAAGATGGGCCATAGTTCCCTCAGCATCAGCACACAGCCAAAAGAAACCATTTGGTCAGGCATAGGACAGAGGTAGTTTCCCGCTGAATTATTACAAATGGATGTTAATTCATTACCTGGTGTCCCATTACTGGAATAAATCCTTGATCCACCTATGAGGTAAGTAACACAGAATGGTGGAGCAATAAAAAAACAGCCAAATCTTCACATCCAGACACTTGCAAACACGTATGTTCAAAAGATTAACATATTTCATTATATTTCCAGGTGCAAGCACACACAAGTTATGCATAGACCCCTGCATATTCACATTGCAAAAAGCAGTTCATGCATGCATGCACACATAAACATCAGGGCAGCAGTGTAGCATTATGCTTAGGGAACTGAGCTTGCAGCTCCAAGGTTATAAGATTGATTTCCAGGTGGAGCACTGCTGCTGTACCCTTGAGCAAGGTACTTAACCTGAATTGCTTCAGTAAATATCCAGTTGTATAAATGGGTTGTATGCAAAAAGAATGAAATGCAAGCTGTGAGTCACTTTGGGTAAGGGCATCTGATAAATGCCTAAAATGTAAACACACACACACACACACGCACACGTACACACTCACACACACACACACACACGCATGCATATTAATAGCACTGCCAGTATAGCCGCTGCACTGCCTGCACTGCAGTAATTTTCTATGTAAAATAATGAGTTTAGGTTAAAATAAAAACCACCGCCTGCTTCTTACCACTGAATATGCTGACATATATGGAAATATACTGCAGTGTGTGAGAGTGTGTCCTTTTATGAACTTTGCATTTTGGTCACATGCAATAACTGCTTAAAGGCAAAACCAGAAGACAACGCATGTCTTGTAAAGCACCGTCAGTGTTTTTCTGTATCAGTGACATTTGCTTATGCTTGCCTGTGCCTGTATACAATCTCTTAAATCAATGTGTGTGTGTGTGTGTGTGTGTGTGTGTGTGTGGGTCGGTGATCATTGTCTGAACAACTTGAAATGGTGATGTTTCTTCAGAGATTCAAGGAGGATACTAAGGCACTGGAAGCATCCAAAAATCCAACCCTACACCTCGAATGCCACCTGCAACTGTCCTCCAGCTGACATTCTGCTTTTGGATCCCAAGCTGAAAAGTCTGAAGCTGCTTTCAGATCAACATGAAGTGGGAACAACTCACAATGAAATGCAACTTCTTGTTAAAGGTAAGCTTCGACTAACTTTCTGTTTGGTTGGTTTAATTCTGCATTTTGAGCTAAGGTCTGGATGTAAATACATTTATTGCAGTAGTTAGTTTTTATTCAGTAGCTTACTGTATTAAAATTAAATTGAGGTAGAATTAGAAGAGCATTAGGATTGTTGCCTTTTATCGGCTGTTTTGTGGCTTGTTGTCATCTTTGTCTTTATAATTTCAAAATTAAAAAAAAAAAAACTAAATTGTAAAAAAAAAAAAAAAAAAATATGAAATGCATTTGTGAAGTCAATAAAGTTTCAGAGGCCTAATCTTTCTCTGTATATCTTTCTGGACTTAAAACACAATCGTGGATCTCAGCCACTCGAAATCACCTCAAACAGCAGAGGGATTATCTGATGTCCATGAATCCACCACTAAGGTTGGATTGGGGGGATGTATCAAATTCAAGCCATCGAAGGAGGACAATCTCGACAATCTCAACTGGTGGAAGGACCATTCAATAATGTTTCTGAATCTGGCACATATTGCTCCTTCAATTTACTCAATTCCAGCGCCATCGCAAGTGAAAGAGATTTTTCCACAGCTGGACTTATGATCCAAGAGAGAAGAAGCCAACTGAAACCCGTGACAGTGGATGCCGTCCTTGTCTGCATAGTAATCTAAAGAAACACTAAATGGTGAGTTTGACTTGGCATGAGCCAGCCTTGGCTGTAAAGATACCAGTCTGTTAAAACATGTAATTAACTTTTGGTCTGTTTTGGCATCAGCCAGCCTGACCTTTCACATGCTTACGCACATTATAAGGCATTTTCATTTACTGTTACAATTGTTCCGCACCTCTGATACAGTCAGACCGACTAGGTGATATGAATGTAACATTGGACTGTGTGTACACCCTAAAATACATATGCATTAACCCAAACACAATATTACACTTTAATAAAAGCTGGGAATGTGGACTTTTAAACCCTGTGAATTGTTTGATTACAAATCAGATTATTGGGACAAAACAAGAAAAAAAAAAAGTCTTTGTCCCAACCATTATGAAGCTCATTGTGTGTATGCACACATGGAAGGGTTACATGTAATGAAATTGTGTATCTGTATGTAAAATGCAGAACAAATGTTGGGAAGAATCTTTCAGCAACAGTGCACCTTTGTATGATCTTTTGTGTGGGACTATTTTTAAAATGCAAATAAAACAGGAAGGCGAATCTGTTTTATTTGAGTTTGTTTTGCGATGCCAGTGCCTGAGGTATGGCTCATAACAGAACCGAAACATTACAAGGCAGAACAGCCTTCGACTGACAGGCTTTGAACAAGCTTTTTTGTTTAAATGTTTTAAATGTTCGTGAATTTAGAGCCTTGGGATTTTTTTCCGTTTTAGAAAAAGAATGATTTGGTGCAAAGTCATTCAACATAGCAGTCCTAATAAATGTAAATTGCAAAACTTTTCCTGGAAACATATAATTATTTCTCCGGGTGAAGAAAAATGATCCACGTGAGTCATAAAGCAAATGCTGAATTTCTATCCGTGGGTCTAGGGTCTGCAGAAATACACCTGTCTCTAGCTAAACAGAATGTGTAATTATGCAACATGACTCACTGTTGGAAGATTCAAGTTACACTTTGAACTCATCAATCCCAATTTGAATTTTGTCTACAGCAAACTAAAATCAATAGAAATCTGGTCCTGAAGCGTTAGGGTTCACCTACAATCTGTTCTTTAACGTAGAAGGAATATTGGGCATCAACAAAGGAACTAGCACTCTTTCATTCAAGCAAGAAAAAAAAAACACAAAATAATAATAATAATAAAAAACAAATAGTAGTGAGTCTAATTGTGCTACCAGTTGCCCCCTGGTTCACCCATCGGTCCCTCAGGCTGGCTATCTAGTGGATCTTCAGTGCACTGTGTGTGTATGGAAGATTTCGTCTGTCTACTGCGCTGGCCAGTGAAGCACACTCATGCAGTACACAAGCCTGATTTACATCTGTGCCGCCATTTAGTTACTCATTGGAGTAACAAAATATTCATCTTTTCTCATGTTATCCTTCAAACATGTTTGCAAGATATAACTGAGTTTCCAAACGAACAACAGAACAAACAAACATTTATATTAAATCAAGCTGTAACTTCTTTCCACTAATATTGTTAATATTCAACTGAACAATACAATTCAGGCTTTCTAGCAACAGATGCCTCATTTGATAACTAAGCAAGTTTCCTAACTTGACTGGCTACCTAGTCAGTGAAGGCAAACAAAAGTGGCTTGCTACAAAACCAGCTACCTTGCCTAGATAAATAATGAATGAAGTGATAGTCTTTCAACGCAATATGGGAGAATGAGAATCAGTACTGTTGGTGATAGTAGCCAATTGTCCGTTTGCATTTCTCAGTACAGTCACAGCTGAGTAGGGCAATGGATTACTGCCACTGTGATTTTTTTTTTCTCTCTCTCATTCAGTATCTTGTAACAAGAAAATTCACATACCAAGATCCTATTCTCATTGTAATGACATAACATCTTGTTAAAAGAAAAAAAAGCCTTTCGTTATAACAAAAAACTTTTCTAGTTATAATCAGATTCTATTCTCATTATAACGACATACCAATGTATCTCGTTATAACGAAAACATTTTATTGGGAAAAAAAAAATACTGGGCTGAAAAAAAAGAAATTCTCACTGTGGCAACGATGTGCTGCCTTAGTTGAGGTTATCGCAGGAAGAACTTCCCCCTGCAGAGCTCCTATGTACGGTACACCAGAGAGAGATCATTAACTCAGCATTGAGAGGAGCTTTTCCACCGTATGAATGCTGATGATTGAATGATGGTGCTGTTGCAGGTCATTCAGTTTGTTTTTATCCAGTAGGAGAATACTTTCTTCATTCAAATTTGTATTCTTTGATGTATCTGACATTTCCTGCTTGCCTGCTTCTTATAGGCATGTCAGTGCTCTCTTTCCAAAGATAAAGAACAAATCAGTTATTCTGTCACGTACATCAGAGATTGAACTGACACGGGCTAACCTACAGCAAAAGTTTGAGCACAAGAAATAAATAAAAAAATCCCAAACGCACAGATGGTTAACCACAGCTCCGGTCGTGAGTCAGCAAATGTTACAGTGTTGATACGTGAACCAGGCCAAAACAACTGAAGAGTAACTTTTTCATTTTGCTTTAGAGCAAGTCACCTCACCACAAGTTCCTTGCCTTACAAAGCAACACTGAAGTAAACAAAAAAAAGAAATTCATAATGAAATAATCACAGTCAGCTTTAAAATGAAAATTTATGCACTCATTGTACAAAGATCAATTTGAGCACTGACATACAACCCTGCCCTAAATTACAGGTTGTTAGCTTCAAGTACAAAGTTAGTAGTTAATGGCCAGCACACTTACAAAAGATACCCTTTATTCAGATATGATGAGAATTTCTGACTGCTCTCTGTAGTAATAACTTTGAGTCCTCACTTCAGTCTTTGGCTCTCTTTTTTAAATCGATAAAAAAAACTGAAATGTACAAGAACAGCGTATTTTCCGGAACAAAATTAATTCCATAGTACTTTATTTTTTTTCTAAATAAATTCATCTATGCATTCATCTATACTGAGAGAGAGAGAGAGAGAGAGAGAAAATATAACAAACAACCAAGATGGAAGGATGCTGTAATTACCAGGAGTGCTGAGAAGGAAACAATTTTCCTGAATCTTGCCCTCAGAAATGCTACGCAAACTTGACCACATGTTGTTCAAATATGTTAAATAAAATGTATCGATGCATCAGTTTACACATAACACGTTCTTTCTTTCCAAGAGAGATGATAGGTGAAGAAGGGCTAAAAAAAACCCACTATTTTGCTTTAGTTTCTTTTTGTAATACTTTGTTGTTGTAGCTTATTGATTTATAGCTGAGACCATGAAGGAGAATGGCAAAGCATTGTTTTATTTCCCTTCGTAGCCTCCTTGTGTAGCCTATACAGATAAATACACTTGTCGGAACTGGATAACTGTATCTCCCTGTGTCTGACCATTATGTCCCTCCCAGGGGTGTCATGTGATATGACAGCCCATATTTCAGTTTCAATTGGAACCATTAAAGACATGCAAACATCCAAACAGGGAAGGGTTAACTCTACAGTCCAGTTCTCTTGTAAAGGTAAAAGGGATAAAAGTAAAAATAAAAAAATAAAAAACTATTGTGTTGCATGATTGGTTTGAATTATGATGATTCTTACACATTATGGAACAGCTGGGGGATGTTATTTTAGAACTGTCTCCTTGGTAACGGAAATCAATCAACAACAACTCCAAAATCCACCAGGGAAATTTTTAGGCAGCATCATATTCAGAGAAGTACATTTTTTGGACTATAAACCTGCATCATATTCATTTTTTGGGTTTCAATGGTACAGTACATACAGTTTTTCTCAGTATTAATAAAAACAAAATTGACTTACATACAAAGAAAGTTATAGTTCTGACCAAAGTTTATTGAAAATGCTACACCCCCCCCCCTATTTTTAAGGTACAGTGTAGCAAGATTAAAACTGGATTTGTCTGCCCACATTGCGCTGATACATCACACTTAATATTAGATTTGTCACAAGGCCTGTGAGGGTTCTGAAATTTGCAGAGGACTGATGTTTTACCACTGCCCCCTGAGGATAGTTATGAGAGCACAGAGTGGAAAATGCAGAGGTGAATGTGCCACATAGAGGAAACTTAGCAGCTTTTGTCAGCAGAAGTGTCAGGAGAATGCAGCATTAGAATGCATTTTTTACTTCTTTTTTACATCTTGAAAAGCGATTAAAATTTAGACAGGCAGATGTATTCTTAGGTATATTTTAATTTCTGCAGTGAACCTCTCTAAATATAGGTCATTCTCTCCTTGTATACAAATATGTAAGTGCAATATAAGACAGAGATCTGGAAGACAAATTTTAACTGAAGATAAAAGCTTCAGTGAAGGCATGCAATGTTTTTTTTTTCTATTCAAATTATACAGGTGATTGCTTTAATTACTCCACTTAAAACATGTCCTACCCCCAACCCGCATGCATTTGATCTGTTTTTAGTTAGTTACATGAACATACATACATGGCATCCAAAATGCATTGATGGTAAATGGACTGCATTTATATAGCGCTTTTATCCAAAGCGCTTTACAATTGATGCCTCTCATTCGCCAGAGCAGTTAGGGGTTAGGTGTCTTGCTCAAGGACACTTCGACATGCCCAGGGCGGGGTTTGAACCAGCAACCCTCCGACTGCCAGACAATCGGTCTTACCTCCTGAGCTATGTCACCCCTTACCTCCTGAGCTTGATGCTACTACCAGCTGTTTACTGATTTTTCAGACATGGCTATGCCTGTACACACCAGCCTATTAAGTATTTATGTGTTACTTTTTTTTTCAAACACACTGATTTCTAACTCAGTGAACAATTTTACTTGAGTTTGTGCTAGAAGCACATCTGGATAGGGCTGGCAACTCAATTGCTATTCTCAGCATTACCCAACACAAACAGTAGTTTCTGAGGAAACTGAGATGTAAAGGTCTGTTCAGGTCAAAAAGTTATCACATGGCAAGATTGTTTCATAACATTTCAGAAGAAATTGTGTGCAAATTACCAAAGTGAACATCTGGTTGTGGTAAATCTTCAGCCCATAGTTAAAGAAAAAGAAGATGGATTAGCTCAGAACTCATTATGGAAACAGTCATTTAATGTGTTAAGCATCATTAGGATGTGGACTGTTTAGGCTTTAATTCTATGTTCCCAAGTTATATAGATTTTATCTTCTGCCATTCTTGTCTCTTTCTGATCTGAGGCTGGGACGTATAGTCAAGGGTTTGAGCCCCAGCCTGATCTACTGTCCTGTTCATAATAAAAGTCTGCAGTGGTGATCCAACCTCGGGCATCTAGCTGCGTAAAGTAACTTGCTAAAAGTAATGATACTAACAGGTCCAACAGAAAACAGGTGGACTGCGCATTGCTTTTCATCCCCTTGGTGAACTTCAGCTGACACCACTGAAGTAAAGTAATTCCAAGGTGGACTCTTGTTTTTGAATGATCCCTGTCAGCTGGTCTTTTTTGCTTCACTGTGTCTAGGCTCCTTAGCATCTGCCATTGCAGCAGCTGACTCGTAAAAAAAAACACTTTGCTGGAATTTGATCCCAAGCCACAGGCTCTGTAGCCACATCCACCCCTCTCCACACAGAAGAGCATGCCATGCCCAGAAACGTCCTGAACACATTTTAGAATAACAAATACAGGCGCACAAATTTGGCTAAAGTGTGTAAAGACAGATTGCCAGTACATCATAGATCCTTAGCATTGATATTTTATAATATTGTCATAGTATTTCAAGTCTTTGGCCAGTAATTGTCTTGTTTTCTCCCCTAGCCCAAATGGAGGTTTTCTGATTTTGATAATTAGCCTTTGGATATATTCTGATTGGTGTATTTTAGATTTGTAATGTGTTATAGAAATTTTAAGCTGATATATCTCTTCTACGTATTCCACTGGTATGTAATCTTTGATTTGTAGTGGTAACAGAGCATGAAGAAACATAGGCTATTAACATAACATTATTTAAAGGTAGTATAAAGTAACTGAAATATATATCTGTAACCATCTATTGCAGTTTGGAAGTTGTAGGACTTCACAAAGAAATAAATAAATTGATAATGCACAGCCTAATTTGAAGGCAAGCCTTTGGTTACTATTTAAAGCTTGAAATAAAAATGATGCACTTCTTAAAAATCAAGTCAAGTACTACTGAGAGTTTAATAATGTATGTAATCTACTTTCTGGAACACCACCTTAAAAACCAACTTAAAAGTGACGTTCTCCAAATGGTGATTCAAATTGACGGCACCACAGGTTTGAAAATAACATCTGAAAGCGGGCAACATGAATCCCCTTTTGGCCTGATTATACCACATCTCATTATGTTGGGCACATGTTGACTTAATTTTGGTTCTTACTCCAAAGAAGAAAAAAGGACAACAAAAAGATAAACAGATCAAAATGATATAATATATATAACTTTACAGTCTACAGCTGTGCAATAGGTGTTAAGCGTAAACCACAACATAATTTATATTTTTCATAAAAGATACCCAGTCTGACATATACTCTAGCAGTTTAATTTTACACTGTATCAGTTGATTTTTTCCTGTGTGTTTAGCCAGCTGGTGGCCAGTTTCAGAGTCGTTATGCTTGAATATGACATTATCTCATTTTTTCTTTTACAAATGTATTACCCAGCAGGCATCAGATGGTCTATTAATGCTGGTTTATAAGAACCATAAAAGTGATGAAGAAAAAAGGCAATTTAGCATTGTACCTGCAGACGAGGATGCATCCAGCACCATCTCAGTCCTGCTGTTTCATACATCCCACTTACTACTGGCCTTTAAGTTGAAATAAATCTTTTGGAAACTGCCTAATACATAAATATAATTACTTGAAAAAGCACATAAAACATTGCTCCTATGAAACTGCGATTGAGTTTGACATTTTTTGTGATGTATTATTTGCTTTGTTTTCACCTTGGTACACCTCTCTCTCTCTCTCATTGACTCTTTAGTGGGACAGCTGATGTGTGATGCTCACACAAATGCACTATAAAAAAAATATGAAATCAACTCATATTTCAGCATATAATTGCTTAATCCAATACATTTACACAGCTATTACTCACCTGGACTTAAATTAAATTGAGTACATTTTAATAAATTATCCATAAGTTTTAATCATTGTCATAGGATTTTAAATGTATTCAATAATATTGTATGTCACTTTGTTTCCACATTTTTATTATTTCTAATCTACTCAATATCTATATAGAATAGTATGGATAGACAATTAGAAGGTGTCTAATCCTCACATATAGGCACTACGGAATGCAGGGGCTATAAATATATAATACTGCATGCAGTGATCAAATGGTGCATAATAATTAAATCATGATTATGTTTCAGCACTAAATATTAAAATAATAACCAGTAACATAACATAACATATGTACATTCTTTGAGGTGGTAGGCTCAAACTCATATCCAAATAATCAGACCAATGATGAGGTTTAGTGAAATAGAATTTTTTAAACAAACAAACTAACATGGCCAATTTAAATGTCTATCCCCACACTTTCCGTGTAAAACTAATGATAAGATTGTATATTTTGTTTCCATATTTGGTTGCAGTTATTGATAGTAGAATGGCGAGGTATAATTCCACAAGAATTTGTAGTTGCAGATGAGACTGCAGGGTGTGTGTTAAATGGATGAACTGCATGACAATGGTGGCACTTAGAAACTCTGTATGTCGTGTAGTTGTTGTGTATCATCTACTAATAAATCTATAACACAGCATTTGTTGTTTCCATTCATAGCTTGGTTGCCGGAGCACTGAATGTCTAAGTTGAGCAATCTCAGGACGCTGGTGTCTTGGCCACTAGGGGGCTTGTGCGAACAAGATTAATACAAAGCCGGCCAGTTGAAATCTGAGGTGAAAGAGGGTATGTATGTCACAACAGACCCCGTTTTCCCCTGTGTTCACTAATGTCACAATACATAACTGCTAGATATACAGCCTTACCATAGATTGTTCACCAGCCAGATTAAAAACCGATTTTACCCTGAATATTAAATCATAAAACAGGTAAGTTAATGTTACAACTACAGCTAGTTCCAAAAGGAGAACTGATCTTCAGCTTCATTTCATGTAGATGTAGATGTGTACGATGATTAAAACCAAAGACTTCCCAATGAGTAATATCCATTAATTTTCTGTCTCTTTGATTTCACTCATAAAGTACAATTCAATTATAATAAACATGTTATGGTTGGATTTATTCAACCAAAATCACTAAAATTCAATTTAAAATTAATGAATTCAAATATATTGAATTGAATTTCATATTAGGCCAAATTACTTGCATTCATATTTATTACTTATATGTTGCTTTTTGTTTTTTAATTTAATATTAATTCCCCCGATCTTACTTTTTACAGTGTGGTCCAAATATCACCTTTTACCAGGCACACGCCTTGTTCCAATGATTTTTCTCTCCCTGCTGTTGATGTTAAAATGCTTGTTTGAGTTCCACTGTGCAGCTCCACACAAATGCTGAGGGGCATTGTGCTGTATGCAACCTTTTCTGTTTTTCAGTCAATGACAACATGAATGTTATCCATTTAACAAGGTAAACATGCCCTTCAGATCAATTTTTGTATTTCCTCTCACCATTAGACATTCCTCAGCACGAAGTGACTCCACATGACACCGTTCTAATAGGTCAAGCTCTCTCCGCAAGAATTCCTGTCCTCAGCCCTCAGAACCCTAGGACCCTTGGCCGAGTCACAATTACATTTTCCAAGTTAAGGAACAAAGCCTGATAGTGAAATGGTTAAGACATGCTATCTCCTGTCTGTTTCATTCATTGGAGCTGCAACTAGACACTGCAGTACATGCTGATTCACTTCTTTACACACATTTATGTACTTATCAATATATAATAATAATAATAATAATAATAATAATTAATAGTGTAGTGTGTCATTTTATTATGTGTAGTAATAGTCATTTGGTTAGTATCTAAAACTAATAATAACAGTACTTATAATAATGTAAAATTATGTTGTCTGAAGGTTCTTTTCTGCAGTGTATGATTCCTTTGAATAATATGATCGATGTAGTACACTTCCGCAAATAATATGTTGTAACTCTCAGAATTCATGATCCATGCCATAACACAAAGGCATCTCAGACCATGAAAAATAATGTTTAATTCACAGAATAGTCACAAATAGACACATGACCACGAGACATATTTTCTGAATAATATCTAGCCATCAATAATTTGAAAAGTCAGCTGGCCGTGATAAGCTCACCACAAGTATCTTCAGAGTATCTCCAAGTAGAGGCAACCAGCACATTGTGTTTCTTCCCTGTCCTGCTTTCTTCACTTCTCCACTCACTTCACTTAGTCAGACTTGGATGGAACATTATTTATTTGACACACACAGTGCGCAATGTTCAACCTTGTGGGGAGGATCCCCAACTGTCACTTCAGAAAGCTGAGGTCATGTGATTGGGATTCTGGTCCCATGGACCCAAAAGCTGAATGCCTGAACATACTGACTCAATATCTTGCAGAAGAAGACTCATGGTGGAGTACATGTGGCATTTCACATATATATTGACATATATGTTTTAAAATAAAATAACCATGTGGGTTTATTATAAATTATTATTAATCATTCCCTGTTGATGCAAATATATATATATATATAGCCTAGCCCAAACCATGAAAAATAGCCCCAGACCATTATTCTTCCTCCACAAAACATTACAGTTGGCACTATGAATTTGAGCAGGTAGCGTTCTCCTTGCATTTGCCAAACACAGATTCATCCGTCAGACTGCCAGATAATGAAGCGAGATTCATCACTCCAGAGAACACGTTTCCACTGCTCCTGAGTCTGATGGCGGTGTGCTTTACACTACTGAACATTTGCCATTGAGCATGGTGATCTTAGGCTTGTGTGCGGCTTTTCGGCCATGGAAACCACTTTCATGAAGTTCCCGACGAACAGTTCTTGTGCTGACGTTGCCTCCAGAGGCAGTGAGTGTTACATGCTACGCGTGTAAGCACTTGGCGGTCCCATTCTGTGAGCTTGTGTGGCCTACAGCTTCGCAGCTGAGCTGCTGTTGCTCCTTGACATTTTCTCTTCACAAAAACACCACTTACAGTTGATTGGAACAGCTCTAGCAGAAATAATAAACACAATGTACTGCTATGACCTGGATATGGCCCTGATATGCAGGCTAACAAATTAGTGCTAAATATAATAAAATTGTGGGAAATGTGGTGACTATATTTTCAGTCAAAGCTTGGTTTTATTTTCTTAAAAAAAAAAAAAAAAAGTCAGTAGACAATAAGAACAACAAAATGATATCTTGTTATAAAAACCCCAAAATGTGCAGCATTCTGTAATGCCGAGCAGTGTTGGAAGTGTGTTTGGTATGCTCGGTTCATTCTTTTACACTGTCAGTTAAGCCTGGTTTGAAGCTATCTGACAGCTCCTGCACACAAGTGCCTGCATGTGTCCATTCAAATTAGTTGTGTTAGGTCAGGGTCAAAAGTTCTGTGATATTTATAAAGTACATCAAGTAGGTAGCAGGTCCCATGGCACCATTGCACATTTCAGATTCAGAATTCCAAAACCCTTATTAACCCACTGTTCACTGTTAACTGTAAGTGCTGTTCATCTGGAGCCCATTTATCCCCTTATTGCACAAGCCAAATCTTGCCAATCCTTGCCCATTTAGGGGGTACCCTATTTAAAGCCTTATAACTCCAGAGAGACTTGAAAAATGGCTTAAATAAAGCAAGACATTTGTACAATTTACAATACTAACGCAGATTAGTTTATATTCATAATTTTGGAAGAAATAAAGTGCCACAATTGCAATTGTTTTGACAAAAAATCAAAAATGAATTTGCACTTTTTAAGTTTGCAATGAAATACTGAGAGATTGCAAATATACACCAGGTTAAATAATGAGAAAGATATTTTTAACCTTCTCCCTTCTCTCACCCTAGCCAAGATTCCAACTTCTCGTCCAAAAATTTGCGTGATGGTGTGTTTTCACATCACACAGATGTCCTAAAATGACCACCAGCACCACACAGCTGAAATAAAAATAAATACATAAACAAACAAAATAAAACAAACCTCTTCCACAGTATAGTCTGAGTCACAGCATGCAAGGAAACAGCAAAGATGTTTGTCCACCCTCCCTGATTCTTCTGAAAGCTGCCATTAGCTGCTGTATATTTTGTTTTGTAGTTCTGTATGACACAGCATACTAGATAATTTTATTTCCAGGAATATCCCATTCTAAACTGTTCTAAATTCAACTAATGTATTGATGATGTACATTCAGTAATACAGCTTTGTTAAAAAGAAGTATAAAGCAGCTAAATTATTCACACAGTGCCAGTAAGTAAAAAACAACAAGTTGACCAAGCATGGCTCCTGTATCTTAACACTTTAGGAGGAAATACAATTGATGTGAGAGAGAACAGATATGACTTGTAACATATGCATGACAAAACATGAATATATTCCTGCAATGCTCCCCAAAAAGTGTCTCAAGAAACCATAGTTTTGTTGTCACTTCCATAGTGCTGTGAGTAACTACTGTGAGTATTGGATTCTTTCCACACTATGGAGAGAAAAGCTATTAATGCATTAATTTTATTATGCCTGCTGAACCTTTGACTCAGGTGAGTAAGTAAATCTAATTTAAATTCTATGTGTAGACAAAGCACCATGGTAAGTTGACTGAATGCCTCCTGCATATTAGGGAGATTTCATTGACCTCTGTGAAACTGCCCATTAACCACTGGGGCAGTTTTAAGGCCACATACTTTCCATGTTTGTGTGTATTTCCTTTGAGTTATTCAGACTTCTACACAAAAGTACATGAGAACACAGATAAAAGGGAAAAATGCAGTAGTCTTGAACTACTGGCACTAGCATAACATCGCTGTAAAACAGTATTAAAATCATGTTGAACAAAAAATCTGAAAATTATTGAAAAGCACCTCCCCCCATGTTCTTATAATAAAAAGAGTTAATATATGTATTGGATATAGCTTTGTAAGACTGCTTCAAAGATTAAAGAGCACGTTGGAGTATAGGACGGGAAAGTGAGGTGCACTGATCCTGACCTCAGTCTGAATAAGGTCTGCATGGGCTCTTTATTCAGTACTCAGTACTCAGTACTCTACCTTTGGAGATCTTTTAGCATGGAAGAGAGTGTTTCTCATGACTCAGCATTGATTTTAACAACAGTGTTTTTCATTTTATATTTCTGATAATGCACAGGGAACATTTTTTTTATTTTTTATCACAGTCTCAATTTCTAAAAGCAAATCAATCCCTTTTATAGTATTGATCTTAGGAGTGGAAATGGGATTCTGTTTAGTTCTCTCTCCTGGAGCTAGCCATCATCCAGGAGGTCATAATCACTCCAGCACTGCACTTTCATCGGAGCCAATCAATAGCGACCTTTAGTTCTTCAACCTGAAGAATGCTCTAAAATTGTCTTCTCCACTAAACCACCTACTGCGGTGGTGCCATTTCAGAATGTTAACATGAGTACCAGTCACAAAATGTCTTCGCATCCATGAAAAGTATGTCAAACAAACAAGTAAAACAGTCCAAATCACATTGTTAGAAGAGCTCCATTACTTAAGTTATTAGTCACTTTCTAGACATGCAGCGGAATATTTCAGTCACACTCTTGTTTTAATGGTAGAAAAAAGCTTTTCCTTTTGACATTGTTCCCTGGCACAGTTCATTACAGTGCAATGTGCTCACTCACCCTCTCAGCACCCAAAGTTCAGCTTGGGGTCTTTTTTATTTTCCTTAGGCAATAACAAATGGATGAATGCTGAAAATGTCACTTTCCGAGTAACTCATTTGGGAAATGGAACTCCATGCTCTAAATGTGAATTCAGATCAGATATTTGATCAATTACTGTCTATAAAAGATTTTCTCACCAGCTAACACTTTCACATCTTCTGGGAATGCACTGTGATGCAACCTATTACACTATATCTCTGACAGTCAGCTGCGTTTGGATGCACAGCCTAGCCTGAATCATCTTCATTTGGGGATGGCAAGGTACCTGCATTTAATGGGAGCATTATAGTCTGTCCTGTGTGTGTGTGTGTGTGTGTGTGTGTGTTTGTGCCTGTGCCTGTGCATGTGCATGTGTGTGTGCATGTCTGTATGTCTGTCTGTGTGTGTGTGTGTGTGTGTGTGGAAACACATCAGTGGCTCATGTAAATACACTGGGGAAGTGAAAACACTTGAGCCACAGCTGTACTTTCACAGTGTGGGCGAATTACTATATGAGTGATCTGAGAGGTATAATTACAGAATCCATCTTTGGGGAAAAAAGTGGAAACATATTTAACCATACAATACCTCTGGGGTTACTGACCCTGGTCCTGGAGTGTCTCAGGGTTCTCTGGTTTCTGTTGTCCCTCAGAATATAATTGGTCACCACCTAAGGCAGACTATTACACAAAGAACTTGCCTTGACCATTTTCTGTTTTCCTTGGTATGAATTGATTGCAGATTTTAAGGTAAGAACAAAAACCAGCAGACCCTGCGGCCCTCTCGGTTTTTGTCCAAACCCTACAATCGACCCCATGGTATGTCACTTAGCTAATTGTGGGCCTGGGGAATCTGTCTGTTTGTGGGAGGAGATCTTCAACTCTCAGTCTGCAGCTTTGAAGCACTCCTCCAACTCAAGGTTACACTCAAGATCTAGGTCAGTCATTTCCTAGCTGAAAAGACAGTTAGTGCTGATGTCCTGTACTTACACTACCTAAATTTTCAATTGTTCATCAGAGATGATCTTAAAACATAAAGTACAGTTACAGCCGGCAGAATTTTCATTTTCATATGCAGCACTTGCCTTTAAGATGTTTTTTTTTTTTTTTTCATATGAAGGGTAATTGTTAAATTCCCTGTGGATAATATATCCCCACAAATGCACAATATTCCTGACCCTGCGGCTGATTTGCAAAGTGTTCTGCATTGCCACACCTCATAATTATTACTGCTGAAATGGCTGGAGTCTAGAAAGGACTGTTCCCAGACATCCCCAGACTGGATTAATTAGGTTTACGAGTGTGCCATCTAAGGACTCAGAATGCAAATGCAAAGGTAAAAGGAATCTTTAGGGCTAAAGTGATCTGAGAGATCAAATTTAATTCATATTCAGCATTCAAATGAACTTTAGTGTGTATTCCTTAGGTACTGTGTGTGTGTGTGTGTGTGCATGCATGTGTGTGTAACCTATACATCTTATCTGTCTTAGAAGGAGCCTTTTAAATAGGAAAATAATAATAATGGCAACAGAGGGTTTGTATAAAATTGTGAACGTATTACACCTGGCTTTACCTAACAGTGGTCTTTAATATAATCAAAGTTTTGTTTGTTGTTTTTTTTTTTTCTCAACACAAAGATTCAACAGTGCATTAAGAGTGAATGACATCCAATCAGTTCAAGAGTTAGTTCTGAACACATGGATACATACACAAAGAAACCCCAACTTCTTATACTTTACACTTATGGCTGTAACAGTGTACCTACAGCTCAAATTACTCTGTAACTACAGTTTTAGGTACACTGTAATTACTACATACAGTATGTACATGTTACAACATTTTACTTATGCCTGTAAAATCAATGAGCTAACTTAAACTCCTACTTCATGATGTCCACTACAGATATTCAAAGTTCAGCATTAAAATGTGAAACTTTTTTTAACAACAACCTACTTCTGTGATTAGTGTTATTACACAGTTATTAGGGTCCCTTAAAATGCAGCAGAACCTTCTTCTCTAATCAATTGCCAAACCATGTGTCATTAAGGTTAGTTATGTGACAAAAGCTTTAAAAAAATAAAATAATTTAATAGCTTCTGCTTTTATAGTTGTGACCTTTCCAATCAAACTTATAATAGCTTGAGACAAAGCAGGATTTAGTACTGAGAAAAAAATGGTGAAAAAGAGAAATATGTCATTTTAAGAAAGTTTAGATATGAGTCTGCCCAGAGATGGTTTGATGTTGTTGGAACACATTTTCATCTCAACTCGTTAAATATTGCAGCTTGGGCAAGGGCTCTTCCCGTCGTTATTCGACGCGTTGTATAGACTTGTCCTCGGCTGACGAGTTCGGTAGCCCATTGACTACTAGGCTACTGAAATAAACTACGTCACCCTGCATGCATTAGCCTAGGTTTATGTTGATGTTTTAAAAATAATTTTTCGTGTAGCCTATAGTATTAAAATGACATAATTGCTGGTATATTTCGGTATATGTGTATATGATTTTAAGTAATTAAATTCAAATAGGTCACAATAGTATTGATTATCTAACAAATACGAGCGCCAAATTTGCGCTGAGGATCAGGCTACTGTCTGTCCATAGCGTCAAAATCCGCCAAAGTGGTAATTAAATTCAATGGGTTACCAAACTCATCAACCGAAGACGCCCAAGTCTATCCAACGCATCGAATAGTGACGAGAAGAACCCTTGCCCAAGTTTCAATATTTGACGAGTTGGGATGAGAACGTGTTGGTTGTTCACATCATTATAGAGAACGAATGGTTTCAGTTTATTTTGTACTGTTTGCTGGGCGTTCATTTTGTTAATGCAATGGGAGGGCTTACACAAATCGATCAATAACAATTTAATTCAGACAAACAGCCATGTAAGCCGTTTCCGTGGTCCTCTGGTATTGTGTAATATACCTTAATGGATAATGATGTGTAAACATTACTTATTTCTTTGTAAGATGACTGCCAATTAGATAAATGCTTACAACATTTCACTTTTAATCTCTCCCCCACACCAAAACAAAAAGACAAAGAAAAACCAGTGGAAGACTAATCAGGGCTGTTTTCTGTTTGTTGCTTGTTGGTTTTGGTCTTTTTAATTTTACAGGTACAAAAATGCAGTTGACTGAAGACGCAGCCTTAGAGGTTTTATACAGCTTTGTCCAGTTGTTGCAATGCCATGTACATTCCCATTTTTACAGCAAATGTTCTTACTTCTGACAATTGCTGACATGCTGATGAGCCCTTCATCTTTCACTGTACGTTGCTGAGTGCACATCCTCCCAATGTTACCGAAGGGTGTGATTGAACAATTACTATAATTAAACAATTATTATAATTTTAAGTGACAATGCAATTTGGCTGAGGAAATGGAACACTGGCTGCGTTGAATTACCAATAACCAATTGTGAAGGCATAAGCATGCAGTGGTGGTGTACCACCCTTTGTCAAACTCATCAGGAGATTGGCTGTAATTAGTGTGCTGTCATTAGTCTGTACCTGGGTTATGGTATCGGGGGAGTAAAGGTTTGAAATCCAGTATGTGAGTCCACAATTAGAATTAGTTGAAGATTATCAAAGTATATATATGTATATATTTAATATTGGCTTTTATGTCATTTTTCAGACTTTTGTACCCAGTGTAATTTACTCCAGAGGAGAAATAATTGTTTGTCATACTGGCTTTATTCTGAGCAGAAAAATTTACCTGTCCATTTCTGTGATAGAGAGCTCAGTCACCTGTGACATTGCGTTCCTCGACTCTTCTGTATCCCTGACCTCATTACCACTGGGGAGAGGGGAGCAGAGACTCACTTTCAGGGCTGTGCACAAATTTAGTGTTGAGCTGTATCGGCTTCTAGTTGTAAAAGAAGAAAGAAAAAGACCTATTAATAGAAGGGTTTGAAAATCCCCCATACAAATCGACCCCCATCACTGCAGTGACATTTAGACAGCTGATATATGAGTTCGAATAGAGCCTTGACGTCTGCCCATGATAGACGTTTTGCCAACTCAAAAAACCTTGCCAAATTTCTCCTTCATAAAATCAAACATTCTAAATGCTGGCAGGTGCCCAGTCTGAAAATCCCTTGTTCCACTAAGACCCTTTTTTCCCAACGTTTCATTCTTCCTCTGTCTTTTTTGTGGGGTGGGTATGTGGGTATCTTCCTTTGACAGGATGGAACATCAATTCAATAGACAGGTATAGATAACAAAAATGGCACCTAGGGAACAGCAGTAAAACATGACAGGCAGTGTGCGAGAGTATATCCTAAAGGCTGTAAAGTTAAACACAAAATCTTACAAAAAATTATAAAAATCTGTGACATGACTGGAAATGGTTAAACTGTTTCCATATTAAAATAAATAAATAAAAAGAACAACACCAACAGAAAATGTATATTGAAGATGGTTGGCAAAAGGCAAATAGTCGCAAAAAAAGGTCTGATGAAGAGCAGGTAATTAAAGATGTTTTGACATTTGATCTTTTGAGAGCAGTAATCTGTCAATGAGAGAGGGCGTTAGTGAAACCAATAGCAGCTGTAGACAGGGGAATTGCTTTAATTAAGAAGTGAGGTGCAGTTAAGAATAGCTTCTTCATTATACTTCGGATCATTCTAGATTTCGATTCTAGGCAAATTGGTTGAACCCTACCTTCTTTACCGCAATTAGAGGGAAGGATTTTCCTCATTTGTACCATGTGTGTGGAAAAAAAAGCAATCAGGTGACAGATATAGAATGGAATGGAAACCCACAATCATACAAATCAGCCCTGAAATTGGCTTCGAGCTGTCTGTCCTTGAGAAATTGGTGTGGACTGTGTCAAACACCATTGCCAATTATTGTGAAAAGCTCTTGACACAATGACAGTCCACAGGTAGAAATGGTTCACCTCTACATTTTCAATGACATTTTCCCATAAAAGATAAATCTCTTCTCCCACTGTGATATATAATATGTGTGTGACAAAGGGCTTTCATTCACAAATACATGAGAAGCTAAACCGTATGTTTATCCCTTCAAATAAGCAAATGCATGACAGTCTCCATGCATTGCTAGCCAGAAAAAAAATAATAATATGGTGGTGCAACTAAAGGATGAAATCATCCAGAAACACAGCAGAAAAGAAGGGAACCACACTTACACTTTTATGTTAGTAGTTCATGTTTTTAATTATTTTCCTGTAGCGATAACACCCTTATGCTATTGTAGGTTATTATATTGGAATGAGGTTGGGACTGAACATGGGAAGGTGGGACTGTGCTTTATAGTTTCAAGGTTGCTAGGTGCCTTGCTACATAAGTACGCAAACGCTTGAAGCTACGCAAAGTCAGTTTCACACATCGTTGCGTTCTAAAATGGGTCACCTGAAATTCTCAACGCGAGGGGCGCTATAGCAGGCAACAACAGGATGAAGCTGTCTTCTTTGCTTTGTGCTGTCTTCCGCTTAGTTTATTCACAACTGGATCACCTCCTTGAGGACTTGAATGTGGTACCTCCACAGGACATACAGTAAGGAGGCATACTGAGTATGTACAATCGGGCTGTGCTTTTGCAGTGCGTTGGCCTGGCATTGTCATTTGTGTTCGCGTACTTGCGTAGGGTATGTTTCCGGCCTTTGGCTTACCTGGTTTAACTCATTAATATTAGTATTATACTTAGTATTAGTAGGATTATTTTAGTACAGGCATGGTATATTTGGGGTAGCACAGTTGTGTAGTGAATAGCTCTGTCACCTCATAGCAAAAAGGTACCAAGTTCAAATCCTGGCCCAGGTCCATTGTGTCTGGAGTTTTCATGTTCTCACCGTGTCTACCGGGGCTTCCTGTGGGTACATCCTTTACCTCCCCCAGTCCACAGACATGCAAGTTAGGCTAACTGGAGATTCTAAATTGCCCATAGCTAAGAATGTGTGAGTGAATGTGATGGATTTGCAACCTGTCCAGGGTGCATTCCTTTCTGTCACCCACTGCACGAGTTAGCAGTTTAGAAAATGGATGGACGGACGGATGTTGCAGTGCTATCACTGTACATTTTTATCAACTTTAATTTGAGCTGTGGGCTTAACCAAAGTGAGCTTCCTTGCAGAAATAAATATACATATATTTTTTATTTCGTTTTTTTTTTTTTTCGATAGGGATAGACAACGCACTTGCCTTCATTCAATCAGCATTTGCCCCTAACCTTGACAAACATGTGCAAGTATTGCATTTTTCAATGTAAAGGATTTTGTTATTACTTTTGGTGATTGCTGAATTTGTCAAACAGTTGCCTTTAATTGTAAGATTGAGATTCAAAGATGAAGCCAAAAAATACTTGTTCATCATGGCAACCACTTTTGAATTATAAAGTATTTGATTTGGAGTTCAGTTGTCAACCTCTTTGTACACTGAAACCTGAAGCTGAATATGTTGTTTTCTAACATATTTAAACAATTGTACCCTCCCACCCCCCGCAAAAAAATAAAATCTATGAAGCTTGTTAAATATGATGTTAATGCCAAGCTAAGACCACAACTGTGATAATTGTCTTGTCTGCCACCCACAAATGCTTATCAAGTGGATAATTTTATTCCCTCTGGATAAAAAGCACTGTCCAATAATATGTTCCAATTTCTTGTACAATTTAAAATAACAATGTTTTATTGATTGATGACTGAAAAAAGTATATATATATATATATATATATATATATAGTCGGAGGTTTGCTGGTTTGATCCCTCGCCCTCTCACTACAGAGTTCCAAACTACCTCTGTAAACAACGTCAGCACAAAAAGCTTCATGAAATTGGTTTCCATGGCTGCACACAAGCCTGAGATTACCATCCACAATGGCAAGCATCGGCTGATGTGGTGTAAAGCACACCGCCATTGCACTCTGGAGCAGTGGAAAGGTGTTCTCTGGAGTGATGAATCACGTTTCACTAATTGGCAGTCTGACAGATGAATCTGGGTTTGGTGCAATGCACAGTGCCAACGAATTGCCCGAATAGTGCCAACTGTAAAGTTTGGTGGAGGAGGAGTAATCGTCTGGGGCTGTTTGGCTCACAGCAAGAAGGTCCTGGGTTTGAATACCGGCCTGGGCCTTTCTGTACAGAGTTTGCATGTTCTCCCCATGTCTGCGTGTCAACTGGAAAGCCTTCCAAGATGAATGAAGACTGTTACAGCAGCAGTGTCTTCTAGTTTTCTACAGAAAAATCCACTTTGAGTCTTCTTTTGAAAGATCTTGAGCCAGTATGTTTAGGCATTCAGCTGTTAATTTGTTTTACTTTCTATAATTTTGACGATTGGCTTATCAAGCAGATTAAATGTGTGTGTGAGTTTGTGTGTGTGTGTGTGTGTGTGTGTGTTTATGTGATTCTCTCTTTATTGTCTGGGTTCATTTTATCCAGTGGTGTGAGACACAATTAAGGAGGCTCAGCCTAATTTATACCCAGTGGTGACATACAGGCACTGAGTCAGAAAAATAGATAATTACCATTCAAAGAGATGGCAAAACTAGTTTAACTGACATTAATTAGTCAAACATTGTAAAACTTTGCTTGAGAATCCCTCATCCACAAAAACTGAAATACTACTGTGCTAATTGGCTCCATTTTTTGCTGTTGTATTTCAATGACACCACTTAGCTCCCCTATCAATGGACAAGACCTTGGTAGAAGGTCTTCATTGTCCAACGTAAAAAAGGTAGAGATGAGGGTAAAATGAACTGTGTTTGGTATCTTATTTGGAATTTGTGGATACCATATCTGCAATAGTTACCTGTACTTGTGCTTATTGGGGAAAGTGAGGGTGGGTGTCATATGGTAAAATGATTAGGGAACCATTCAAAAGTTGTAAGTTTGATTCCCAAGATGGATCAACTGTTGTAGTACACCCAAGTAAGGTATTTAACATAAAGTGCTTTAGTAAATAAGCAACTCTATGCATGAATTACATAAAAAGTTATCTGTATAAGTTACTCTGGCTAACAGAATCTGCTGAATATAATTGTGTTCACTTTTCTAGTTAAGAAAAAAATGTGGTTTGCCTCTTAGAAATAGAGACTATAGGAATATTTAATCAAGCATGTTCCGACAAAATAGTGTTCTTAATGGGGGAAATTAATATAATAATAAGATATGAAACGGATATACTAAGGATGGAAAATTAGAGTCAACGGTAGCCACAAATATATTTAAACATTGATGATAGATATATCTATAGCTTGCCTAGGCAATAAATGTCTGGGGATCTGTAATAATAATAATACTAATAATAATAAACAAATAAATAATAATGTGATTATTGAAATGTATAGTTTGTCATAAACAGACCTGTTGTAGGATTGACTGCTTGTTTTCTGTCTTTGCGATGTTTCAGCCAGGTTCTGACATGTTATTCCACAAATTAAGGCCATTCTACATTCAAAGCTTCCATCACATCTACACATACATAAATTGTTGTTGATTGAGGTAATTTTGTTTAGCTCATCTTGCCTTCCATTACATCTCCTTTTGCTTTTTTGGCTTACTGCCTGTTCGTTTTTAATGTCTGACTCCTATAACGGAGCCACAGAAAGAGACCTCATTTCAGAATTACACAAGATCAATTCCAGCAACTCTCTGATGGAGATACATTCAGCATTCATACTGTCAACTGTGAAGACAAGGGTACCCACTCGCTTGAAGGAAATGTAATGGCTGTGATAGATATGCAGGGACAGTGCTATTTATTACATTAACAAGATGTTCATAATTTATTTAGATAATTATTGGTAATGATTTATTGCAAGCATGCCTTAAGAAGAATGAATCACCTCCTGGGAAATTCAACGGACCTCTTGTGTCCTCTGCCAGCAAATCACCATCACAAAGGTTATAGTGGTCGTTACTCAAATTTCCCTTTCTCTACCCTGGGAAAGTGCATTTATTGATGAATTCCAACTCCTGGATGATGGAAAAAAAAGAAAGAAAAAAGATTGGCACATTGCACACAAAATATCTATTAAAGAGCTGAGGACTAATTTTGAGGAAGGTTCAAGTTGCTGTACATCTGAAATGCTTTTATCGGTGTATTATGGTGTGTTGTCATGTGACCCCTTTAGGCACTCTTAAATTCATTTTAAATTCCCTGACAGCAATGTTAATGCTGCCAAGGCATATGGGGCTCGCCAGAGCTTTCACAATAAGCACAGTATCAGGTTTCATTTCTATTTGCCCTTTCCACCGCCTTCAACCCTAGGCACTTCATAAGTTGTGATGAGAAAAAAAAGAGAGAAACAAATCAGGAGAAACAAATCAAGAACAAACCATATAAAACCTTAGAATCAGAGTCCTTAGGGCAGCATAAGTTTACTTAGTTCAAATGAAAAAAAAAAAAACTGCTCTACTTTCCAGCCAGCTGACTCTGTTGCCATGGTAGCACCATACAAAGAAATCTCATCAGAACATAGGGTACAGTGCATGTCTCACTTGAACATGAAACACTTGCAGTTACTGTACAGGGTGTGACACCTTCCACTGTTCATAAAGTTGACCTTCCACTGATTTTGTCTGCTTTTTGTGTTTCAGACACATGTAAACCCTTGGTAACAATAGGTTAATAAGCATAATCTTCAGACAAGGATTCCATCAGTTCATCAAACAATATGCAAAGAGGCTGCTGTTTTCCTTATTCAGTCACAACCAAATTGACATGCAAATGGATGCTTCAATTTTACAATGATTATTAAGACTACAGACTTCACTTTTCCCCCATCTGTGTTTCAGCTGCTAAATCTGAAGAGGCTGACTGTGTCACCATAATTAGCCTATGATTAAGAACTCGCTACTCTCTTGTTCTCTAATTTTCAACAATTGTGCTGTGAAGCAACATTATGAAACCTGGCTGCAATTCTGCTCTTCAAATATATTTCAAGATTTGTGTACATACAACATAACAAAGGATACAAAGTTGACTTATACTGTTCATGGATGGATTCAAGGGTTGTTTTGGACCATTTGACATGATTGACACGGGTGGCAGTTTAAATGCATTTATGCAAATATAATGTAAATATGATCAGAAGCTTCTTGATTACTGTAATTAAAATCGTAGTCACACAATTGTGCAATTTTGCCATGCAATATATAATCACCCCCACCCCCCATTCTTTAAATTTGTGAGCAAAAAAACATTTTTAATTTTTTTTTTTTTATAATTAACAGGGCTGCACCAAACAATATGATCTGGGGCATTTGGTATTTAGCCCATATTACTGTTTCTAGTTTGTGGATAGACATACATGAGGAAACTGTATACCACATGTAAACCATGTATACCACAATTTCCTTTGGCTATTTATACCACTACTCGCATTGTAAGAAGTTACACTGCAGTGAAAAATCAGCGTTTTGGCCAGCTGCCATGCACAGTCAGAATGAAAATTGAATAGGCTTTGCTATTGAATGTGAATGTGGTTGTTTGCTAATGTTTTCTATTGATCGCTCTGTAGTAGGTTCGCCAGTGTCCTGGCAGATATCCCAATGCTGGCTCTCTCAGACTGCCCGTAATAACCTCCCAGCTTAACTGGGTTAGTAACCGCTCCCTTTTCCACCTCATCTCCGCTGCTGGTGCGTATTGAGTGTTCTGGCAGAGCAAGGCTGATGTGCATCACCCAGATGGAGTAGACGCTACAAGTGAATTAAAAAACAGTGATGTTGGGGAAAAAAAAAAAAAAAAAAAAAAATAACCCCTCTGGCCATGAAGCAGAATACATGTTCATGGGGAATGTGGCACTTTGTGAAGTCACAGCCATTTTGTGGAGTCAAGCTGAATTCTAAAGGGAAAAGTCCTGTGTACTATCTGTTATTGGTTTAAATGTGTAATTATGTATAATCCATGCTGTCTGTGAAGGAAACGGAATATATGGAATAACATATACGGCCAATGTACTGCCACATTGAACAAGATTTGGGGAATAGACAAATTATTGCCACATGTATGCATTACTAAATTGTTTTTAAGTATAATTTAGTCAGAACCCTGATAGGAAAAATATTTAGTTGTATTTTTCAAAAAGTTGTATGTATATATAATGTATTGCAGCATATTCAATTTATGGTAACTTCATAAATTCCTCAATCGACCAAAACAGCATGCTGTTTTGCTAAACAGAAAGCAGTTTATGATTGCTTTCATAAAATGCAAATGCTGAGCACTTTTTTGCAAAACAGTGAAGTGAACTCTGTACACTTGACATAATAATCAACTGGATGAGTCTTGTCAAACAAAATGGGTTCATTTCTTCACAGCATTTAACAATTACACACGGGTGAATCCCTACTTAACATGTGCTTATTGCTCACTTGTTCAATCATAAAAATACAGCTTGCAATCACATATAAATGAGGTTGCCAGTGAGTTGGTATTTTCATGAGAAATGTGTCGAGACAGAGGTCACAGAAAAAGAGAGGAAGAGGGACGGAAAAGGGGTCAGTATACACCAGCGTAACGCAGCGTAAACATCAAAAGATGGAGCAGATGTTTACAATGATGCACACCGGTGTCATCAACCTTGAGATAAAATAATCAGTTTTCAGTTTGGAAGGTCTGGGGAAAAGGTAACGATCAATCGAAGGTGCAGTATGTAAGTTTGGAGAAAAGAGCAAGAGAGAGCTGGATTTTGAAAAACATTCCACCACCTCCCCCTCCCTCCAAACACATACACATGTGCTGTCTGACAAAACTGGTAAACAGTGTTTCCTGAATGACAATCAGGTTGGATTATTTAGTCATAAAGTGCCAAGTTATGAGGTTTGGGGAGCTTATTTTTTGAAATGCTTTCATATTCTTAAAGTCTTTTTGAACTAATCGCCTCCCTTTCACTGGGTTAAAGGGAAACAAAGTAGATTTATGACATTTTTTTTCCCCCTAGTAACAATTATGTACATGCTAATAAAAACAATATGGAGACAGCCAAAAGGAACTCAGAGGATACTATTTTGTTCTTTTAATACATTTAGCAAAGTTTACATGCTGTAAAGATATTGGTTCTGACAATTAAATTATGTCCATAAAGGGTTCTGCTTAAGGATTATCTTTTTTTACAAGATAGTGCTGATAAAGCATCAAATTTGCATATTATGCATGTGCAGCCAGTTGAAAATGATTACTGGTATCCCACATTCAAAATGCAATTTCCACTCATCTCAGGCAGAATCCTCAAGTTGTCAATCATGTCGGTGAAGAAAATGGAAAAACCAATTAGGTTAACAAAAACTTAAGATAACATGGAAAACAGAAATTGCACAGCATCCCAAAAGTCCAAAATTACTGTGAAAAAGAGCTGCACCAATCTGAGAAATTGTCTGTTATAGCTAGCTAGCTAGGGTACCAAAGTATCCTTTAGGTAAATAATATATGTGGCAATAAAACAATCGCAACTATAACAAAATCTATGAGCATGCAGTAAAGTTAGTCTAGCGTTATTTTACAGTCACTCTTGCAATCAATCTTTAGAAAGGTGTTGACTATTGCCAGTATTTTGTGATCATGTAGCTAACTAAAAGCTTATGAGTTATTGCACTTTTAGAGGGTAGTACAGTAACAGTAGTAAGAAATCCCAGGCAAGACATAAAATACTGCTGGCTGACTGCAGAAGGCCGAAAGGAAGCCTTGTGGTAATGCACATTCCCATGTTGATTAACGGCCTTATTGGCTCTGATGGTCAAAATTTCTTTGGCTGGTGCAGTCTTGACCAAGATAAAGAAGTTACCCAAAACTCGTTATCTGACACCAAATTGCAACAACGGCGATACCCACAAACTTTCAGCTTCATGCGTCATCACACATTAGCCATAGAAACTCTATGTGTGATGTCATCGTATATTACTCCTATTTTTTTTTTTTTTTACCTCCTTGGTCAAGAAGTATTTTAACTTGAGTCGCCACTACACTACCACTCACGAAGCAATGATAAAATAAGTACAGTGGAGCAGCTAGAGCCGCTATTGCCGTTGAATTGAAAGTAAAAAAAAAGAAAGAGTGTGTGGTAGGATATTATAATAAAGTCAGTTCCTTATTTTCACTAGAGCTGTTAACAAGGAGCTGTTGAAAATGGTTCCCTAGCATGGCACCACAAAGGAAGAGGATATTTTCCACACAGTCACACGAGTTGTAAATGAACCCAGGGGCTTTGCTAAACTGTCAGCTCTACCGATTAAGCACCCGCAATGACTGTCCACTGGATTCACTGGGCTTCTGCAGTGGAGTGGTGTTGAATGCCCAATGCTGCACTGTGTCATACATCAGGCAAGTAACATAGCTATTTATTTATTTAATCATTTAATGGCAAGTGACGGTGATCTCTGCTTATGGAGATTTATGATGCACACAGAAGTCAGATGGATGAGCGGTGGGAAATGTTTGGAGTTTTTGTTTTTGTTGCTCTGTGCACTGAAATCCCTCTTCTTGAAGGACAGTATCAGATGCGATACATGTGCTTACTGCAGTAAACCCAGGAATACAGAATTTTCTCTGTGACATGGCCTTCCTGACAGATATTACTCCGCACCTGAACCACCAACCACAAGGTGGTATGCAGTTGCAAGGACAATATCAAACAATGTCAGGCCTCTATACGCACATGAAAGCCTTTCGTGGTAAACTTGTTCTTTTCAAGGACTGATTTTCATCCAAACCTCTGAATTCGACGCACTTTCCTGCCTGTGAAGAGACGTGCAAAAATGTCCCCGAATGTGAGAAAATATTTATGAAGTACAGAGTAGAAATTGTACAGAAGCAATTCGAAGAGCGCTTCCAGGAGTCCTGTGCATTGCGGCCTTGCATGGCACTATTCACTAACCCCCTTACCACTGCTGTCAGCGAGCCGACTCCCAGAGCTCCAGCTCGAACTTCGTGAACTTCTATCCGACCCCTTCTTTCAGACAGTGCAATGGAAGGAGAATTGCATTTAGGAAACCGCTGCCTGAGTGCCGTTTTACCCTCCTCACAGGTTTTGCACTGTCATTGGCCAGCGTGTTTGACACCACTTATATTTGTGAGAACAACTTCTCAGCAATGAAGCACGTCAACTCAAAAGAGAGAAACGGACTGACAGATGAAACTCTGTTACAGCTCATGCAGGTTGTTTGTACAAATACTGAGACTGACATTGAGTCTATTGTGTGGGTGCAGGAGAGGCCACAAGTTTATCATTAAGACATAAAGTAACTTTTACTGAGTCACCTTTATGTGAGTCTAAAGGGTGAGGAGATTTGTTTTAAAGAATCAATTCCGAAGCTCAGGTAATAGAGATTTTGAACAGCACTAGCAAAGAAATACTGTATGGCACAGTGCTGGTGTTTACACGTTACTTCAGTGCCATTTATTGTAGAATTTAATCAACTTCATTGAATGATCATTTTGAGTTTTCTGCATACAGTATGAGTGATGAACAGAGAAATAAATATCTATTTATATATATAATGGGCAAATAGATTAAGGGGTTTTCTCATTTGAAATCTGGTCTTTTTGTAGTGAATACAATAATTTACTGGCCCTCGCCACCTTCAAAGTTGCCCATACCTGTTTTAGAGTTCTCTCTAAATGTTCTAAAAAGTGACATTTGAAACTTTTTGAAGCTTATTTTTTTAAACATAGTGATTCTAAATGTGCACAAATTGAGCAAGGCTACATAATTGGAAACATTTGGAACCTCATAAGTGTCCCCCACTCACTGATTCTATTGTTTTCCATGAATAATTCAAAACCTATAGTAACTTATCTTAAAGTAAGCTCTTACACCAGCACTAAGTATATCTTTGAGAATTGTACGCGTGTGCGTCCATGTGTGTGTGTGTGGGTGTGTAACACATGTGTCTATGCGAGTGTATATACAGCTGGAGCTTGGCTGTGTTTACATATGGCATCTCCACCTTAATATCCCATCCACCCTGCCCCCAACCTCGCCCGTCTACTGCTCTTTGAACCCATATAGACCTCATTTCTCTCCCTATCGGAGGTGTGGACATTCCCCCTCTCACTCCATTCCCCTTCCTTTTCCACCAGTATCAAAGTAGCAGATATTAGGCCTCACATGCCTTGGCTGTCCATCCCAGGGTCATATTCGCCACAATCTGTTAATCCCCCTAAAGCTCTCATTCGGAGGGTTACACAAAAATGACCTCAGTTTACTTTTTTCTGTCCATGTGTACTGAGGAATAAGTTCATGGTATTTTTTTTTTATCCCTACATAACATATCAACAAGCCCCCAGGTGAAATTGCCAACTCTGATTTGCTTTATCATACATGAGTGTGAGATTCCATACAAAGTCTTCACAGTAATGTGCACTGCCGACAAACATAAGCTGTTTACAATCTAGGACTGTTCTGGATTTTGTTTTTGAGGTCATTGAACAAGCTGTGCGTATTGCACGCAGTGTTTTGAAAACAGAAGCTCTCAGGTTTACAAGGACAAGGAGAGTTTCAGGCAGAGATAATAGTTGAAATGCAGGGTGTTGTAATGTTAGCAGGGTTACAGAACTCTAATGAGAAAAGAACATGCTGGGTGCCTGAAGCCAGGATGGAGAGCTAGCTCATACACAGATAAAAAGAAAGCACATTGTTCTTACTTGCCTGAACAGAGTACAAAATAGAACAGATGTCCATGACAACCACGCTGTAGAATAAAACCCATCATGGCTAACTGATAGCATTTTAGATTTGATTCACATGATAAAATAAGCTCCTCTCATTTTTCTTCTCTACTGTCAGTTATTTTCCTCCCAGATATGTTGAGTGTAAGTACAGTCCTAATTTCAAATTTAAAAGTTGTCAGTGTTTCTTCCCTGTTTTAATACTGTGGCCTTGGATTCACCAATCACAGTTCTTAAATAACCACAGCCAAGCATGGCTATTTATTTCCTCTCGGAGAAGCATTTGCCTTTATATTTAACATGGCATAAAACTACAGCCCACCTATCATAAGCTAATTCATATGAAACTGTAGCCTGCCTAATATCATGTCAGATGTGTTGAATCAGAACAAACTTCTGAGAAACTGACAGAATGTAACTACAGTATTTTTCTTTGAATTTAACATACACATGATGAACTTAAGTTAATTAATCTTATTTAATTCTCTGTCTTAGATATTATTATTTTTGTCAGTTTCAATGAGCGTAGAAATCAATGCATTTTAAGACACAGAGTCTTCTTGTGTTGGTCAAAAGCATATTAAACTGTACTAATTATTGGCCTTAAATCCAGAGTACCATATTGTGTTTGTATAAACTCAATTGTACAAGCTCATTGATGTTTATGATTTGCAGTCTATAATTGCCTCAAACATAAACAGTGTGTTGATAGTTCCCTTTAAATCACATGCCGTCTTTATTACAATGCATAATGGTCCAAATGGTACAATGCATAATGCAAAGGAAAACTCTAGATCTTGATTGTTTAAAGCACTGCTTTCAATTCAGTTTCCATTGTTCTGCCATTGCCATAATACATATAAAACCTTGGTTGCATAAATGTCAATTGCTGGTGTTAGCGAGTGGCCATGCTCGTTTCCATAGAAACAGGCAGTGATGAAACCTCACAATGAACTGTGGAAGCAGCAGCCCTCATATCACAGAGACTGCAGATTTCACTTTGTGGAAAATGGCAAAGCAAAGATCAAACAAATGAAGATACAAAAATGAAAAACAAGAGGATTTGGATTCATTTTGGTTCTTTCCTCCAGTAAATGCAGATGCCACACCTATAATCAACTCTATACCTTTTCTGAGATTTCTTGTCCATGAACTAATGATGTGACACCATACAGCTGGCCAATTGTCCAATTACTATGTGTCCCCTAAAATGGGGAAACTATTTATAAAAAAGGTCTGTAATTCCTCCATGGATCACCTGGTATGGATGTACATAACATTAAATTAAATCTGATAGTCTGCATTTTATCTAGTGTCCATTGTTCCATTTCAAATCCAATGGGCTTGAGGGGAGATCCAAAAAAAACACCAATACTTCTTTTTCTATTTTTAACATAACCTTCTGATGGGGGTCCTCTAAGTGAGCCCCTATTGAAAACCCAGGTTCAACATTATACTAAAGTTAATCAAATATAAGCATATAGGAAATATAAAAGATTATATAATATATAAGAAATAATGCAAAACCTGTAGTTCAAGGGACAATTCTCTACCTGTCTGAAATGACAACGTGTGAGTGTTGTTCAAGAAGTCTGCCTTGCAGCCTGAGTGTTAGGGCCTTTGTGTGGATTCATTGGTCTTTCAGGTTAGGTGGACTGAGTGAGTGGTTGATTGGGGACTGTTGAATCTGGACAGCGGGAGTTTCCACAAACACCATTGAAGCTGCAGTCAGTGGAAAAACAAATCACTTAAACCTGAGCAAACTGAAATAATATGAGCACCAAAATAAATAAAATATGCCAGTGTTAGAGTTAAAGCAGGGTCTGAGTTGGTTAAAATGCGAAAGCATTTTTCAACACCAAACCTGCACAGCACCCAGTGCTTTTATTTACAGACTCCCTATTGCACGGTCCAACTCATGTTGGAGCAAACAGGTTTACCACAAGACTACCAAACCTGGTGAAGCTGAACAGTTATCCATTTGCACAGGATGAAATGAACAGTTCCTCTTGAGCCAAGATACCAACCGTTGTCACCAAAATATAGCCTCAGGAATGGAGTTAGCGAGAGGTAAACCTTATTGACACAATTATCATATTTTGTGAGAAACATTTTTGTAGGGGAAGTACCCTGTAATTCTGCCCAACATTTAATGTAAATTATGAAACAAACACCAAATAATGCCTTTCTCATGTTGTAACTAACATGCAGAACTAAAAATGTAGTGAGATAAAACAGTGGAGTTTGTGAGGAGCAGTATCATTACTGATACACATTAAAATTTTGTGCATGATGGATATATTAAATATATATGAGAAACTGCCATGTGATTGGTTGACTGCTGAGCTGGGTTCACAGTTCTAGGACTTGCAGATCATTAAAGTGAGGCCACTTACAATGCCATGAAAAATATATTTGCCCCCTTCCCCTATTATTGCAAATTTTTTCATACTGAATGGTTTCAGATCTTTAGACAAAATGTAATCTTAGATAAAGGGAACCCGAGTAAACACAAAACACATTTTAAAAAATTATTTCATTTATTTAATACGCATATCACCCATGTGAATTTTTCACAGCACTGTACTTGCACCAAACCAGTATTTTCTTATTTACAATGGAAGCATTATTTTTCAAATAAGCACAAACCATATTTGAAAAACTTCACTTGCATGATTTTTAATAAGATCTTTTGTTTTTTTATTTTTTATGGTAAGAGGAAAAAGTATATTTCTCTTTTATGAGCATGTGACACGTTTCCTGTACTAGCAATAGTCTTGAGTTGCGTACATGCAAGGACTTAAAAACTCCAGGATGTTGGACACCTTTCTCTTTGGGGCCTAGAGCTTTTTCTCCCAGTTTGGAATGCCCAGTTGTATTCGCCAGCTGTTCCCATTCCTGCAAAATCCTTTATCAGCTTCAGAGAGTGCACACACAGAGTGCATCGTCTCCTCTGAAACAATGATATCACACCACTGCTTCTTTCCATATTGTAGACCACATTCTGAGCTTGCACCGACCTGAGCTGGACCTTGTGTAGCTTTAGGCAATCAGATTGTGGGTGCTCGATTGACCAGAGGGGTCGCTGTTGAACTATGAGGCACGCTCATCCCAGCCAGCTGAATCCCTCCCTCTCAGGGTGATGCTACGGCCGATTATGCTCCGGCCTCTAGGGATGCCAGCCACAGTCGGCAATGGCTAGGAATTTATGCCAGACCGCGAGACACACACATACACACACATACACAGGTGAGTTAACTGTGAAATCAATTAAATGCTGAGAAACAACAAAGGGAGTAAACCATGAAGTCCTCAGGGGTCCAGTCCTGCTGATCACTGCTCCAAGCCAAGGGCACTCAGAAAACCAGGGTCAGGACATGACGAGACTGGAATAAATACATGAATAAGAAATGGCGCAGGATTCAAAACGTATGTTCTCTGCAGGCTGGGACACGAAGGAGTATCAGGACATGATAGGCTTAAAATTTCCATTCCCACTCAAAAGTCTAGTTATTTAGGCACTGCCAGCCCAGCACTTCTGGAGTCAGGAGTCTGCCACAAAGAGCTACAGAGATCTACTTCCAGAAAAGAGACTCATTCTCCAAAAAGTCGGGGCAAGCTGGCGACCATGATGAGGGCAGGTTATGCACAGTCAAGGCGTATGACTCTAGCCAGTCAACGACTTGAGCACTGAATCACACCGGAAACTTGCACTGAGACTGTGGTCCTCTGGGACTATAGTTTGAAATGTCTGCTAGCCACTTTTAGCAACCTGCAAATGGGCATACCGCAGGGATTTTGTCTTACCCGAGTAATCTCTTCACAAGGCTATATCTGAAAGCCTAGATGATGTATCTGGGAAGGAAATGACATCACACATTATCACATTTATTACAAAATAAAGAAAAAAATAAACAAACTTGTGCTTAGTAGGTACGGCAATCATTTAACATTGTTGTCTACTCCAGTAATTAATGAAACATGCACATAAACATGGAGCTTGTTTAATCAAAAAAAGCCTCAGTTTAAAGAGCAACAGCACAATTTGTTCCTTGAAGAGAGAAAAAACGTATTTGAATGTATGATTGGCATTTGATAGCATGACTCAATGCAGAATTAGAGTCTCAGTTAGAGAAAGTGACCTCAGAAATGTGTAACATTTGAATCCAGGATGAGTTTGTTATTGTGTCCTTAATAATTCATAAGTGTTTATTCAATTCTAAAGCCAGCACTCCGTACACACATGAGCAAAATGTACACATGGGTACACACATGCACGCACATGCACATACACATTCAAGGAGGACAATTGTGCTGCTAAACGTCTACTTTAGACGAGAAAGAAGCAACATAAGAGCAGTTCGAATGGGATTTTACCTGTCTGGCCTGATATTGCTTGCTTTTATCTTTGGGGCGGTATGGATCAGATTCTAAGCAATTATGCCAGATAACATTTATAAAACGGTGCTGCTAGTTTTCATTTAACTAAGACTGAACTGACCCCCCATTTACTGCACCAGAATGTTTCAAGCAGAGTAATTCCTTTTTGAACAGAAAGACATTTGAAAATGAAAAAGGAGAGTGATATGGATACATCTTGAGTTTACCTCATTTCAAATGAGGAGAGAGAGAGTGGGGGGGGGATTCTGGAACATTCCCAGATGGCAGTATTTTACCTACTTTGAGAAGTTCAGGGACAGTGAGAAGCTAGTCCCAACCTTGTTCCAAAGTGGACCTATTCAGAGATACTATACATCCAAGCTGCCATGATAAGACAAACTGTGAGCCAACAGGGACATCCAATTGCCTCATCCCAGCCCTGCTATCTAGCATTAGCCTTTCAATGCTAGACAGCAATCTGACACCTCCAAAGTGATAGCATTTCCTCTGAGCCAAATGATAGCATTTTTCTAAATATGTGTTCCACAGTTCAATAAAAGTGTTGCAATGTGTATTTTTTCATATGCTACATTGGATTGGGATGGCAGGTATGTCATGGCCAAATAATGGCTTGGTGGGGTGGCATGCCCCATACCTATAGAGCACCGAGAGTTTGGCACTTTTCAGGGTTCCCTACAGAAATAACCACAATGACCACAAACTCTCAGCCATTAAAAAAACATACATTTCTGTACCTTCTGACTCCATTTCAACAGACATAATTCACAAACAACTTCACACGTCCGTACAATAAAGCATTGGAAATTTTTTTTGAGGGGTTTTGCGTTTTTTTCTTCTTTTTTTCTTGCCTAATTACATCATCTCAAATGTTCCAGTTCCACAAAGAATATGTCTTCATGTCCATCAGCTAATAAAATCATGCAGACACAAGATGGACATATATACAAGTGCACATGTTTAAAACAGCAAACCTTTTGCAGCCCCAATGTCTATTTCTCTTGTCGCTCACTGGGTAGCGCGTTTGACATTGGAATGTTTTGGATGAGTGACAGACCTGGGTTCAAATCCCCCCTCGGACTAAAGCAAACCTTTAATTCATTACACTGGCTTGCTGGCTAACTAAAAAAAAAAAAAAACTACTTCTTTTGCATCTGTAGAATGTATGCAGGAAACTCATTTATATTTCTAAAATCAAAATAAAATACACCCACATTATAGACAGTTCCGCTTTTGGCATTTTCATCCGAGTTTAATGTTAGCTACAACAGTCTGAGTGTATAATATTAGCACAGATACAGACACTTTCGAAATTAAGCTCCAATGTCTGCATTGCGATTTGGACTGGTGGGTAATTTTACAGGTCATATAGAAACTGGCGCAAGACATTTAAATGAATGTATAAAACTGCTGGTGAATACCTCCAGAAAGCATATTCCCCAGGAAGGATATGTTTATACTTGGTTGTCAAATTTATTTTACAAAATGTACAAGTTCTTGTATTTTTCTAACTTAAAATAAATACTGATTGTAAAATAAATACTGTACATTCACACACACATATATAGAATACATCATTGTCCCCATGGGGACGTTTCCCTAGCAGTATGTAACATACACATTTACAAACAGACATTTATTCCAAGAAACATGCTACAGAAAGGCCAGGTGGATAAATACATAAATACAGATAAAAATGAGACACATCAAGGCCTATTTAATCAATCTTGACTTTTTCAAACCTATCCACACATATGTTTGCACCATTAATGTACTGTATGCTTGTGCACACAGGGCAAGTAACAATTTAGGAAACATTGAGAAGCATTGTTTTGGAATGCAGTTTGTTTAATTAGTGTGAGGTAAGATAGCCAATATTGCGTCTTGTACAGTAACCTGGTGTAATTTTGATATTAATACTTTTAATGGCAGGCCTAGATTATGCCAGTTTGAATGCATGACTTATAGACATTGAGCTTTGTCTGAGTAATTTGGCATTTCTGTACATTAAAAAAAAATGTTTTTCATCTGATTTACTTAAATGTAAGGTAGATGCTACACAACACTGTTTGCTCAGTATGCACACAGTGCTGAGCAAATGTAGCTAATGTAGTTTCTGTAGCTTGCAGATTGGAACAAACAGTAACAAACCGCTATGCATCTGAAGTGATGCTCTGCATTGTCAAATGGAGGTAAACCTTTATGTCAACACTTTCTAATCAGATAATAAAACTGCAGATTATAAATTCCCAAAGTCACTGTAAATAAAGTCATTTAGAGGTGAAATATTAACTGCCAGCCAGCTGGACATTTCTTAAATATAATCCACTTTACTTGTTTCTAATGTATTTTGATATTGTCTAAATAAACTAAAAGTATTAATAATTAATAGTGTATTCATAATGTGAATAGTTATTCTGATATGGTGGTACAAAATTGCCTTTTCATTCATGTTAAACATCAAGCTTAGTTTTTGTTAAAAACCTGCTCTCCAGAGCACGTTTAAAATTTATGCCAAACTGCACATTTATCTTTTATTTATATTCTTTCTGCTGCCTGTCTGCAGTGTGGGTGGGGTTGTACTGAATTCAACCTTCCATACTTCAACAGCTTGCGAACCTCTTTCTCATTAGATAAACCAAAAGGCAGCATTCCACAAATCGGAGTTCTCTGAGTCCATGGCAGGGTGCTTGAATCTCGACGGAATCGCAAATTCCAACAGCCTCAATACTCGAAACAACTCTGCTGTATGAAGGGGTATTTATAATATTGACCATCACACTGGATTGTACCGTGTTTGTGTGTGAGAGAGAGTGAGAGAGAGAGAGAGAGAAAGAGAGAGAGAGAGAGAGAGAGGGGTATACAAGGAGAAAGCAAAGCAAATCATCACAAAAAAAGGATTTTCATAGTGTTCATAATGATTTTCAATTTCTGTGACTTATTTTAGCCTTTTGCAAGTAATTATATTTTTGCATTCTCATCCATTAGGCATTCTGACAAGGTTGATTTCACCTTAAGGACCAGTACTGAGCAGATCAAGTCTTTGTCCACTTCATCTGTGTTACTGACAGCACAACCTGAAACTCTATAGCCAAGGCAGTCATGTAAAAAAACATGTAACTAATATACAAAACAAACAGAAACAATAGTTGTACTCATAATGTCATATATATATATATATATATATATATCTGTGTGTGTGTGTTATGCTGAAGGTTTTTTCTGATCTATTTCAGATATATTTCATTTTGTAACTAGAGGCCTTTTGCAGGGGGCATGCCCCATTCCTACGCATGTGTAGGGGGTCAAAGGAGGCTCAGCAATGGATTTAAAACTACATAAGAAACAGTAAAACTATCTGGCTTGTTTACTACAAACTATATTTCACTGTATACTGCATACTTTGATCTATACTGGGTATTTGTATTTTGTTTGATATTTACTCATTCATTATTCATTGACGCATTAGAACTAGAACTGCACAGTGACGGTCCATAAAGCAGAATAGAAAATCAGAGGACAAACAATATTAATCTCCCGGAGGAGAAATTTGTTTGTCAGCTGAAATACAGAAAACAGTGGTCATAACACATAATACATCAATCATTTTCACAAGCACACACAAACACATGCACATACACACACACACACACACACACACACACACACACACACACACAGATTTTATTTTTCAAAACTGCATTTGCTGGGTACCCGGGTGGCTCATCCTTTTAAAGCCGCTGAGTTCCAGTGTGTGGATGTGTCCCACGGTGTTGCTGAATTCGAACTGTGCCAGGGTCAGTGGCCAGCAGCATCGATGGGCTGTGAATGTGTGGCCATAGTGTCACCCAGGGAAGGAGAGTTCACACACCAGCTGTGGATAATGTGCACGCACTGCTGAGCTCAGTTTGTACACCGCGAATGAACTTTGGTGGAGGTAGATGCTTGTATGCAACTTCCTGAACTGCATTTTTCTGAAAATTCCACATCTGAGGAACAGGAATTAAGAATGGATTTAGAAAAAAAAAAAACAATCTCTCTCAAACCAAGGACACAACAGCACTAAAGCAGCAGTGTGACTTTACAGTGTTAACCAAGAACTGAAATAAAAATGAATTTCCCTGAATTGAACAAAAGGGGACTGTGACATTTATTTCTTTTTTGCCATTTACAAATCATTCAAGACATAATTTAGGTGCCACTGACACCCGAGTTTGGCCATTAGCTCAAAAAGATGAATGTTATCTCAAAATTCAAATTCAAGTCCATGTTTGCTTTTGAACTTGCCATTACATAGCTTCTGTTTGTCTTGTTTTTGACCAATTACGATTTAAAATAAGCCCTATACTGTCAGCCAGAAAAAAAAAAAAAAAGCAAAGTTATGAGTGTACCCTTTTTATGTAGATGTACTGGCATTTTAATTAGAGGAGGCTGATACAGCAGAGGTGAATTTTGTGGTCTGATGGAAAGGTAACTGCTAACTGAGAGTGGGGGGGACAATGTGTATGTGAAAAATCTCTTTTTTTCCCTAGGTTTTATTTATTTATTTATTTATTATTTTTAATTGATCCCAAATTATTTATATATATATATATATATATATATGTATATATATATACAATCCAATCAGTATTATAATCATAATATTGATATTATATATTTGTCTCATCGGTCCATAAGACCTGTTTCCAAAACTCATCAGGCTCATCTCTGTTTATTTTTTGCAATCTCCAATCACCTTTCTGTTTTTGGTGCTGTTGAGAGGTTTGCATCTGGAAATCTATCCTAAACAATTTTCTTCTCTCACTGTTCTGCACAGTGTCCTGCAATACTTCCACCCTCGCCTATGGAGAAATTAGTAATTACTTGAGCTGACAATTTTTTTCACAGCTCTTATAATCATTTTGTCATCACTTTCTGGTGTCTTCCATAGACGGCCTGATTGCTGGTGAATCCTAAGTCCTTCAGTAGTTTGTTTCCTCTTTAGGCCATTTCATGCTGTTGACTTTGGAATGGACATACTTCTGACTGATTTTATTTTATTTTCTTTTGCCCTCGTAATAGCTTTTTTATTGTCAAGATTGTCAGTTCTTTGGCCCTCATCTGCATTTTTCTTGCCTTGTATCTTTGAGCTAAAGGAAATACTGCATGACCCATAACACTCACATCACCTTCAATTCATAAATAATTACATCAATATGGTAAACCTGTGGAATTAGAAACAGCTGATGGCCATTAGTCCTAGTACTCATGCTGACTTGGAAAAGGGGACTCATTAAATGACGGTGTTCAAAAAGAAAAAGAAGTCATGCAGACAATGAATAAATGTTGACATTGTGAATTTTGCTTCATAGTCATTGTTTGATTTTGAATTAAAAATACTAATTTTATCAGTACAGAGGGAAAATGTACTATAAAATCTTTATTTATTTTTTCACACCATGGTTTGGATAGATACTCAACAACTTTCAAACTATCGGATATAACAGGTGATAACAGGCGATTCACAACACCAATAGCTAAGATAAAATATGCAGATAAGAATGTTTTTTTTTTATTCAGTGAATATTTTAATTGCAACACATTATATGTTGCTGACCATATCTGTGGTCAGGGGTGCAGTATTTATTAAATTTGGAAATATTAATGTAGCATAGTTATGTGGATTAGAGTAGTGTGAACTTCTGTTCTGTTTAAGAAGTTTTCTGCTGACAGTTGGCACTGACACATCCAGACCTGCCTCCTGAAGGGTGTTTCTGATCTGTGGGACAGGTGTTTGGGGGATTTTCTTCATTATGTTGAGGATTTTTCAGTCATCAACTGTAGAGGCCTTCCTAGGCCTACCAGGCCCTTTGCGATTATTGAGCTTACCAGCGCTCTCTTTCTTTTTAATGATATTCCAAACATTTGATTATGGGGTAAGCCTAAGGTTTCGCCTATGTCTCCGACTCTTTTCTTCTTATTTCTCAGCCTCATAATGGCTTCCTTGTCGTTCACTGGCACAACTCCAGTCCTCATGTTGACAAATGCCAATAACAGACAAAATCAAATGCCTAGAATCAAGACTAGATACTAAAAGCTCTCTTAAACCTGCACTAAGGAAGCAATTGAGCACTCCTGACTAATCAGAAACACCTATGAAGCCATTTGCCCCAAACATTGCGGTGACCTGAAATGGGGGGGACTATGTACAAAAAGGACTGTAATTTATACATAGTGAAACCAAAATGTATAAAAATACCCTTTAACATAATCTACACATTAATAAAAACAAAGCATCTGCATATAATCCATGTGTGAATTGTTTGATTACAAATGCAAAATTGTGGTGTACAGAGATAAACCAAGAAAAAAAAGTATATTTGTCCCAAAGATTATGGATATATATATATATATATATGTATATATATATGTGTGTGTGTGTGTGTGTGTGTGTGTGTGGGCATGTATTACTATCTTTGTGAGAACCAAATGTCCCCACAAGGATAGAAAGATGAGGAAAATTATGCAAGGTGGGGACCTTTTGCTGGTCCCCACAAGTTCAAGAGGCTGTTTTAGGGTTAGCACTTAGAGTTAGGGTTAGGGTTACAATTAGGTTAAGGTTAGGGTTAAGGTTAGGCATGTAGTGGTTGGGGTTAGGGTTAAGTTTAGGGTTAGGGTTAGAGGTTACGGGATGAATGTAAGTCAATGGTAAGTCCTCACAAGTATAGCAGTACAAACATGCGTGTGTGTGTGTGTGTGTTTGTGTGTCTGGAAATGGCTACAGGAGTTGGAGAGAAATGGAACATAGTATACATTGTTCTTGTCTGTAGGTTGGGAGCTCAGCTTTCTATAAACAGTTACAATTTCCCCCCACTCATTGATTGCTGTTACTGCACAGCTTATGCTAACTAATGTTGCTCTGTTTTGAAAAACTATTGGCCCAGCTTTTTATAACAATGGGAATATACAGCTGTGGCTAACAACAGATATTTGTATTTACCTGTTAATCATGGGATGAAAGGGTACTTCAAATTGAATTTTCATGGTTTTTATGAATTACTCTGATAGCATCTGAGGTATGCGTTCCGCACCTCAGTCCCATGGCATTGTATATGGAGCATTTGAAGGGAAACAACAATGGCGCTGCCAACCACCATTTGAATCGCCCAAAAAGGAAATAATTAAACCATACATCTCTTTGCTCCTTGCAGTCTCTCAAGGCAATGCTCACCATTTCACAAAGTCGGCAAAAGTCCTTCTCCTTTTTCATTTCTGACCCCTGTCATGCTACAGTGCATTGCGCTATCCAGAAAGTCCTGTCACGCTGAATTTAGTCTTGCTTTGGTAAACAGATTTTTCATTCTTGCTTACTAGGAATTACCTTTATGTTGGTGGATCGGATCTGTGCTCTTCGTCTGAACCTGTTCTGACTTTCCGAAGAAAGTTGGTATAACTACCTACTCCAGCTCAGCTGCGTTCTTTGTGGGGCTTTCTTCAAACTGGAAATATTTTCCATCATCTGTCCAGTTTCAGCCCAGCATAAAAGCTCCAGCTAAAGCTGTGAAATCAATCATTTAAAATAGAAAAGATTAAGGAATAAAATAAAGTCTCTGGTAGATGCAGCTGCATCTGCACAACAGATTGGCCAGGCACAGATGAATACGAAGTAATATTCAGTTAAGCAAAAAAAAAAAAAAAAAAAGAAAACATACAAATTAATTTGCATGTACAATATTTCTACAAAAAAAACTCCCACATAAACAACCTCAGTGGGAACAAAGGGTTCCTGAAAAGTTGGATAAACTGATAAAATGAATACCATGGCAGCTGATGCAATTTCAAAATGTGAATAATGCAAAAATTAATTCATTCAACAAATGAACGTTTTCTTGCTCTCACAGTGTGGAGAACATAGACAATCAATCACATACAGTATATTAAAATATGTCCCCATTTAAACTAATGACAAAAAAGCCAAAATCCATTGCATTCATTGTTATTGCATAACAGGACCAGGTGGTAAAATGTTTTCATTTCACCAGGGTAAGATTATTATTTTGTTTATTTTTTTAATGTATTCATTGGCTCAGTCTCCTTGCTGCTTGAATTCAGTTGGACTGACCTACAGTACCTTCCCTCTGCAAGAGTGTGTAATCACAATCACTATGGATTGATGCAGAGTGAATCTTCTATTGCCTTCCACTACTGAGTGGATACAACTGGAGTTACTGTATCAGTACACCAGAGAGGAAGTAGACAAGCCATATAAACAAGCGGAACTACTTAATTCAGGTGTGGCACAGATCGGTCTGTCCAAACCCTGTTTTATGAGCTTTGGCAAACATCAGTCACTGCTTGCATTTTCCCTCCGCCTGTCCGAGGTCTTCGACTCCATTAACTGTGACTCCCCACTGAGAATTTGTGCTTCGGGATTTGCTCAGTGTGGAAGAGATCATCCACAGCAACAATGGTCAGCAAATTCATCCACAATAAATTACCCTATCAGCCATATTCATAAGGTTGACTGCTATAGGAAATTGTACTTGTTTGGAGTGGGAAAATAAGTTTGCGGTAGAAATAAACATAAAACATATTGATTTATGTTAAAGTATCTTCCATGTGGCTGCTGGCCAATATTGAACGATTTACAGCCACACTTCACAACTGTGATCCTGAAAGTACCATGTTTTGCTGTGTAAGCTGTTTTTTTTTTCTTTCTTCTAACTATTTTTAATGAATTAGAGGTGATTGAACTGTTAACAGGATACTGGCCTGTATATAACATAATCTGACTGTTAATCTGATGTTCATCTTTTCTGAAATAAATAAATAAATAAATAAATAAATAAATAAATAAATTAAAAATTAAATTAAAAATTAAAATTTAAGTGCATGCAAAGGGTGTGTCAATAAGTATTCATGGAAATTAGCATTATCTACTCTGCAATGGTACCTGTATGTAGGCATACTCCCAGATAGAGACTATTGTCCAGTGTGTATTGCTTGGGGGAGGGGGGGGTGTAATTGTTGCAGATGAGACTACAGGGAGGTGGTCTTGTCAAATGGATGACCTACCTAACAATGGTGGTACTTAGAACTCCTTATTTTGCATAGTTGTTGAGTATTGGCTAGTAATAAAGCTAGAAAATTGAGTTTGTTGTTTGTTGTTTAGTTCGGTTGCAGGAGCACTGAATGTCTGACTTGAGCGATTTCAGGACGCCGGTGTCCTAGACAGTTTTTTTTGGGGAAGCCTAATATCTTTTTTTTCTTTACTCTTATTTATCTGCCTCAAACTGAGTTCCTAGACTTTTATTGGCACAGATCTGGTCTTCATGTTAACACATACCAATGACAGACTCCAAAGGCAATCAAAAGCCTAGAATCAAGACTAGAGTAATTTTTATATATAGTCACCATGACATTTGTGACAAATGGCTTCACACATGTTTCCCTTGTGACAACTACTGAAAGTACCTGTATGATTTAAAGTCATGCTACCTTACTTCAGTAAAAGTAAAAGTAGTGGTTAATGAAACTACTCAAGTAAGAGTAAATTATTTCTTCATTTTAAAGTTACTTAACGGCAAACAATGCAGGAATTTTCAGCCCTGCCACGGTCCTGTGTTTACAATCAAATAAGTCTTCTCTTCTGTCTTCAACCCTGCCCACTTGCCCCTTGTAGGCTACCTAACATATAGCTTGAGGTAAAATTATTTACAGGTCTGACAGAAAACACACCAACTCTGGGTTACTTTTCATTCACTTTGTGAACTTTAGCTGTCACCATCGAGGAAAAGCCATTCCAAGGTTGACTGGTTTTTGAACGAGCCTGGTCGGCTTGTCGTTTTGCTTCGCTGTACTTGTGCTTGTTCACCTCCACCATTTCAGTTGCTAGCTTGTTTGCAATAAACACTCCCCTGAAATCAGATCCCAAACCACAGGCTGTCTGGCCACATTCACCCCTCCCCACACAGAAAAGAGTCCCACACCCAGAAACAGCCTAACACACATTTTAGAATAACAAATACAGGTAAAGGTGCACACATTTGGCTAAAGACATTTCGAATTGCACCATATATATACCTTAGCATGATGAGCATATTTTCAGGGTACAGATTCTGCATAGCATGCCATTAAGTGTTTGAATAAAAATTACTTTCATAGTATGAAGGAAAATACTAAAAAAAGAGAGAAAGCTTTTTGTATAAACACTTCAATTTAAAGTCAATTGCCTGTTATGTCCACTAACCATAATGAGTCACGTCAGTTGAATACCTGGTGTGGTTTTTGTAACACTATCACGCTCACTGATTTGTACCTACCACAGAAAGAAAAATCGCGAACATATAGCAATAGATCGGAGGTCCAGCATTGTTCTGGATCCCCTCCACTGCTATTTGAGAGATTTGTCAGTGGTAGCAAACGCTGAGTAATATACCGCCACAAGCTGACATGTGAATAATGCGTGACAGTAATTCGATTTTAAAGAGAACTGTTCCTTTATATATTTCTCCTTTGTGTACTTTTTGCTGTACCATGAAAGTAACATTTACTGAAATACTTAAGTAACTTTTAAATGAGCAACTTATTTAGCCTTACTCTTTTTCTTTTTTATATAAACACTGGCTGCAAATTGGGCGAAGGGTCAAAGGTAGAGCATGGGATATGTGGTAGAAGCAAAATGATTTTGGCGACTGAGAAAGGGTGCACTGACAGACTGCATTTTGTGATAGACGCACATCATAAGCAGCACCCTCTTGTCTTCTATGTTGTGCTCGTTGTGTGCTAGACAAATACTCTCTGGGGCAATACGTTGTATTAGTTCATGCATTAGCTAGTTCGTATTATTGCAAATTGGGAGCAAATGAGTTCATTGACTTAGTAATGTTTTTCGATATAAAAGCAGCAAAGTAAAATACTTTATCAGAAATGTACTTCAGCAAATGTAAACGTAGAAGGATTTTATATATACCGAAAGATGCACCATTACTGGAAAACTCATTTAATGAATGGGACAAGTGTTTTTACAATGTGCATTTGGCCTTGATGCCCTCTTTCCAAACTAGATTTTGGTTTGGTTTGGTAGTATAGATCTCACCAAGCTGCAGTTGTGCTGTTGTATGTGTAGATGTAGCCAAGATGCAGTTGTAGTCTTGTGAGTGTAGATCAGGAATTTGGAACAAATTACTGGAATGCTGGAACAGAAATGTTATTTTTGTTTAATTTTGAACAAAAAAAAACATTTCTGTTCCAGCATTCAGCACACATAAATCAAATACAGCCAAGTTGCAGTTGCGCTCCTGTGTGCATAGATGTAGTTTGTCTGTGCTCTTGTGTGACAAGGGAGAATGAGGACACAGTGCCACAGGCATTACAGCTGGGTCACGAGAAAATGTCCCAAAAAACTGCCATTTACTCTATCCCGCCTATCAGTGTCTAACAAGAAATGAACTCTAATCCCAGAAGGTGAAGGTTGAAATATGTATGTAATACATTCAGTCATGCTGTGTGTGTGTGTGTGTGTGTGTGTGTTTGTGTCACTGAAGAAAATTTGGAATATCAGAACATCATGTCCCATATATTTCAACTCAAAAAAAAAAAATAATGCCTGCGTGTGTGGTTGTAGCATCTAACATTATCTGCCACTGACCCTCCTTTTAATTATGAAAAGTGTGAATTATTCCTCAAAATTCATTGCCACAATCTCTCATAATAATTCTCCAATAATCCTATAGAGCAGCAAAATCATATCACAGAAACAGCATGGTGCCAATTAATGCAACAAGACAAAGTAAAATACTTTAGAATTTGTTTATCTGAGAAAAGCTATAATTACATCATAACTCACAAGTGATATTGATTGTATAATTATAATTATAATTATCAATTCATAAGTGGTGGTATAGGCAATATAATATATTTAATTTCCCCATAATGTCTAATGAGACCAGGGAACCAATGCTGTCCATATAATAAAATGTGAAAATGTATCTCGAGCAAGCACATCTCTTGTGTATCTCTTGATGAATATCTTGGTTAATCCTATTATGTTTTACATATTAATTGTGGATGCAATATGAATATTGATTGCTGACCAGAGTTTTGCTTATCCATGTGCACAGGACACTATACTTTGTCTGTTTGGAACATTCTGAAATGCAGAACAGACGGCGCTTGTCCATTCCAATAACCAGTGACTCCAAAAAAACTTGTTTAAACAGAATGTGTTCATTTACTTTCATGAAACATATTAGCAAATTAGTTTTCACCATAAACAGAATAGGGAAGAAACAGAACTCTGACAAATGACTTGATTAATTTTATTTAACATATATGTTTGCATGTCCAATGGATCTTCCACCCCTTTTTACAAATCCATAAATGCAATGCTCTGGTGAGACACTGGCACTGTGTTGTTTTTATACTTTCAGTGTACTTTAGTTGTACAATACTTGCATATGAGAATAAAACATGCAAGTAGTTTTCATAGATACATATACATATGTTCATGACAGACATGGTTTACTTGCAAAAATAAAAATAAATAATAAAAAATAAAGAACTAAACTTTCAACACATTCCGTACTATAATTCATGTTAGCTGGCAATTTGTGGTTATTGACTGGTAAAACTGGTCCATGAAATGTAAAGCCTCAATTCTGAATACTCTGGCCAGCTAAAAATATATAAACTAAATAAATATATCAAGAAATATGAACCTTAACAATGGTTCCGACAATTTCAAATATGCAATTTTTCAAAAGCAACAATATGAATAATTATAAAAATTACATTTTTTGTTTAACAAAATAGATGATCTTGATATGAGCTGTATATCAGCTGCAAATTTTAAAGCCCTCTGATGAGTAAATATCTAAGTGTTTTATTGTTTCTATGCATCAGCATTGGCCAGAACCTGTACCATAAAGGGAGCTTTTAATAGGAATTGGTCTCTCTGATTTGACTGCTTCCATTATATTAATGAGGATACAGTCCGGAGTACATATGAAGTATAAAGTGGAAGACAGAAGATTTGGCGGAGATCCAGGGCCAGGCAGCTGACTAATGGATTTTACCAGAGGTGTCACACACAGATTTATGTTCTCAAGCCCAGTGTTTGGTTCTGCTTGGGTTATCTAACGCATGGGTTGTTCTGACCGCGTTCTGCCATTGAACGCACCATCACCAAGTTTATTTTATTTACTCACATTCCAGACTTCCACTACCCCCCCCCCCCCCCCCCCCCCCCCCCCCCATCCCCTCCCCAACCACTGGTGAATGGACATGGCCCAACATAAGAGAAAGCACTACTTTTGAAGAAATATGCCATGCAAACCAATGCCCAGAACCTGGCTTCTGAAAGTAGCAGTTTAATTGGATTGATTTTAAAGTGCCAGACTTAATTACACAACCCTGGAGGTCACCCTTGATCCATGACAGATCAGAGAAGAAAGCAGTGTCTTTCAAATATGTATGAATAACAAGCTCTATTTTCCTTTCTTTTATATAGAGACATCCCTCACTCTTTTGATATTTTAAAGGGTGAACTGATGCCAATTAAAGTGCAGGGCACATAAAACTGATAAAAGATTTGTTTAAAAATTATATTTGAGAGGTGTGCATGTGTGAGTGTGTGTGTGTCAGTATGTGTGTGTGTGTGAGAGAGGGAGAGAGAGGTGTAAGAATGTGAAAGCGAAGCCAGTTATGCATCACAAAAAGTCAAATTTCATTAGTGATTTTTGTGTGTGCGTGCATGCTTGTGAGCAATAGATAGACAGACATACAGAATGACTTTGGGTTTAAGGTGGCAAGATATTTCTTATGCAAAATAGACTCTATTTAAAATATGTATTAATGTCTAGACTCTGCACAGAATGAAATAATGGTATACCATTTGCTTGTCTGACTTTAGTGAACGAGTGAGTAAGATCATTTTTCTTCATGACACACACCCAGACAGATAGATAGTTAAAATCTGTAATAACAGAAAGTTGCTCCTACGTCAGCAGCTTAACTTCAGCTACTGTTCAATCAGGGAGAGATCAGGGAGCAGTCTGCTTCAAAATCCTACTATTGATGTACCAGCCTAGCTAACCAAATGATCGTTTCTGTTAGTCTTTACTGCAACTTACGTGGCAAAGGAAATTATTTGTCTTATCACTCTAAATTACCTTTTGTGTTCCGAAAACTGACATTTCCTATTCCACTGAACAAATCAAAATGTCTTCTTTTAGTTTGGTATCACAGGCAATTCCAGCCTTTGATCTTGATGCGATATTTCACATTGCTATTTAAAAATATTAAAAAAATATTTCTCAGACAACTGAAAACTCTTATCTCCCTATGCTGTTTATATATGTATATTGCTGAGAGAGAAGGCAGGAGAGACGCACCTTGATGGTGGCACTGATTTTACTGTATCTTTGCCTATCTCTGATTTGATTGTAATTATGCTGACCATTTGCATGCACAAAGTCACTCTGGATGAGAGTGTCTACTGAAAGTCAGTAAAGTAAGGATGTTAAATACATTTGGAGGTCACTTTGGCTATCTGCCAAATTACTAAATTGTAAATTTATTGAAAATGCCATTTAAATTCATTGTTTTACTGAAGTAAACTATTTGAACGTCCTCAGATAATCTTTATTACGACTGGTCTAGTTAAACCAAAAATCACCCTTAACCCAACTCTCTGGCAGACAGCATTTTAAATCATCCCTCTGGAGTGGTACAAATACAGCAGGCTGAAATGCTCAAATGTTGAAATGCAGTAGCAGACGGCGACTGCTTAGAGGGAAACATCTGCCTCACAGCCTCGCACACACTCACATCCTGTTCCCTTTCTTTATCAATTGCTCGCTTGTTTTGAATTTTTAAAGGTGTATCGCTCACTTTTGCATTTTAATTCCGAAAGTAGATTCAAGATAACGGCAGGTTCCTTTTCCCTTAAAGGCTAGTAAACGTGCACAGGGTTTGAGAGTATCTAGACGTTACACCTGATTAAGCCAGCCGCAGTTCATTAGCCAAATGGTACTAAGACCTGAGTGATTTATGTTCCACGTGGTAGTCTCGTCCAAAACGGCACAGCATCCCAAGAAAAGTGACAGATTAGCTTTTTTTTCAACTCTTTTTTGCTGTAATGAACAAGTGCTGGAAGAACTGGATGATCTATTATGTTTGATTTCAGCTGCAGGAGTTTGGCAGACAATTAGTGAGAGCCTGCATCCATTTGATCTAAATGGTTCCCCAGATAGCAAATTTTAAGGTTTTTATGTTTTTTCATTGTTGAGAATGGCGTGGCACAAACATAAATTTAACACGAGACAAATTTGTTACTGTTATAGCCTACAACTTCTATACACAGACCTTTTTTTATACAATGCAGACTGCAACATATAGAAACAGTGGTGTAAGAACAGCTCAGCATGAAAAATAAACAAATAGAAATGTGGAATACCACAAAGGCATAGTGAATGGAACAAGATATTAATTTGAGTTGCAAAGGATCTGCCAGCTCTGGCAACTGCCCTTGTCCATTGGCTGGTTGGTTATTATTATTAATAGAAATTACAATGGGAGCTTGGGGAGAGAGAAGGACATTCCATTCTATTTCAGGGCATTACATTATCCTCCATTCCAGTCCATTACATTACATTACAATTATTTAGCAGACACTCATATCCAGAATGACTTCCAAGAGTGGAGACCATCAGTTACTATCAGGAATGCAAAAGCGTGATTACCAAGGAGGCACATAAGGCCCATTTATAATCAATATGTGAGTGAATAAATCAACAATTAGTATTAATGCCATTATACAGTTAGTTAAACCTACCCTTACACTACACCTACCCTTACTATCACAAAAGGAAGGAAGAACGGATTCCATCTCAGCATTTATGACTAAAAAGAAATATTGATGTCGGAAGATCTCGACATGAGTATTTGAATTTATACATATATAGCATAATTATCTAGGATTATAGCTCCTATCATGCTGTTTATACAGTTGCTTTGACTCATAAACTAGGTAGGTGGGCCTTACTCTGTGTCAGTGTTTTAAGTATATTCTAAGTCTGTGTATTTTCCCCCACTGGATATTTTCACAATTTTCAATTTTGTATAAAAAGTAATATTCTTTTCTTTCTTTTTTCGATCTCTGCCAGTCTCCCGGTGCTTTTTTAATCTATTGATAATCAATTTCCACTCTATTTTGTTTTGTTTTTCCATCGACTGTAAACATTTTTGTTTTGAATGAAGACATTGCAATGCCTATCCACCATACCTTTTAAAGTGTATAGTGTGATTGCCTCTGTCCTCCCGAGGCATTTGTGAATGTTCTTAAAATGGCCCCCGGTTCTGAAATGCACACAGACGTAAACGTACATGTTGTAATGTGCGTTCGCCTTCGGGGCTACGCAGTTCCACACAAAGCACATCACTGTCGACGCTGTGCAGCATGAAATCCACTGTTTCAAAACAGACTCCTGTCCAGAAGAAGGTATTGTTGTCTGAGATGCATGAAAGCTTGTTCGTTCCCAGCGCTTTCCAACATCTCAACAAAGCTGCCTTACATTTAGCTTTGCACTTCTGCCTATTGTTTATGCTGAACTGTTATGACATACCGATACTTCTTTGAAGAGCAATAAACTCGCTGTCTTGAATTTTGAGTCTTTCCGCATTTTCTCTGCCCTTAGAAAAATGTAATATACTTCAAAGCAATATACATTCGGGAAGTTTTTAAAATATTAAAAATACATTTCTTTAAAAAAACAAAACATATTGCAATATCTGAAAAAAAATCTATAATGGCAAGTTTTTTTAAATATATTTATAATGCATTATTTTTTCTGACTTCCATTTCGGAAAAGTGGATGGATGCAGATTACATGCTTGAATGTCTTTGCTCCTGCAACGTGTCTTCATGTACACGTTTGTTTCAGTAGCAGGATCCATTCCATCAGTCCAGACGACTAGTTATTCCAACTGTATTATCACACCTGTGTCAAATCTTCATTGTGCTCCACAACACTCAAGTGAAGTGAGGTACGTGTAGCCAATTAATTTGATGGACAGGCTTATTAGACAATGATTAGATGGACAGGTTTTCATTTGTTCAGAGCTCTAGCAAATGCTCAGATTTTTATAGTAAAAGTTGCAATAGTCTTAATGATTACAGTGATTCAAGACTTCAACCTTGCTCCTACACTGTAGTATCCCCTCTGCAACGAGGCATTATTTTTTCTACTTAGTCCAAAGGGAATATTTCCCCTACCGGTCTAACAGCACCACTTAATACAGAAATATACTCCCATCCAAGTAAAACCAAAAAAAGCTGTTCTTAGCCTTAGTTGTAAGTCAGGAGAAGTGAGTATTTATTGGTGATATTCCCAGAGCAGCTCGTATGCCTGGAATCATGACCACCTCTACGATAGCCACAATCTCTCAGAGGGGTGACCTTCTGCAGTGTTCACCCAACGGAGACATGACTCACACTGTCACTCTGGCCAGCTGCACAACTATCACCAGACTTTGAAGCAAAGAAGCTAAAATAGAAAAAGTTTAGAAAAAAAAAGGAACTTGAGATTTTTTCACAGGTCAGAGAAACCCAGTTCCTTCTTTCTGTTGTGACATGTTACAGTACTGCTGCTTTCACACTTTGTTTCAGACTGCACGTTTCAAAATGTGTAGTGCGTTTGCCTTCATGTGAGACATATATGAATTATGCAGCCTACGATAATGAGTAAAAAAATGTAAAAAATCAATCAGACACTACGGAATTGTAAGTGTAATTCCTTATAAACGACTCAAAATAATAATTTCTGATGATTGCGAATAATAAATAGATTTGCCTTTCTAAAAAAAGTAGTAAGGTGGCTGTGCATCAATTAGCATTGCAATTGTTTAGACAATTCATGCTTGATTCCCAGCAGTCACAACTAACCAAATAATATTGATATCTGGCACATAATCCAATAGGTGTTGAGTGTTGGACTGTTTGGTTCCTGTGGGAAAAGTGAATTGCCTTTTATTTACAAACGATCTGCACCACCGTGCCTCAGCTCAGTGGACAACACAAGAAACACACACTCCCAGATAGGGACCGGAAACATTTCACTTACAATGGAAACTTCAAAAGGCTCAGAGTGTATCAATGCTACCTGCCAATGTCTTAGCAACATTGAAAACACTGCCTGCTTCTCTCCCTCCTGTTCCATGAAATGTATGTTGTATACACAGAAAGTGGTTAACGTGAAATCAGCTCTGATTCAGTTCATTGTTAGTTTGTGGACTCCAAGACTTTGTTTTATTAACCCTGAGCATTTTACAGTTTACCATATGGTCTTCCAAAGCATTGACCTAATCCAGAATAAGGCAATTTTTTTCTCTTCATGTAAAATTATACTTTGACAAGACACTTCTGTGGAGAAAATTTTAAATGGGCAGTGATGAGCCAGAGCAGGCATTGAACATGAATGGAGATGATTAATAGAGCCGTCATCTTCAACCTCTTCATCTCTCTCGGGTTCTGACCAGTGGGGGCAGGGGACATAGTAGCAGACTGCAGGGCCAACCCATGCAGGTGGGGGTGGTTCCCTTAAGAATATTCTCTATTTTGTTTCCATAAACAACATATTTCAGGGACACATGGTAAGTGTTGTCCCATTTCAGGCACACTGCCATTTATTTATGCCTTCAAAAACCACTACATTGTGGCACGTAGTGTGTATGATAAAAGGCAACCATTATATTGAGGGCTATAGGCTAGTGGGTGATAACTGTAGGGGAGCGGGCTTTAACGCTGGAAACCCCTGTTTGGTGGTAAACATGGAGGCAGCTGAGGGAGGTGTGTGGAGGGTGGGTTGGGGGTTGGGGGGTGGGGAGGAGGCACAATGCAGAATCTGAGAGCTGATTTGCTGTATCAGCCATTCTTCTAAGACTGTCCAGCTACATATCTCTCTGCCTCATCACACACAGCCCCTTCTGCGGCATGTTGAGGGCATAGAGGAATGGCTGGAGGATTGTGTGGCTGCAGTGTTTAGGCCACTTTCACGGCCTTGCTTTCCCTGGGGAGGTAGAAAGGGACGGGTGAGAGGGGGGGGGGGAGGAGAGAGAGGGGGAGAGGTAGGGAGAGACAGGCAAGGGAGGGGGTGAAGGGAGAGAAGATAGTGGGGGGGGTTAAGGGGAGAGGGTAGAGAGGTTGGGGAAGGGAGGCGGAGAGGGGGGAGATGGGAAGAGGGAGGGAGATGTTAGGGAGGAGCAAGGGGAGGAAGAGGGAGTGGAGAGACAAACAACCTTCTTTTTCTGTCCAGCCTGCTGTTAAGCCCTCTGTACATGATGTGACTCATGGATATTTGCTCTTGAGGTGAAGTCACACATTATGACTGGACTACCAATGAATCTGGGTGGGTGGGGGGCTCCAAAACACCACATGGGCAGTAGGGTGCTACTCAGTAATCACTGACTCGCTCTCAGAAACATAAGGCCATAGCAGGCTTGGCAATTCAGTATTAATGTTTAAACATGGATACATGCAGTCTCCACAAAGCTGGACCTACCCAGCAGTAAAAATAAAATGGCCAATGAAAAATACAATTTAAACAGCAACCAGGCTTCCCAACGGCCCTGTTGCTCATTCTGATAGGATGGTCTGAAAGCAAAACATTCCATTTTAGAATCTTCGGGGTCCCCTTCAGTGTGTCTCTTCTGGCATGACGCACTTGGCTCCTGTTCAAACGCTGTACCAGGAGTGAGGAGGGAGCCCTCTGAGCAGTTTTTCAAAGTCTCCCACTACAGAGGTTCAGTTCCTGTTTTCTTGCTTCTGACATTACATCAGTTTCCAGTTTGTAGCTCTGTGATGTACACAATTTACAAATACTACAGACATTTAATAAACATGAGAATAAAAAAAATAATAATAAAAGAAACTTTTATTTGCAAATTGTTGTCAGGCAAATAAATCAAGACAAATGTCAGCATATGAAAAGAAAAATAAATTCCATGAAACAGCCAATAAAAATGCACATAGACATCAAATCTAACCCGGCCTTTACAAAGCACTCTCCTGCATGGATTATTTACTTAGTTCTATAAGAACTGTCATTGCCTTTGCTCCAGAAAGCCATTTTAAAAGCAATATGACTAGAAACCTAAACAAATACTGTGAATGTGAAATTTCCTCAAATATCATCATTAACCCAAATTAATATCCCTATATGCAAGGCTTGTCCTTTGACATTTCAAATGCTGTCTAATTGCTGTCTGGGATTACGATGAGAAGATCCTGCAGCCTATATACAGTGCAGAGGATTGGGCTCCTAATCTCAGATTCCAATTGATCATTATTGTGTGCTGCCTCTGATCCATCCTTTTGGACTCAATACTTCAAATGGAATCAGTTCCTGACCAAGAAGAAACATTGATAGAGACGAGGAGGTGGTGAGGAGTAATACGAAAATATAATAAATAACATCCTCCCCTACATTCAGGCATCCATTGCTAAAAAGGAGGAGGATTATTGACTCGCTATGTGTAACTGTGGAGATGGTATTTATATTATTTCTCCAATATTTATTGTTCTGCAGTAACCATTATGGAGAGACATACTTGGTTTAGAAAGTCAGGTTAGGCACCTTGCTCAAGGGTAGTGTTCCACCTGGGATTTGACCCTGAAACCTCTGAGTTATACTTTAATACTACTAACCGACTTCCTGTAATACATGAGTCATGGGGGAAATACGATTAATAAATGTATGCCAGGATTGTTCAATGTGGAATGTATTTTCTGTATTTATTATTATATATCTGGGCATGACATATGTTCATGTCTCCATGGATAAAACAGTTTTTCCTTACATATCACACCACGGTCATCGAATGTGTGTCTGTGTGTGTGTGTATATATATATATATATATATATATATATATATACATATACACTTTTTCAAAACATCCCAATATTGTCATTTTCTCAATACATCCTGTTAATTATTTTTTACACATCAGCCAATAATTGGTATATTTACTATATATTTCAATTTATTATTAAATACATTTACAATAAGAATTACAACATTATACATTTCTGGGACAGTTTAGCATTTTTCCAACAAGTCAGTGTTATCTCTTGATATCACTGGTTATTGGCTGAGTAAGGATTCAGTTTGGATAATAGACACTGACAAGTATGTATGTGTGTGCGTGTATGTGTCCCTTGGAAGGTTGCAGGTCAAACAGTAATAGCTCAAGGCACACTTGTGGATTACAAATTGGAGTTAAAAAGAAAAATAAAAAGTTTCAAATATTTCAAAGCAAGCCTTTCGTGCTTTTTAAATGTTTATCCTCAGGTAGCAAGGGTGTAGCAGATGTTTATACATTATCCAACTGTGCCAACTGTGTCTGACTACAGTTAAAAGCTTAATTCCCTCTTTTCTTGAATGTACATTCCTGATGGTCGGGTAGATATTTGCATCACAAAACTTTACACAGCACAGTGTCAGTGAACAGTGGTCTATTGAGTCGTGACTGCTGGGAATCAAGCATGATTTCAAACATATTGTTTCCAGCATTGCATACTCATACTTTCTCACAGTACTCTCCATGGAGTGTTGCATCTTTGTGATCTATTAACTGTATCTTGGAAATTTTCATGCTTCCCTTCAGCCTCTAATAGCAGTTGTTCTTGTCCTTCCAACCTTCATCGAGTTCACCACCACAGGGAGATTACCAGCTTATGTAAACTGCTAATTACGAAGGATAAAAAGAGGTGAGCTTTGTGCTTACTTGCCATGCAAAATGTATAGCTTTTGTTAGTCGACTGATAAACATGTGACGATAAGTCATGCCACATCTTTGAACCACAAAATGTAGACGTTTGTATAGTATGCATGTGTATGCATATGTATGTAGCAGTGAAGTAACTTGCTTTTCAGTTTGGGAAATACTCATTGTTTACAGAATAAAAGTACAGCTTGTGAGCTGTGAGAATTAAATAAGCATGGCCTTTGCAAGGAAATAGTGACTGAAAAGAACCACAAGATTATGTACTTTGCAAAATTAACAACATAGCTGCTTTCAGAGAAATTGTATTAAATTAATGTTACAAAGCATCATGTCATTAATGAGTGAGACTTGTTATGACTCAGCTTCAATTTCAATCAGCTGTCTTTTCATGAACATATTGTTTTAAGGCACATTTGGACAAATGTATGTGTTTTCATTTTTAATCAAATTAAAATTTAATGGAAGGCTATCATTTTTTCAACTAACTTCTGTAAGCTATTCACTCATTAAAGCTGGACACTGCAATGCTACCAGGGGAAACTGACTGAAAGCTATTGTACATGACATTAACCAATGTCATTAGCTAACAAATGGTTGCTATTTCACTGTTTGAATAGTTCCTACTAGTTTGAGTCCATGGTTGCTTTGAATAATTTGAAATGAATTATTTTATATTTTTAAGAGAGAATGGTTAGTTGAATGCATGCCAATGTGTTTTCCCCCAAATCCTTTAATTAATCGGCCACATAAATCTGGCTTAATGCAGAGCAAAACCTTTACCCATATATGGATTTTTGGATCAAAGCATAATTTATCTATGGAGAAAATGAATGGGAGTTTCACATAACCATTAATGTCACAGTCTGTGGTTTAAACTGGCATTTAAAACTTTGTTTTATCCTGACACATTTCTCTCTTAAACTGCACTGGATACACTGAATTCCGGTTCAGCTTTCCAACCGATGTAATTATTTTGCAAACAGCAACTAATACTGCTGCAAACATTATTTACGTCACAGCTAGCCTGGTGGCTTTTCAAGCTCGTCAAAGCTACCGTTAGCCAGCAAAGAAATTTAAACATAGTATCCTAATAACGTAACAAAATTACTAACACGAACAGCAACAATAACAAGGGTATTTAATATATAAGCCTACAATATATAACTGAACAAAGCAAAAATAAATGTATAATTTAATATACTAATGGGTAACAGCAAACTGCTTAGTCTTGCCTTTTTGGTTTCATCTCTTTCTCTAACAATGATAATAATAATAATAATAATAAATGAATAAATACATTTCAGGTTGTTGCTTGTCCTTTTCCGCTGTCACCAGGTTGCTTCTGCAGTAGTCAACTGCAATATTACATCCTGCTCTGCTGTAGTCCTGCTGTTCACTGATCTTCAGGAAAGAGCAGGTGCTCTGCTGTACACACAGCTTTCTATCACTGTCACATAATGTTAGTATGGACAGTGTCTGATCCAGGATCACAGATTGTGATTTGTCTCCATGCTGGATGGATGTTGACGTTGTCTTCCTGATATGTCAGGAAACGGCAGGTGCTCTGCTGTATACATAGTTTTCTATCACTATCTTAATGTTAGTATGGACAGTGTCTGACCCAGGACCACAGTTTGTGCTCCATCTCTGGGCTGGAGGGATCTCACAATGGTTCCCTGATCTTTCAGGAAACAGCAGATTCTCTGCTGTACACATAGCTTATGGTTTGGTCTTAGATGACACAGGTACATGCACAGAAGTACCTATAGCAGATCCATTCACTACCAAATCAAAATAATTGAATTGCCTATTCATTGATTTATTTCAATACATGAGTTGGCTGACTGAAATCAATTTCTTTTTTTAATTCAGGACCTGTATCAAACTCTGCCAGACTGTGACTCTATAGCTGTTTAGTGTAAGGCTGTTCACTGATGTACAAGGCTGATGCACTGACACCAAGCAAGAAAAAGATATTGAGTGCACAACTGCTTGTTTGATACTAATCAAGACTAGACAAATGACACACTTCACAGACAATTTTCCGGCACTTACAACAAAATGCAAAATTACATAGATACACACAGGAAGAGTGCCACGCGTATAGCTGTGAGATCTAAGAGCATCGTGACTCAGAATAATTAGAGATTTGGGAAGTTAAGAAACTTCACATCAGCTCTCCAATGAAGGTGAAATTATTTTCCAGTTGATTGTGTAACTCCCATTACACACCCACTGACAAAACAGCAAACGGGCTAACAGGTTTCTGCCACAAATCGACAGCCAATTAGCTTCATAGCGATTTGAAAATGAAAAGAATGTTGTCATGTTAACCTTGCAAGATGTGTTTGAATTGGTGCATCCTTTTTTAATTGTATCCTTGTTTGCTGGTTTGTTTTGTTTTTTTCCTGGGAACCTGTAAAACCATGTCCAAGTTCAGTTTTGATCTGAAATGTGCAATAACAGCTGGGTTAATGTGTGTCTACAGCACAGTTTCCTTTCTAATTAATGACTCAAATAATTAAGATTGTTGGCAGAATGGAAGTCAGGAACTCCATCCCCAAATATTCCTCCTGGTCTCAGACTGGTACAAATCTGTGGTAGTGAGGAGGAATGCTAGCCTGTTGTTGTCAGGTTTCAAAAGCTTATGTTCCGACATAATACTGAATAGAAGTGAATTTAAAACACATATATTTACGTGTGACCTCAGCAGAATGTTAAGGCTTTAAAACAGTTGTGCAACTGTCCATTGCTCTACATTGTCTACACGATTTAGAACTGTCTAATTTTAAACTACATTTTGGTAATTTCACTTTATTGTTAATGACCCTCAGGTTCCATAGAATAAAAGCTAAATGATACAATAAATACAATTTGTTGTTTAACGTTCACTGGTAGGCTGCTGGGTGGTTCATCATGTTAAGGCACTGTTCTAGTGCATGGATGAGCTCCTTTGTCTGGTATCATGTCAGGAACATTCTAGTATTGACTATGGCAAATTGCAGATTGCTGAACAACAATGCACTAAGATCACCCAGGGAAGGTGGGGTCCTAGCCAGCACAACAGGGCCTCATCACTCACTTGTGACTTCTACTGGTCCACTGGGCACCCATGGTTTGCCTGTTGACCTGCACATGAAGTGCCTTACTCCAACTCATATGCTCTTTCCTGAGCCTGACTTGTGTTGTGGTGTGATAACAAAAGGTGGCATCACATGGTTTGGATGGGACCACATGCCTCATAGTGGAGCTTCAACCAATGAGCACTACAGGAGGCGAAGATAAAGGGGAAAAACAGCTTTTAAAACAGTTCACAAGAATCACACAGAACGGTAACCTTGAATCCATTTGTAATTTGTTAGGAGTCTTGAAGCAAGAAAGTGGACATGTAGAGAACTGTGCACTCTGCTCTTCTTTCTTCCTTAATTTGTATGCTTTCTTGTCTTCCTCTTCCCCAATATTGTCAACGTGTCTTGTTTTTCATTCTATTTAAAATAATGAATCACATGTTAACAATAATTACATGTCTAAATCTGCATTAGTAAAACAGCCGTACACATAATTGAAGTTGTTCTGTAGGTAGGCACATGAAGGATCCAATCATTGCCATTGTAAGAACAAGTAAATAAATAAATGGAGGTATAGACAGTCATGCAGGTATAATGACTTATTTTATTTTTATTTTTTTCAGCACGCAGAGCTATGCATGGGGCAGTTCTATCAATATCTCATGACATGAAATAAATAAATTGTCTACTGCAGCTGAAAAGTCAATTTGGATTAACAAGCAACCCTTCTCTTGCCTTCACAATTACCTCAGCCAACGATTCCAGCACTTACCTCTGAGTCACTGTCTCTGGACAGAATTTGATCTTATAGAATTTGTTCTCTGAAAAACAGTGTACAGAAGGCAAATGTAAGACTTGGAAAAAGGTGCGTGGACTCAAGCCAAGCTGGTGACTGGGAATCAATGGCCATACATTGAAAGTATGGGTGTATTCATAAGAGCAGAAACATACAGATAACCAGCAGACACTGCAGTTATCCATGTTCATGCTGGACTTGGAACCCCTGGGCTGGATGGGGATTGGTGGAATTTTCATGCTTGGTGATTCCATCCTCGCCTAAAAGTGAAATACATGTACCTGCAAAGGAGTGAAGAATGACATTTACAGAAATAGTCAGTAAAAAGTGCATAGCTTGGAAAGCCAGGAGAACTTAGGTGCTTACCTCAGTTTCAGAAAAAAATAATAATGGCTTTTATTTTCACCATTAATCTTTGTTTTTTTTTTTATTTATTTTTTATTTTATTTATTATTGCCATGCATTTCTCATTATGTTAAATAGCCCCATACATGCACACATAAAAGAAGTATCAATTGTCTGTAATGGAAGTTAAGATAATTCAGTAATTTCAGTGCCCTGTAAAATTGAGCTCATACATGGATCACATAGAGAGTGGTGACAAATTAAAGGAAAAACCAACATAAAGTGACTTAGTAAGGTGTTGGGCCATCACGAGCTTCCAGAACAGCATGAATGTGCTGTGGCATGGATTCTACCATTTCTGGAACTCTACTGCAGGGGTCTTACCTTACAAAAGATATTCCCTCACTTGGTGTTTTGATGATGGTGGTGGAGAGCGCTGTCTAACACGTCGGTCCAAAATCTCCCATTTGTGTTCAATTGGGTTGAGATCTGATGACTGGGAATGCCATCGCGTATGATTCACATTATTTTCATACTCATAAAACCAATCAGTGACCCCTCGTGCCCTGTGGATGGGGCATTGTCATCCTGGAAGTGACCACTCCCATCAGGATATAAATGTTTCATCATAGGATAAAGGTGATCACTCAGAATAACTTTGCATTTATTTGCAGTGACCCTGCCCTCTAAGAGGACTAGTGGACTCAAACCATTCCAGGAAAATACCCCCGACAGCATAACAGATCCACTGGACATTGTCACTGTACGGGTTAAGCATTCAGGCCTGTACCATTCTCTTGGTGTACGCCGCACATGCACTTGCCCACTTGTCGAGAATATGGTGAAGAATGATCTCCTCTGACCATATCACTTTTTTTTTTTTTTACACATCTCTGTAGACCAGTGCCTATGGTTTTTGCACCACTGAACTTTGAAATGTACGTTGTACTTGTCTTTGTAATGAGGGGTTTGTCATGGTTCTGTCTTTTTGTTTCTGTTTTTCCTTTTTTGGGCCGCCAGATGGCGGTAGTTTTGTTCCTTTTCCCTGTTTAATTGTTTTATTGGTTCCAATTATTCTATTATTGTTTTTCAGTTGTGTCTAGTTATCCCTTCCCTCTGTGGTCTGATTGTGCATTGTGCCCTTCTGTGTCTCGTTAGGGTCTTGTCTATTTAAGTCTTCTTCTTCCCTGACTCGGGTGCTGGTTCCTTGTGTTTTCGCTTGTGTTTCCGTGTGTGTTCCTGCCTCCGTGTTGCCTGAGAGTTTGCCCGTGCCTATTTTTGTCCTCCTGTTTCTGCCCTGCCTGTTTGGCTTTTTTGTGATTTTTGGATTTTCTGTTTTCTGTTTTTGGGATTTGCCCTGCGATGCATTTTTTGGTTATCTGCGTTTGTTCTTCAGTTTTTGTTATTAAAGTCTGAATTTCCCTTTTGGAGTTCTTGGGTTTTTCTTTAACTCTGCATTTGGGTCCATTCCCTCGCCAATCCGTGACAGGGTTTATGCACTGAAATCCTACTACAATATCCCTCTCTGTGTAGTTTGTGTAGTTGTCGACCGACTGTTCTTGCTGATGTTCCGCATTGACATTCTTAGTCACCTGAGGAAGAGTTTCTCTTCTGTTTTTCCTTACATATCGCACTAATGCACAGGCATCACGAATATCATCGTATATGTGTGGATCCCTGCCTATTGAAATCTGTATCATAGCCATCACTTGCTTCAATGAAATTCTTTGTTTATGGCCTGCTGCAGCAAATCTAACTCTCAGCACTCAGGATATACCCTCAAGCCCTTAAGAATACTCTTTGGTTCTCCAAGTACTTTCTTTTGTTTAATGATGTATCTTAAAATGTAATAGCCTTTTTGAATTACTTTGTTACTGAATTTATAAAGTGGCATAGATAAGTGGCAAATTTGCATTATTTACAGTTGTAGTGAGGTTATGTCAGGTTTGAACAATTGAGTTTGACAACCAGTCAGAATTCTGTATGTGTGTAGAGCCAAAGTTAGTGAAATAACACAGACATAACAATGGTTTGGAAATAAAGGATATGTATATATATTTATCAGCTATGGTAATGAATATGTGAATAGGCTGATTGAAAACAATAATTAGCATAATATGTGCAATGATATACAATTCTTAATCAGATGAAATGATAATTATGTGATGGCTAAACATCAGAGCTGCCATTTAACAAATGTAAATTTTCGTTATGGGTTAGTGACCCTCTAATCTATATATTCCATGGCTAGTTCATTTAATCAGTCTCCTCAAATTACGTTTTAACAATGTAAAACAAGGTCAGGGAATTTGTTATTCCAGACCAACATATGCACAGCAAAACAAACACAATAACAAACAGCAGTAAAATGACCTAATCAAGTATTACGTTTAATTAAGTTTTACACTATCCTACGGTTTGCCGAAACACACCTGAACAAGCCAAAACTGGTGAAGCACATCGTATTTATGTTTACAGAAACAAGTGAAGCCTCACAAGAAAAGAACACTGTCCCTACAGTCAAACTGGAGAAGGTTCAGTGATGTGTTGGGGTTACTTTGCTGCTTCTGGCACTGAGTGCCTTGAAATCTGCACATGGCATCATGAAATCAGAAGATTATGATGGCATTTTGGAGTGCAATGTTCAACCCCATGTAAGAAAGCTGGTTTTCCATTGAAGATGATAGGTCTTTCAGCAGGGCAATTACCTGCAACACACTAGAAAAAGCACCCAGGAATGGTTCAAGACAAAATGCTGGAGGGTTTTGAAGTGGTCAGCAATGTCCGGATCTAAATCCCCTTTAACACCTGTGGAGAGAAAACAGCAGTTGGGAGAAGGTGCCCTTCGAATTTGGAAGAACTGGAGCAATTTGCAGAAGAACAGTGGTCCAAACTACCAGTAGAGAGGTGTAGGAAGCTCATTAATGGCTATAGGAAGTACTTGATTGCAGTTTTGAAGGCTGTGCTACCAAATATTGAATCTAGGGTGTCAATAATTTTGCAAATGTATTTTTTTCCCTGATTTTAAAGGATTTATTACATTTCAAGTGGAAAAAACAGTTCTGTAATATTATTAGTGAAATAAAGAATTGTGGAGATCAAGCACTGCTGTCAATTTAAACTTATTTCAGAGAAAATCTACTTATTTTAGAGTAATTTTTGGGTTATTTGTTATGAATGATTGAATGTGCAAATGTGCCAATATTGTAGGCCATGACTGTATATAAAATGACCAGGTATACTTGTCAGCTAAAATTTAACCGTGCTGATCACAATAGTAAGGAGACTACCTAAAAAAAATAAATAAATAAAATAATTTTTGAAAAATGAATAAAAAGTTAAATGTCAAAGATTACAAGAATGTCGACCATCCCCTAAATCCAAATCGCCAAAAAAATAAATAAATAAAATAAAATACAGCAAAGTAAATGCAAATTGAAGATGCAAAGAGAAATGCAATGAGAGAGAATTTCTAAGTGATATGCAAAGAAAGTATCCTCATATGAGCTTATATTAAATTGCCACTCTGTACCACCTCACCTGAGGAAATGAATTGTGTGCGCGGAATGCAGTCGCATATGAAATTATTACTTTGGCCGAAATAAGATTATCGACATGGGATGGGATGAAAAAGGCACAGGAAAGACGTGATTCAAAGCTGGAACCCTGCGCCAATATCACAAAGGGGTGGGACATCACCTGGGGGGCACTCACTGTAGGAGCAGGAGGCACATCAGTAGCTTCAGACAGAGCAGGTGATGGGAGAGGATTGCATAGAAATAACCCAAGCCTGAAAAGTACAACAACAAAGTGTAAAAGTGAAATTTGCCTTCGATATATCCTCTTTTGGTGTGATTTCTTTATGTCCTGCATCCATTTGAGATCTTGCGGTCAAAGGCAATGCTTTGCATGAAATTAGCATCACATAGGAAGTTAACATAGCGCTGAATTGCTATGGGTTTGATTTGAACCCCATCATCTCTGAGCATTATGCAACTGATGTAGATGTTTGTGAATTAGGTGGTAATTTGCAATGATTACCTTAGATTTACATTTCAATTTCACCCTTGTTTTTGCTAGAACGTCCTAGAAATCTGCACATATAACTTGAAAGGTACATGTGTAAACAGTGATTGCTTGACATTTCCCTGCTGAGTAGTAATCTGAACTATCTGTTGTCCATCTATTCATCCATCTATACCCGCTTATCCTGGGTAGGGTTGCTTATCCTGGGTAGGGTCCAGGACACAGGGAGAACATGCAAACTTTGCCCAGAAAGGCCCAGGCCGGATTCAAACCCAGAACCTTCTTGATGTGAGGCGACAGTGTTTTACATGTCTTATGTGTTTTTTACTTGTCTTAAAATGGCAAAGGTAGCACAACATTTTAATGAATTGTTCCCTAAATTTTACATCATGCAGGAGAGGTCCACTCCTTTTCTTTGGTTGCTGTCAGAACTTCCTGATGTCTACCAAAGTCTGGGATTCATTCAAGACCATGGACAGCAGCAGGCTTACCTGAAGGCATGGAGTTGAAGGCAGCTGCAGTTGATTGGTAATCAGTCAAAGTGTTTCTTATTGCTTTCTGCAAGCCCTATATGCTGAGGGTGCGTCCCAATACTCAAAAAAATGTATCCTCCTTTCCTTCACTACCTGCTCTCCTGTATGCCCCATAAACATAATCCTCCTTCCCTCCAGAGTGCCAATATTGGTGGAGACAAGCGAAGCGGCTTAAAACTCAACTCCACGCCCCATCCGGCAAAGGATACATCGATGTATGCTACCACAGAAGTCTTTTCACATTTCTAGATGACATCATCATGCTTGGTCTTTCAATCCATGTGTGGTCTTTCAGTCCAACAGGGATTGAAAGACCATCCCACAGATTCTGACACAAACTAAACTTTATAAACTTTAGATAGCATTTCCACCAATTATGCAAGATATTTAGCCAAATTTGAGTGTGGTTCAGTAGGTTATCACACATACCTGAAAGGTAGACTGGCTACAATAGATACAAATGTCAGTTTGTTTTTGTGGCTCATGTCCTACAGACAAATTTGGTCATTTAAGACGGACAAGCAGGTTTATTTATCCGCTTGTACAGTACATGCATGTTTAGATAAACAAGTATAATTATAAACATAAATAAGCAAGAGAGCTACTATTATTTTAGTGTGTGAATATGCATGAATTAATTTATGCAACCCACTGTTTACAATGGACATATTTATGACCAACAGATTTGATTTCCGATGTTACAGTGGGAAATAATTGTTTTTCAGTGTGAACACAACATTGGGAAGCATAATATGAAGCAAAATGAATCATTCTATGTGAGATGGAACGAACTGGCAATGTAGGCTGTCACAGTACAGCTAAGTAGATTAGTGCTCTGTATGTTCAGACATTGGGCACATTGTGATTCTGGAATCACAGTAAATTGTTATGTTTGTATACTATGAGATGTTTACTTTGATCTAATGTTGCCGACTGCATATTAATTATACGGCAATGTTTTTAGGCTACTTTAGCAGTTACTTATGCTTGAAACTTACAAGCTATTTTGTAGCTTTAAATGGGCTGATCATGTCTAAGACCTGTGATTGGCTATGGGATTATTTGTGGGATCAGAAAAATATAACATTTATGATATTGTTATATTTTTCATTAATAGTAATAATCATCTTTGAATATGAAGAAGTAGATAAGCAGTCCCAATTTTCTTCATGCCTCCTCATTCTCTCTTTTCCTCAGTTCCCCTTCTCCTTCCTTTCCTCAGTTCCCCTCCTTCCCTCCTTGCCTCCACATACTTCTGAGTAAGAGTCAAGGGGGAGTGGAGAAAAGGATGTGAGAAGGTAAAAGTATTGGGATGCACCCTAACACAACCGGCAAAGCTTCAGGAAAGACAACCACAGAAACATGCAGTGGCGGATATATATGTTTCTTCTCTGAGTTTTTGATTTATTTGGTTCACATTTTCGTATAGGTTTATTTGTTTTTACTGATTATTGTGTTCTTTTTAATACGTTAAAAGCTAAATGGAATGCAGTGACCTTTTGCATAAGGTGTGGTTATAAAATGTATAAGAACAATCCAATCATGCCTTTTTAAATTAGACTAATAAACCAAATGTTACTGGGGTTTAATTTTTTTTTGTAAACAGCAGCTTTGGTTTATATGGGTAATTTGTGCAAATATGAAGTGGTTTGATTGGATCTAATAATTTCCAGTGCTGCAAAAGATATTACTTATTACTTCTGCAGCTACCGCAACACAGTAGTTTCCATCTCCTTCATAATCAGAGGTTTAATTTCCTGCTTCTTCATTAGCTGGGAAGCATCTTTAATGGATTATAATGGGATATTTTGCAGAACAGAAATAAATAAACAGATGGTTGAACAATTGTGGGTCTAAAACATAGGATCACTGCCACTAACTATGGTTTCAGGGCCAGATTTTTTTTTCAACTTGATTAAATTCTTTATGAAAAGATGTTGCAATTAATTTTTGTCAGCATATCACAATTCATTGCATAAGTTGTGTATTCTAAAAAATGAGTTTTTGCCTTTTAGTGCTATGAGACTAAACAATGTGAGAATCCTCTCATTGGACTGTAAGAAACGTCTCCAGCCAAATAATTATATTTTAATTGTGAATAATCATAAAACATTGTGTAATCATTTTCATGAATTGGTATTCATTGCCTGGCTTGCGATTTTGTCCCCAAATTGCTCTTCTCCTAAATGCACAGTACATTATCCGCACAAGTATTATTTTAGTAAGTACAGGCAGTCATCAACTACTCGCATTTTCTTTTTCAAACCACTCTTAACCACAGTTGATTTGCTTCTTATGATTCTCAGAGGAAAGCACTTTGCACAAAAGCAACTTACACTGAAAAAAAAAAAAAAAAAAATCTATTTTTCTCAGGCTAAAAAAGACACTCCCAATGAAGCAACTGAGCATTCTTGTAGGACAAGTTGTACATATTGTGTCCATTACCTCCTAGTAGATAATGAGCCAGATATGCTGTGAGTAGGTTTTTGGTTCATTTCTGACAATAGAGGCTGGATAAATCATAACTTACCTTACCTTTGGCTCATGATTAAGTCTTATGTTTAATCACTGCATTTAACTCACCATACTTTTAAAGACAGAGGTTTTATTATTATTATATATTTTTTTTTAAAATAGCTAAACTTCCATCTTATGGAAGGCAAGGACAAAAATCAACCTTCCATGAGGTAAGTTCTGAAAACATAATATACGTATGAAGCCATTTTTAGGCTTTGTACGCTCTGTGAATCTGGTATTGGATCATCTTAATAATCCTCACATTCTTAGTTCAAGTCAATACCTCTTACAAAGAGCGAATGTGTACTATATTCATCCTTTTCCCAAGGCTTACTTTTCTCATGGAACAGTTGCACGAGCCTCTTTGAATGAACTCACTGTCAATTACATAATCAACATTGCAGGGTCCAGTTTAAATGTGAGTGTTAACTGAGTGCTTGGTTAATGAGCTGTGAACAGTTTCAGATAAAAGTAATTGTTTAAAAAGCCCGTGGGTAGCAGACAGACCTGTGGCAGGTGAGAACAGGTGTGATTGAGCTGGAGTGAGTGGTACAACTGTGTTGTTGGCCTCTCTGCCTCATTAGTACTGGCATTGGTCCTCTCCAACTGAATACTGCTCAGGCCGCTATTGTGTTTTAAAATAGCGTTTTCTCTGTCCTTACATTCGGTGCTCAGTATTTTTAAACCACTTGTAAGTGGATTAGCTTTCTCATTTGAAACAGCTCCAGAACAGTCTTCCGGTGACTGGTGTGATCTGGCTGACTGCGAGTTAGCTATTCTGCAGTCTGACAGTCACTGATAAAGAGGGAGAAAGATCCACTGGGCAGTCTGCGTGCGATGCACTTCTGAGATGCTACTGTTTCCTTTTGCCCTTGTGGTCTGGGGTCCGAGGGTCGAACTAAATTTGTGGGTGCCACTCTAAAGATGGCCCCCTTAAGCTCTCATCTTTGGATTTGGAAAAACACCTGCACCTCCGTTAAGAAGCTTCTTCAATCTCAAGTTATTGAGGTGAGAGGTAGCCAAAAACCTGCCCCGAAGTAAGACTTTGATGAAGAGAAGTGAGCAACTTTGGGGAAGGAGGGGTGACAGGGGCTGTAGTTAACATGGAATAACATTCCAAAAACCACCACAGACTTATTTCCACATGACACCTGAGACTGTAAGCATGTGTCTAATGCCTGTCTGCTGTGTGTAAATAATATTACTCAGTAACCTAAAGATTACATATCAGTGTTTGGATTTTCTTCCTCCAGAATTTAGGAACACTAAATCATCTATAATCTGCTCAGCAGAGCCATACACATACACAGCAAGCCTGCAAGGCAATGTCACATTTAATCAAGACTCTACCTACTACAACATGAACAGCTTTTTTCACATTACACCCCTCACAGTATACAATGGGACAGATAGGATGGGCAGTGCATCTCACTGATAACACCTAGTGATTCAAAGGTGCCTAGCATGTTGCTAGGAAACAGTGGAACCAAGGTATCCTAGCCAATCAAAGGTAGGAGCCCAGTGATATGAGATCATGGTTGGTCAAACGTAGTGCAGCACAATCTCAACGCATTCATTGCAAGCACAGTTTGTTTGTTAAGTGAGCATTTCTAAGGCTCCCTATACATTTCCTCACTCACAAAATGTAACTGTCTATATGTAGTCAAGTAAAATGAGTCATTTCCTGTATAGTCCAAACGAAGCTGAGCTACAGCAGTGAGTGTCTTAGATTTGTGTAGCAATGCTTGGAATAAGACCATTCTTCATTTAAAAATGTTACCTTTGTTACAATTTTGCTTGTAGAAAGCTGTTTACAGTACATATGCAACAAATGGGGTGCTTAGTGAAGGAAATTACACCCACATGTTGACCATAATTGAATTTATAATCCATTCCTTTGCCTTTTTTATGGAGCTGTGATTGTGTTTTGTGGTATGTTTAGCTCATAGCACATGTATATTTTATTTCATTTTTTTGTTGTTGTTTTGTTTTCCAATATAAGATTTAATAAAGTCTCTTTCTCCCTCTCAATCTCCTGCCATTCTACTGGCGACGGTTCTGAATGTCCTCCTGACTTTTGGAGACTGAGGAAAGCATCGACAGCTGCCAGGGAAAGGGAGCAACTATAGAATGAGATTCTATGGAATTATATTGATCTTTACTCATATCATGGCACAAAAATCTCTCTGATTATTCTGTCTTTGCTGCAATAACCCTGTCTTCATTTGTCTGTCGTCTTGCAGCTGCTTTTCTGTGGGGGGTGGGGGATATGAATGGCTAGGGTCTGGAAGTGTATGACAATTTAATGTGTCTACAATGGTTCCTTCATGATCAAAGATCTGGACTTCAGTGTTTCATCTATATGCTGTGAATGCTGTCTAGATATATGGGAATAATTATTCAGAAGAGCTCCAGGCTAAGCTGCAAAAGAGATTCCCCCATGTGATTTTATACTAATGTTAGCTAAGTTTGCTTTTCCCTGTTAATGGGCAGATAGTACCAGAGTTTGGCACTTATGGGGATTATTTATGGACCATGACATAAAACTCCTGAATTAGTGGGTAAGTATCATGCCAAACTGTGACACAGTCCTTTTTTGGTCTAGTCAGAAAAGTGTGTAAATTTATGATATTGGCTTCCATGTATGTTTGTCATTATTAGATGTTTTGCTACAATCAAAGTGTCTGCATCAGTTTCCTATGGTCAAATGTACCATTTATACTTTAATTGACTTTTGAATTGCTTGCAGTGAAATTGTTGATATATAAAAATAAAATAAAATACAAACACCCCAGGAATATTTGCAGTGGAATATAGCAGAGTTGTGCTATTGCCTCCAGAACTCAAAGTCCTGCTGATGTTTTTTTTTTTTTTTCTTTTTCTTTTGGTGCTTTGTTATTGCTATAATATTTGCATTTATATTTATTAGTTCATCAAATGCATTCATTCAGATCATACAGTCTTCACCTCCTGCAGACATACTGCCAATTAATTGATAAAACCAAAATTTTATAAGAGTAATTGAGATAGAATGCACTGCTCAAGGGTAGAGTGGCAGTGTTCCTGATCACTAGCTTTCATGCCCATCCAGTGGGGCTGCACAACACTGGAAAGATGTCTGTGGGCATTTCCATTTCAACAGTTCACTTCCCTTGCACTGTGCTGCTCTTTTAGGTCCTGAGAGTTTTGTTAACAGGAAGTGGAGGAGCAAACAAAAGAATGGGGATCATTGTGAGGATTCCAGAGGATGGGGGTATTGTCTAAATTCATGTGCCATGAAGACTGAAATAAAAGAATGCTTTCTGTGTTATTAAATCTCAAAAGCGGAAAGTATTCACTTACGGTTGTTTCAAAACATTACCCGGGAGCTCAAATTTATGTAGTAAAAAACATGACTGGATGTAATGCAAAAGTTAATCTTCTGTTGAAACTGTAAGATATAAATTCAATCAATTGTATCTATTTTCACTTTTTTTGTATTGCACATTGGCAGGGTAAAAATAAATAGTTAAAATGATGTCAGTATCTTATTTTGGGATGGCAGCCTTTAAACAATCATACACACATAATTGTGTCTGTTGATTATAGATGAATTTGTGCACTAACATGGATACGCACACACATGCACACACACACACACACACACACACACACACAGACACACACCATAAAGTGCATACACATTCTGAGTATTTTTCATTAATGTTTTCCTTTAAGTCATGAAATCCAGGCTTCTATTAAAATATTTACTTCCTGATCTCTCCTCAGACAACCTTTGTGAGAAGGGCACCATACACTTCAGGTGCAATGCAATCCATTATACACAAAGAACATTTACATTTTAGCCATTTAGAAAATGCTCTTATCCAGAGTGACTTACACAGTTTGCATTATTCAGATACAATCCATTTATATAGCTGATATTTACTGAAGCAATTCAAGCCAAGTACATTGCTCAGTGGTACAATGGAAGTTTTTTTTTTTTTTTTGTGACTTCAAAAAATTTGTCTTTAGAGAATTTAATACCGAAATCAACTACTTTTTCACTAGGAATTAAAGAAAGAAATGCATGTTTCTTTTTTTTTTCTAACTGTCTTATATCATGTTTTATTTTCATCTAACCAGTTTTAAAAAATGAATTATTGTCATGGCTGATGCACTTGATAGCAGAACATACAATATATTTGAATTTGGCTGTGCAAAGATTTCCAAATGTGGATTAAGACAAGACAATGTATTTTCGTATGTTCATGCAGTAAAATTCACGAGATTCCAAATTTTCTTTTGTTTGTTTTTACATCTGCATTTTATTGAATACCTTTTTTTCATGGAAATCAGTAGAACTACATTACAAAATACATATTAACAAATATAAGGCATGTTTGTATCCAGACACAGCTCTTAAATTCAGCTACATGAGACACTAAGTGTACGTACATTAGTTGGACACATATGTGCATTTTACATACATGAGAACAATGGTAAAAATATGCCTTCTCTCTAATACATGCATACATGTGTGTGAGCAGGAACCCCTCAAGTCGAATGGTCAGTGATGAAGGAGGAAACAGGAATGCCAAATACTTCAGAAAGTTCAGTGATTTCTCTTATATTTTTCCCTGTATCATTTCTATTCATCTAAAGGTCAAATCCATAAAGCACAGAGAACATCCTTCCATTCCAGGTGATATGAAAGTAATGCCTAATTCTGTGTGTCAGTCTGACATGTAGGGTGTACCAAAGGAACAGGGAGAGCAGAGCATAAGAGCGATTTACAGTCAGGGTACACTGGGCCTAGAATCAAAAGTTTGGGCATATCGGTTTCAGTTGTCCTGACCAGGGAGACGCCTGAACTAAATGCATCAAGTAAGATTATGGAAGAAAAAAAAAAGAAAAGAAAAAAAAATATATATATATATATATATTCTTCATAGTCCATTGATGCCATGCAATATATGTAGAGTCATTTATAATACCAACCAACTAATCTCATGATCTTGACATATATTACAAAAGCATTGGATTGACACCCAGTTTAAACAGCACTGATGGAAGAGAGTGCTTGGAAATCCATAAATTTGTGGAGTCTGAGCTGCCAATTTACAGGTAAAGGCAATTTTAAATTAAGAAATATCTAAAAAAGAAATCCACTTGTTACAATTACAATACAAAGCCATTTATAAGGCTCCGGGTCTCCACCGAACCACGATGCGAGGTATAATCTCCAAATGGAGTAGGAACACTAGGAACAGTGGTGAATCTTCCCAGGGGCAGTTTAAGTCCTGACTTTAACCCAATAGAGGCACTGTGGCAGGACAAGAGATGAGCAGTTCATGCTTGAAAACCTACCAAAACCTGTCTAAATTAAAGCAGTTCTGCAAAGAAGAGTGGGCTAAAATTTTTCCACAGCGATGTGTTGGTTGCAGTTATTGCTGCTAAAGGTAGTGCAACCAGCACACATATGCAATAATAGAAGAATTCAGGAATGAGGTAAAAGCTTTTTCACAGCACTGTACATCCATGTTTGGTGACCTGTGTACGATTAATTAAAAAGGCTGTAATTCTCACAGGGATCACCAGATATTGATGTAAATGCCCTCAATTTCAATTGCAACTGTCACCACATTAGGACAAAGTTGGTGGTAATAACATAAACCTAATGTTATTCTCCCCTGTTATAAATAGGCCACTCTTTCAAAACTTGAATATGCCTAAAGACGAGCTTGATATGAGCAAAAAATGGTTGTTTTAATTGTTGTCTTGTTGTTAATTGTTTTATTCTGCACTGCAGGGTATAGCTAATTGCTGTATCTTCTAAAAAGGTCAATTCTTCATGGCAAAGAGTGGAAATTGCATTTATTCGCCTTCAGTATTTTTTGAAATCTTTACACAGAAAGAAATGTTTCCTATTTATTCAGAAGATTATTTATTTTGCCAACTCAAACATGAATATCATGCTGTATGGAGCAGGAGTTCTGCAACAGCCTTTATGATAACGTATGTAAATCAGGGCTGGACTTAGTTCCAGTTTAGCTGAAATTCAATCACAAATTGGCTGTAATTTTATGTGAGGATTTAACAACTGATGAATGAAATTGCAGTCACTGATTGAATTGAAAAGGAATTGATCCAAGACACTGACAATTCTCCCAGATGTCCAGGCAAAGCATTAATCCTCAGCGCTCTTTGCAACACAGTCCCGAGCCAGTGGTGGCTGCGGCAGTACGGTGATGTGTAATTGGCCATAACATTGCCCAAAATGACCAATCCGACGCTTGCAGTCTCACTGTGCACGAAGTGTACTCTTCTGACACATTGATTGTGCAGCACGGCTGGTGGACTGACGAGTGCAAGTTGTGGGATCATTAAGTGCTTTGGAAGACGTTGTGCGGTACTAAAGGAATGCTGTTCTCGCAGGTCCTTCTGAAGAATGGCGCTGTGCAATTAATGGCCAAGAAGGTCTTGCCCCCAGCATGTACCCACCGATTGTTTATCGATGAACCAGGTTCCCACAGGCACTTTTAGAAGGGGTGGTGGGATGGTGTTCATACCAGCCAACTGCGCTAGAGAAATCAGGGAACAATTAGTCAATGTAACACCAGGGACTGGAGTTATACACAGGTGTGAATTAAACAGTAGATTTCTAAGGCTGGATTGGCCATTATAGATTTTCAAACTACAGATCGAGCAAGTCCTGAAAACCTTATTGGATGTCCAGAGGGAGCCGTCCTTCAATCGGAGATATATCAACAGAAAACATTCCGGCGGTTCACAGGTGTTAAGTCCGACAGCTCAGGAGGTGGGAATGCAGGTACAAACACCACTGGGTTCATGACAGAGACATGACACATCAAATGTGTCTGTGTCCTTTCCAGCCTGACTCTGAAGCCTCGCCCACTGGTAACTGCTCAAACCGATGCCGCTAACGTCCATATAATACAGCACACATAGTTGTCATTTCCTCTGGACAATAACATCTAGACAGGGGAACTCTAAGCAGGACTAGGACAAATACCTTATGCAAACACAAACTATAATATAGTTCTGGATGAGTGGGACAGAGAATCAGTGAATCAGCCATACCGTAATTTCCTTACTCCACTGATAAATTGCTTTGTAAGCTGAGAAAAGCAGTGTCTACACATTTTTAAAAAGCAGCATACTGTTTTTAAAACCGGATTTTAAAAACAGCATGACATCATGCATGAAAATATAAGTTGTGATCATAGTAGTAATGGTACACGGTATTAGTTAATACTAAATGTATTCCTTATTCCCCAGCCCACGGGTTCCAAGTAAAAATAAAAAGGAACATACGAAAGACAAAACACAATGAAAGCTTTTCAGCCATGTTGCTGTGACTTTGTTTTCGCTATCTAATCTCTATTAGGTTACATCTGGTGTTAATTGGTGTTGTAAACAGCATGTACACTTCCTTGGCACTCATCTTGTTTGGTCTGACGCGACATACTATTGTGCAGCTTTCACAGTGCGTAGGCTACTCTAAATTGTCTGAGCCTCCATCTGAGGCATGAGCTTATATACCATTTTAGCCGACACTGAAATAATAAGACCGCCTTACTATTAGTTTCAATTGTTAGAAACGTAATAATTTAAATATCACAATCATTGTCTCAATGCTTGAATGTGCCCATTATGCAAATGCAGGCAATGCAGCTTCTGGTAGAGGCAGCAGTTCACACTTGGGTGCCAGTATACAATACTGTTGATTTCGGCGACTGGGGGGGTGTTGAGTTATAAAAACAAAAAACAAGAATAACTAATCTATCTGGTTTCCTGAATGTGCTCTTATAATTATAACAACGTAGGCATTTGCAGTACTGCTATGTTGAAAAAGTCAAGGCAGCTCATAAACTTTGCACATACCCACTGATTAAATAATTAACAATTTAAATTCACAAGGCATGTCGACATGGACATTGGCAGTTCTAGTGTTAACCAGTAGGTGTGCCCCTCAGATTACCTTTCTCTCAGACTGAGCCCTGCCACAATGTCATTATTACATTACAGTCGCATAAAATGTTCATCATGCTTTCCCACTGAGCACAAGCCTGAATGTAGATGGGGGTGGAAATCTAGGCTGAAATATGTTTTGACATACATGGACTAGGCTAGCTCAGGTAAGCGCCAGTTTAACTCAGATTTTATCCAGATATAGCCTGGCTATGTCTTAATCTGCTAGAAAAATTTCACTTTTCAACCAAATATAGGTGGGGTTCCACTGAACGTCCAGATACACCAAAAACTGGCTAACCTAGTCAGTTTGTGAAAACATCTCCCAACCTAGATTTCCGGCCGCTCTGGACGTCTAGATTCCATCTAGATTTGGGCTTGGGCTCACTGGGTTATTACAGAGAATATTTTGAATAACAAGTGGTAAACTTCAGATGGATTGTGCTGTGTGGAGGCTTTCCATGTGAATTAAATACGATTCTACTTCCAATATACCCACTGAAAAAATATAAATAAATAAAAAATAAAATAAATAAATAAATAAATAAAGCTGGGTAGCAGCAGGTTTAATTTTGTGTGTAGCCACCACACATTTAATAATAAAAGAGAGAAAAATCCACTCTGAAAAGGTCATAAATCCAGTATTGACAGTGATCATTAGTAGCTGTCTGGATTCATGGCAGCAAAATTCGCCAACTTTGCAAATATCTTACTGCTGGTGGGCCAGGTGTCAAGCTGGATTCTTATGGAGATAGAAACCAGGCTTGCTTCTGATTAAAAAATGCTGCACTTTTTGTTGTTTTTTTTTAATGCCTGGACTGAATTTGATTGCAAGATCCGCATGAGACTCGCTCATTCCTCTGCACACATCAGCTGCAGCACTATTACCCGGCTGGTGGGATTGTGTTCATCAAAGCATAGCTTTGAGGAGATTAATTGCAGCAATCATGCTCTGGATAAAGCGGCTTTTTTATTTATTTTTTGGCTGATTGGGGGAGTGGCTTGGGACTGCTCAAGCTTAGAGGTTTTATTTAGAGAAATGTTCAGTCCATGATTTATGGTCTATTAACACATTCTGAACACTTGAGAAATGGAATAGCAATGAGGGCTAGAGCATAGGGACTAGGAACAATTATGCTATAATACTAACTGATTTTTGCACACAACAAAAGAGATGCACACAACATGAAAATAAAGCAGTCGAATGAACTTTTATTTACATTTTCAATGTCTTTTCTCCCTAATTTGGAATGCTCGATCGTGTCCACGCAGCAATGCTCATCAAAACCTATTTTGGTCATTCAGAAGAATGCTGACAAGCATGTTCTCTCTTTGTGTGAGGTCACCACTGCTTCTTTGCACAAGACAGCTGGGGTCAGAGGATGAAGCTTCATGTACAGCTCAGCAGGTGAACTGCAAGTGTCTGAATGATCAGCATGAGCTCGCCGGTGCACAGCCAGACATTGTCATGTTAGCCAGCTGAAACCCTTCATCCTTGGAACTGTGAGCACCAATCATACATCACCCTATGGGCCTGCCAGCCTTAGTCAACACTGGCATGGTCTGGATTCGAAACCACTATGGAGCCTACCCATGCACTTGAACAGTCCCTTAACAGGATGCCTTAACAGCAGTGCCTTAATTTGACTTTTGAACAGTTTGGAAAAGAGGTCATGCATTCTCCGTAAGGAGGAATCTTTTATGTGTTTCATATATTAAAAAGTAAATAAATAAAAAATGAATAAAGTGGGTCCTAATGTTTTTTGTAGGTCAAATATAAGACTGAGGAGGAAGAACTGTGTAATCGCATGGGTGGTCACTTTAACAGTGTTGAAGTTCTGGACGTTCACGGCTCTCACTCTTACTTAATTAAAGGAGATGCACTCACTTTGATGCTAAGGCCATGGCACTAGCGGATAAAAAGCACTTAATGTGTGCCGCTGCTTCACTCATCATCACAAACCCAGCCCTCCACTGGCTGCAGATGAAAGGATCCTTCCTCCAGAAGAAGTATCGCATCAGATTCTACGATGGACTGACAGTCGGATTTCCCCAGAACGCTGGGCAGCCCTAGAGAGACTTTATAAATGGGTTTAAAAAATAAAATGAAATCCCAGGCATCATTTTTGGTGAACCTTTAGCAACCCTAGAACAGAGCAGACATGCACCACACAGGAAAATGAGTTTTGGATGGATGGGTGTTCCCCTGGAGAGGAATAAAATGACTGAATATGGAAAAATGCAGAATAACATAAACATAAAGCACATGACACCACAGACTATAACTTACCCAGACTTGGAGCTCAACCCATGCAGTGACCCACATTAGCATCCATAATGTCTCTTGATGGCAGTCAAGTGAATATAACGTTTCTAGCCTCATTTTCATCCTTTTGCAGCTCTTTTTGCCCGCTGTATCTCAGGTCCTGCTTTTTTAAACGCAGCCATACAGAATATGGCTCCTCTTTTGCATGTAAATTCAAAAGAGGAAACTGAATTTCCTCTGCCACTGGAAATGTGAAGAAATGAGAAACATGGCAAATGAATATACGCAAAATCATAACCAGAACATTGCAAGAATGACATGACAATTAACGCAGTGATGTAACATGCTGTAATCTAGTACACTGAGATGTTAATCCTCACATTCCCGATAGCTGTACACGATCAAAGAATAAGCATAGTTATGCATGGATTATACTATAGACGCTATAGGCGTGGTCTGTTTTCTACTGAGACCAACACTCCAGGGTTTAGTGCCGGATGACCAGAGTAATGCTGCATGTCAACATGCATGTGTCTCAAGTTTAGCACCTATATTTAATTAATTTATCAATTAATTTTATTATTTTTTTGTGACTTAATGTAATTACCATTCATTTAATGTGCTGGTCATATGCCATGCCATGCATACACAACAGCCCAGTGATTCTTACACAACAGCACAGTGAATCTTACACAACAGATCTGTGAATCTTACACAACAGCACAGCGAATCTTACACAAGTGATTTTTACACAACAGCTCAGTGATGTGATTGTTACACAAGAGTTCAGTGATTCTTACACAACAGCCCAGTGATTCTTATACAAGAGTTTAGTGATTCTTACACAACAGCTCAGTGATTCTTACACAACAGCTCAGTAAATATTACACAACAGCTCAGTGATTCTTCCCTCCTCCAAAGAACCCACATGGGGGTAAAACCCCAAGGCAGGACCCATGAGTGACTGCTGGCTCGCTGGTGAGTGATTACTGTGCAGGGAATGACCCCAGAGATCGGTCGTTAAACCACGCTCTGCGGCCCTGCCTCTGATCCTCCAGCAGAACGGGGTCTCCCTCAGAGACCTGGCTTCATGCCATGCCCGCTGGTACCCCCAGAGGGCACTTTGGGGACTGGAACAGGCTAAATAACTATGTGAAATACCCATTTGAAGTCAACGTCTTGCAGGTTACTGATGATTACAAAAAAAAAAATATATATATATATATATAATAAAAATAACGTGCATTCAGGCCTTTAGTCGAGCCTCTAATCTAGAGCGACTTGCATAAGTGCATAAAAATATTTAGGCTGATACCAAACCATTTGAGTCACAATGAATCGTAGTTGTTAGAACAAAACCTAAAAGTAATAATGAATATACCCACACCATAAAGTGGAAGCATCAATTTTTGCCAACATACAGGACACTTCCATATTAATTTTTATAGTTTGTTTAGTATCCTTTTTACCAGAATGTTCTCAGGGATCTGATACTGGCAGATGGGCGATTGCTGTACAGGCCTGATGGGGCGTACCTCATAATCTCAGTGTGGCGCTCACACCATAGCACTCTCTTTCACAACAGGGGCCCTACAAAACCTATGGGACACAAGGAATCGATAGTGGAAACTGTGAAAACAGTATCAGCCACAAATGAAAACGCAAGCCGACCTGGGTCACATATTTATTTGAATCACATTAACTCTTTCCGATGCTTCTAAAACCCTAGCAGATACCAATGAATGTTCTGTGAAATGCACATTAACAAAAGTAAACAATCATACAAAGGTTTATAATACAAATTGTTGGTTTGTTTTTCTAACTTTACACTTTATTAAATGTGAGCCTTCTCTGCCTTTTGTACTGTATTTCCAAAAATAATACTGATGTTCACCAATTTGGTAAATTCATTTAGCAGACATCCTGGATAAGAGTCTTTGCTCGCAATAACATTGTTCTGACTATTAGGAAAAATACTGGTTTCAAATAATTATACGACCGACATCTGAAACTACTGCAACCAGTCAAAGAAGGATGAACATGTCCGGCATAAAACGGTTTGGGGACAAAAAAAAAAGAAGAAACACATTCAGAAATAAGCTGATTACACTGGGGTCTGCAATGGAGAATCACAGTCAGTGGTAGGGTGGGTTTGATTTGGCCATGGTTTCTCACAGTTACCATAGCGTTGCTTCTTCACAAAAATAATTGTCAGGTACTCACAGGGTACCAGTTTCAATCAGTGAGAGAGAAACCCTCTCCCCCTGCCCATGCTAGCCTTGTGCCCTGGCGCTTTGTAGCCCGCAGTGGGTAAAACAGCCACTGTTTCAGAGTGCACACACTTCAGCTCCAAGGCTCCTGACGTGCGAGACCACGAGACACTGAGAAACTGAGCACAATCAGTGGTTCCAAACTGGGAAAGGGAAGAGGTTTAGAAACCACTATCTACACATCTGACAGGAAATTTCTAGCATTGTATTTTTAATGAATGAAATACCAAGACGAAAGGCAGAGGCTTGGTTTGAATGGCATTGAAAACACTGCATTCAGCCAACGTCGACAGGCGCATGAACGCCGATCCACACACTGCTCTGTGAGCCGCGCAACTTCACTGACAATACCCTTCAGCCCAGTGCTCGATTTGATCAGCAGCACACATTGTTTAGATTCTTTGGCAGCATCCCAGACAAACTTCAATATTCTAATCTCTCGTCTTCTGAGGGCTGCGCAAAATCTTTTCCATTTCTATGTCTGAGATGAACGACTCCATCATACTTTCCTCATAAAAAGTTTTTGTTTAGTTGCTTTTTTTATATGGCTGGCTGAGGTAGTTACAGGCAAGCAGGGACCTGTGTGCATAGTTGCATTACACTTGTGATGTATCAATGAAAGCAGCCGTGTGTCACAGCTTCCAAAACTTCCACTTAATACATGCACTGATGCCATGACATAGTCATTATGCACATTTAGAACTTTTTTTTTTTTTGGTGGATTGTAGTACATTATTTGACTGCTGGGTGACACATCCTATTAAGATACTTCACAGTGTGTTTGGTCCCATCGTCCCTGGTCAATCAGATGCCTACAGTCTGCTTGCTCAAGCTGCACTTGAAGAGTCTTCTTCTGACTCATGTCGGTGTGAGGTGAGCTAAGTGGTGTGAAAAGTACCACCAGCTTCACTTCACATATTTTGGAGGGGAGTGTTTTGCCCCTCTGCCCTAAAACAAAAGCCAGTGTTATAGGAATTATAAGCTGGTGAATACAATTGGACATTCCAAATTGTGAGGAAAGGGGGTAAAAAAGCAAATATAACAAATGTGATCAGTACTTAGCATGAACTGGAACTTAAGTGTTCATTTCGCATTATTAGTTCCATAATGAACAGCTTAATTAAAGTTTTGCCATAATAATTAGAGAGGCTTTCATATTTAATTTCAGTAATACAATGCTCACAAAATATTGTTTCATTTTGCTTTGTTTTACTTTTGTTATGTCATGAACCTGCTATGGCTTATCTTTTTAGTTTTCATAATCACACTTCACACTGTGGTATAATGCCAAAAAAAAAAAGAAAGAAAGAATGGAGCGCTAAGAAATTGGATTCAGCTGCCTATACATCCCTATGATGAGAAATGGCTACCTCGTGCTCTGCTTTCCATATCTATTTCCATTTCCTCTGAGGCGCAAAGACTCTCCCTCAGAAATAATGAGGTGCCTCTCCGTATTCCCTTACAAAAGAAGTGTGGGTCAAGAAAGCTCTTCTCCTGAGTGATGTGCAGTAGGGTTCAGTGCAGCCAGTGGGTTTCTAATTGTCTGAAGGACTGTGATTTTTTATAACAGCTTGAACTTCTCCATTTGTAGCACTGGTGTTTGTTTCTATTTGTTTCCAAGTAAATATTCTATATTTCCTCATAATTAAATTTAAAAAATATATATTTATATTATATCAACATTAGAAATATTGTGTTATACATATTTCTTTCTGTATCTCGCTGTCTTTCTTGGAGATGCAATTTGAATTCTGCTTCTTCAGGTTTTTGGGTTTAAAGTTGGCCACTCGCCAGCCTTTTTGCTGAAGCTGTTCTTTTTTCAACAGGCGGTAACAGTTTTATGTTACCTCTTCAAAGCATTTAACCCTGGAATGCAGTTTAGCCACAATCATATTCAAATGGAAACTTACGTTTATGAATTTTTGCTGAGATACAAAATTCGGGACTTTTTGGACTTACTTTGGGTGACCTTACAATGACATGTTGTTCATATGTTCATGTGCTCTCTATATTATGGCCAAAACAAACTGAGGGAGATTGTGTGTTGTTCTACGGCAAATGCATTTCAGAATGACCAAACACATGAGTGGTAATGTGTACTCATGTGCATGTATCCAAGATTAATTAAATTAATTCAATGTTAAATTCCAGACAAAAAAGCCAGATTTATAAAAAGAAAATCTTAATACATCCATTGTGGGGAATAGATACGTTTGTCAGGGCACTAGAATATTGTTGCACAATTGAGAGCACAAAATCAAAAGAAAAAGGTCATCCAACTCAAGTGGGACAAGTGGGACAAAATTGTAAAGCAAAAGGCTGATGAGCTCACGCCAGCCCCTAATAGGCCATTGGAACCATTCACCCATTTATACCCTTTAAGCAAGGTCTAAAGAAGGCCACCACTGGCATCTCTCAACAGCACTCATTTTTACAAACGAGATTTGCATTTTGTACACCATTAGAGCCATGGATTTTGCAGCAGTACATCTGGTACAACAGCCATACAACACCCAGCAACCAACCTCTATGACCAGTTCAGCATTCTCAGTTTCACCACCTTGTCTCCTCCATGCCCTGGAAAACTGATCTTTGTGTTCTCCTTCCCTCCAATATTGGAGGAGATGAGTGAAGTGGCTTTAAACTAGGCTCTTTGTCTCCTCCTGGCAAAGGTTACATTGGATACAAGCAGGTTTATTTGCTTGTACATGGATGTTGCTAAAACAAACATGACTTTAAACATAAATAAGCATGAACGCTGCCATTATTTTAATATGTAATATGCATGAATGATTCCATTCAACCAACTGTTTCCAAAGGGCATGTTTATTACTAACAAATTTGACTTCAGAAGTTACTGTGGGAAATAATTGTTTTTCAATGTGAACACTGAACATTGGGGAACAATAACTCAGATAATGTGAAGTGGCATGTCTGTTTCACAATTCTATGGAAATTTTTCTGAATTAGCCTGTGAGATTGTCACGGTTTCTGTGCAGGTAGATCATTTTTCTGTGCCTGCACCGGCTCAGTGGTTAGCATTCCGATTAGCCACTCGGCTAATCGTTATTTTGGGGTGTGGGGACGATTAGTTCGAGCTTGCAGATTAGCCACTCGGCTAATCGTTATTTTTGGTTCCTGTGGGAGGATTGTTCCTGCTTGAACATTCCATGCATTCCTGCAGGGTTACCTCTGATCGGTTTCACCTGTGGGTTGCTCACATCTTCCGCTGATTACCAGCCACACCTGTGGCTGGGTATTTAAAGCGTCAGTAGGGAGTGGAACGGTGCTTGAGTGTAACGTGTTTTGCTCTAGCCAGTTCCCTGTTGTATTGCTGAGCAAGGTGTAAGGAATTTAAGAACAAAGAAATTTAAAAAGAATTCTGACTTCAGTTTGTTTGTTTTTTCTTTGGAGAAAAAGGTATTAGGACGGTATATGTCCAGATTCTGAGGCTGGCGGTTTTAAGGGGTTATTGTGTCACCGTTGGGGCACAAACCTTTCTGCCCCTTACTAACTAGTTTCCCCCCTGGTTTTAGTTGGCCTCAGAACGTCTTTTGTTTGTTTTTTGAAAAGACATTTTCTTTTTCTCTGCTTCGGGTCGAAGTCGCTTTTCTTCTTTTCTTTTCCCTGTTCCTTTATTTTCTTTATATACTCCTTCTTCCTCAGTTACCCGTTTAGGGGTTTATTCATTTTTTGGGATACGTCCCTTAGGAGTATAGCACCCCCTTCTCATTTCGTCTCTCACGAGACTCAGTGGTTACTGGAGTGCCCCTTTGGTAACTTATAGATCCCCTGTTTGGTCGCGTCTGGTCTTCACACTTCCCCTCCCTCACAGAGATGGAATGAACTGGCAGTAGAATGTAGGCTGTCAAGTATAGCTACAGTATATGAGGTGAATTAGTGCTCTGTATGGCCAGACAGTGTGCACATCAGGATTCTGCAATTATAGTAAATTGTTATGTTTGTTTACTGTGAGATGTTTTTCTTTGAACTAATGTTGCTGATTACATACATATCGTGGCATTCGGTCCAGTGGAGAAGCGGATTGGTCTTGGTCACGCTGGCTGGTGGAGAGAGCACACGCACCTGGGTTGCGTTTACTAATCAGCCCAGGTGCTTAAAGGTGTGTTTCTCTTCACAGTTTGGGACTGAGATTGGGAGCTCGCACCGAAAGTGTTTCTTTATTTCGAGTTTTGTTTCATTTTGGTTTTGTTTCTTTAAACATGATGGGAAAATTAAACCTCCACTGAAAAGTAGGAGGAGCGGGTCTGCTGGAAAACGGGCCTGCTACAAGCGGTGAACTGAAATTGTTGTCACTGTTTTACTTTCTTTTGTCTTCGTTATTAAAATTTTTTGGTTCAGTTAATTGTTTTTGCCCCTAACTCGTGAGGGTGTCCGTTTATTTAATTTGATGTTTTATATGGGTGTGCTCTCTCTCTAATTGATCCATGTGGGCAGGGCTTCAATACCCATGCTGCACTTTCTCAGTTGTTGTCCATTCTGCTACCTGTCTAAATAAAGCACACAAAAAAGTACAAAAGGAGGGTGGACTGCCTTGCTCTAGTTTTGAAATAAATAAATAAATGTTTTGAGGCTCAAACATCTCATGAATAATGTTTGACCTTGCTCTGTTGTTGGCTGTTTCATCTCAGATTTGGATGAAACCGGATTCATAGTTTGACCCGTGATTCTGGGAACTGTAAAAGCTGTGAAGCTCTGGAAGTGTGGATACATGCATTGAATTGACACGTGACCTCTTGAGAATGTGGGTGTCAGCCTGAGGGGGCCTACAGTTTATGGTAAATGGTAATGGTTAATGGTAAAGAACATGCTTATGGTTCTTATGTAATGGCTTTGGAAAACCACTAGCCACAGTGGCTGGTAAGCCCAAAAGTTCATGTCAAGCCCTGATAGCAACACAGCTAAACCAGCCACTGTAGCCAGTCCAAGCATGTTTCCTCTTCTCCTTCTTCTATTGGTCACATGCTTTTCAGCTACAGCCCACAAAGAAAAAAAAGATCATGCCCCGAAACGTCACAAACAGAAAAAAATGTATGGATTTAATTGTGTAATTAGTCCTGTTTAAGATATTACCTCCATTCTACACCATTTATATTCTTGACATTAATACTGATTATTACTTCTTTTTTTTGCTATCATTATGAATACATCTCAAGGAATTATATATTATAACTATGGATTATTAAAGCTGCAAATAATAAGCACTCAAAGAACTCACGATGGATCAAAATAACAACTAACACTCGTCTACTGCACAGTGCACCTCTATTTTTAGGACTGTGCTTGTCCAGGGGCCCGGTGGTTGGTTAATATGGCCATGCTTTAAGGACTGAAATGCAGGTTAAATTTATTTATGTGTAATTGTTCCTGTTTGACATATTACCTCCATCCTACTGTCTTTATATCCCTGACTATATTGCTGCGATCTGTGACTATCATTATGAATACATCAAAGGAAATTATACTGTAATCATAAAATGGCTGCAAACAATAAGGAAAAAACATTTTTAAAAAAACTCAATCCTGGATGATGGATCAAAATCACAGCTAACAGTCATCCTCGCTGCTCAGTGCACCCGTGTTTTTCTATGAAAACCCAAATTTGTAGGAAACTGCACATTTACCAACATCACAGAGCACATTCTGAAAATGACATGTATTTCAAGTTCAGAAGCCTGTGCTAAATGTGTGGTGCTATTAACTCACAAAAAATAGGAGCTGAAAGTATTGATGGGAGAGTGAGGTTTTATGAACTGGATAAATGTGTGCAGCTACAATGGACCTGCCAATCACTGAACTGTGTGAACTAGTATTAATATCTTGAGTTCCACAGCACAATTTTGTTTCGTCCCACCCACTAGGGAAACAATTTCCTCGGAAAGTGACACAGACAGTGTAAACTGCTAAACTACACACCGAAACACGCCACGGCCAATCCAGACAATAAGAATTGACTTTGTTCTCAAGCTTTTCACATCACAAGTCCCTGCAGATGGAGTAAAATAAATAACGGATTGATTATTGGATTGACTGCTGCTCTTTTAGAGTTTACGAAATGGATTCATCTTGGCAATTACTCCCTCAGATAATTTGAAAAGTCATTCAGCAACCTTGAATCTCTTTGGAAAGATTGAGTCTGTCTTTGTAATGAGATGAATTCCACAAGGCCTAATTTGTCAGAAAGCTTCATCACCCATGCAGCTAAAACTGAAGGGAAATCCAGTTTGACAGGAGCTCAGGTAGAAACATATGGCCTGCCTGCCATGAAGTCATATCACAGAATAGCCAGAATAGCTGCGTCCCACTGTGGAATAAGCCAAACATTGGTGGAGGCAGGGTCCAACTTTTGGCACAATTGTTGGCATACGCCCACTAAGCCAGAAGCTGCACACAAAAGCTCGGGTAAGTTATTATGTTTAGATTAGGTGCCCATTATTGCCCTGGAAGGAGGTCATTCTGTCCACAGCTGATACAGATTACAGATAACAGGTTACAGATTAATCAAACCCCAGCTTGTGTCCAAGTAGCATTTGTGGTCACTGAGTCACTTCTCTTTAGCCACACATTGAGTCCCTCTCGGCAGCCTCTGTGATGGCTTTCCACTAGTGGAAAAGGGTAAATAGAGGCTTGACACTTTGTATGGAAGATACATCTCTAGTTTGTCCTAAGTATTTGTGCTTGTGGATGCCAGGGATGCACACTATAGGCTTTACAGAGCGACTGGTGTGTGAACCCTCTGCAGAAAATTAGGTGATGATATATTGATGCAGTGCTTTAGCATGTTGAAGAACATGTGCAGTCCAGTGTGGGGCAGCGATAGAACAAAAAGTAAAAAAATAAACCGCATTGTACCTGCTTTCCCCCCCTCGCTTCTGCTTCCTGGTTCGCCCACCTGTCAAACTTCCTACTCCTTTGTCTACCCTGTGATTGCTATAGTGCTCCTGAACCCATTGTATCGCCCTCCTGGCTGAGGTAAACGAGCCGATTTTGTGTTTAGGTGGATACAGTATCTGTAGGCCGGCGCATGGGATGCATTGGGCCAATGTTTTAACCTTCCCATTGACACGGCCCATTGTTCTGGATTAGCTGAGGTGCTGCTTCCCCACTAGCTGCTGTTTTGCTGTAGCTTGCTGCTTTGCCTGTAGACAATTGATTCCTGTTTTACTGCAGGACCGTAGCTTCTTATATTTGCCCTCCTTCACGGTGCAGTGACTCAGGTTTGTGTTGGATTGCTCAGGTCGCTATGAACTCACTTCTGGTGTGACCTAGCTCTGTACCGTCTTTCCCCCCAATCATCTGGCTCACTCTTACTTTATGTGCTCCAGTTTGGCATTTTAGAGCAGGGTTGCTAATTCTACGTAATAAAGAGTTTGTTCTGTTAAAGCCCATTATAGTATCCTCATAAGTAGTGGGACGAGAGTTGTCTGTTGTTGTGGGAGGTTAGATCACTTATGTGTGGTAATATGTGGATCACTTATCCTTTTCACTGTTTGCTGTATTCCACAGTGATGTGACACTGTGTGGTGAGTAGTGTGCATGCATTGGGTGCTTCTGGGTTTTAGATGTGCACCCACAATCACAACTGGACAAACTGGTAAGGTGTCACATTGAATCTCCAACAAGAGACACCTGGCTCAAGCCTCCAGTTGGCAGTTTCTGTTGTGGCAACTGTTACCACTGTGGAAATATATTGAAAACATTTTTGTTTCTTCAAAAATAACGTTCATTCATCAATTTAATTAAATGTAATTCCACAAAGAGTGTATATAAACTACAGTGTCCTTGTGGTTGCTTCAATATGTTACTACTTCACTTCAAGCAGGCAAAACACATGGATGAAAGAACGTTCATAGTATCTGGAATCCAAATAATGATATCTCATGTGAGGGGTGGTGATGTGGTTTTTATATGAATGTATTTTTTCTTTAAAAGCTATTTCTTATCCAGGCCTGAGAGAGAACAAGGAGAGAGATTTCTCTCTTTTTGTAAAATTGAATGAGAAATACCTGCTATTGTCCTTTCGATATGGAAGCAGCCATGAGCTCTTGTCCTGTGTCATTTTGATTTTGGGAGTCATATTTGGATTGCTATTTAGGTTCCAGATGTGTCAATTGCGGTCTACAATTGTGGTGGAACTATCTTATTAGTGTGAGAATTTACTAACACATCCTAATTAGTCGCATGTGTGTTGGTTCACCTTAATTGTCTGCTTTTCCCATTTCAGATTTGGTTTTTATACCTTGTTACTTTTTTGTGGATCTATGCAATTATTTTTTGGTTCTTATGACACATCTGAATCACTTGAATTATTGAATTAGTTTTGCTTCAGCTCATACTCCAACATTCCAAAAAACTGGATCATAGCAGAGTCTTAAAATAAAATATTCAGCTTCCATAGCTTGTGAAGTCCTACTGTAATAATCTCAGGGCCAAAAATTAAACCAAATCTATGGTGTTAATATAATAAAGTGACATCAACATGACTGGTATGCTTCAAGCCAATTAGATCTAGATGAATATGAAGCAGCTTACAATATACAGTTTTTAGCAAGAGAATGACTTTTGTTTACAATTGTGATGTGGAATGTGATCCCATACACACCTCAACACTTAAATTAAACATCTAAATCTTTTTTTTTTATACGGATAATTTTTCATACTCAAAACAATGGAATAGACCACCCTGTTAAGCGTATGGACTCTAAAACGAACATCACTAATTAGCCGAGCCATCAGCTGATTCAGTTGGAGCCGAGTTTGTGTTCTGCCTGAACTATGCAATGCTCCATTCAACAAAAAAAAAAAAACATAACCAATAACACTGTATGCACAAGACTGACAACCAGAAATTGAAAGATTATAAATTATGCCAAATTTATTGTGTCATCAGGTGGCTGTTCCTTCCCAGAGTGTTATACCTGCAGCACTCCACTGAACTCTGAGGGATGGTGAATTTAATACTTTATGACACAACAGAGAGTTTATTATTAATCTGTCTGTTTTTGATACCGTGCTGCATTTTAAATTCTTTAACACTTCCATTGTAAAAATCTCTTTTTCTTTACATTTTCAATGTAGGTCAATTGAGAAAAAGATAAGGTCTGGATTCAATACCAGACCCTGGGTCATAGTAAAACAGGGCTTTTACAAGATGAGCAAACTTGTGAAAAAGATGTGTAGACACTGAACGTGCTTGAGGGACTTAAAACTACATTCCTTCAGGGTAGATTGGAAGGTGCTTGTTTTCTCTTCCACAAATTGTGGTAGAAAGCATTAAACATGAAAGTTGGTCTCTTTTACTCTTTTACTGTTGGAGCACACTTTGCAGGAGAGAATGGACAACAACTATCTGTTAAACTATTAGTTAAATGTAAATGTCTGTGCACAGTATTTGAAACTGCCATCTTGATTATGTGTGATTGCATTGTTTGTTTATCTGTACTAATGGGATTTTACATTTTGAGTGCCTTTTGAGTGCATTATTTTAGTGCATAATTTGAGCTCATATAAGGTTTGATCATTGCATTCTTTTCCCATTTCTTAATTAAAAAGTGCATTGCTGTGCCAGGCCCTGGAATTTAATTGTCTCATTAGCTAAGTAGAAGCTTGTAAGAAGCGTCAGTGTTAACTGCTATTGGAGGAATACATAAATAAATAAATAAGGGACGAACAGTATGTATTATGTATTTGACGTGCAATTGTGGAAGCTTCTTTTTAAAGGCTTCTGTACTTTACACCAAAAAAAAAAAACATTCTTTAGACTAGTTATTCTTAACAATCTTGGCAAATTATAACTAATTATGTGTATAATTGCCTGCCAAAATAATTCACAAATTATTCACTTGATAAAGATGAGTAAAGTTTATAAAGCAATGAAAAATACACATAATGAGCTATATTATTTGTTTAAAAAGGGTACATTATATTAATTTATCCTAATGCGATTGCTCAGGGAGTAATGATTTAACTCACAATATTGTTTCCCCAAAAAGATATGCATCTTATAATTATTTTTTTACAACCAAAAAATAATAATAATTACAAGTGCCACTTTTCCATGTTTATCACAGTCTCTGTTATGGCCTCCCATGCCTTCCTGTTTTACTGGGGTATTAAAATGAGATAATACACAAGCAAAATCCACGTGGATCCATCATCAAGAAAGAGTAAAACAATTGGCTGTCGACTTTCACAGGGCATGTGGTGGTTACACACAAACAAATAAACTAGATACCACTTTCCACTACTTTCCAGTAGATCAATAATAAACAAGTTTAAAACCACTGGAACAGTAGTACAACTGCCTGTTTGAGGACGCAAATGCATCTTGCTCCCACGCAGTGCAGGAGAGATTGTTTGGAATGCAAAGTAGGCCACAGCTGGAGATCTGCAAAACTTGGTTGCATTGCAAAATCACCTTAAATATATGATCAGATGTCATTCACATGCCAATAGTTTTTTTTTTTTCTTTTTGTTAGGGCTGCCAGAAAAAAAGCCTCTTGAAGGTGATGAACAAATAAAGCATCTGAGGTTAAGAAAACAGCATTGAAACGCGCTAATATGTTCCGGTGAGGCAATAATTGAGCTTTTTTGGCCACCAGCTGAAACTTTGGTGTTGGAAGCAAGATGCTCATATCTACAATGGAATATGGTGATGTATTGTATGGGGTTTTGCATCTCCTTTTCTGGGAGTTCATGCTCTGGTGAATGAAATCATGAACTCCAACAAGTACTAATGAATTTTGGCCACACCTAGATCCCTCTGCCAGGAATCTCAAGCTTAGCTGGAAATGGATCTTTCAGCAAGACAATTATCCCATGCATATCTTAAAATCAACCAAGAAATGGTTAACCGACAACAAAATTACTGAATTGCAATGGCCATCTCACTTTCTAGACTTGACCCCAATCAAAAATATGCAGTTTGTATTACAGAGAGCAGTCCTCGTTGCTTCTGCAACCAAATTATGAGTGGAAACAACAAATATTAGTGCAAATACACTACAACAACACACAATATGGGGTTTCTAAGTGCCACTATTGTGGCATATGTTGTCCATTTAACAAGAACCCCCACCCCCTCCCATTCGTGCAGTCTCATTGGCAACAGCACCCCCCCAAGCATGACCCACTAAAAAAATAGCATTTATCTGGGAGTTCACAGAAATATTCTTTCACCACCAAAAATTTGTATTCAGTCATTGCAACAAGTTGAAGCCAACAATGTACCGGAAGTATGCCAATGCAATGCTGAAAACCACTGTTCTATTGCACTGTTGCACACTTGTGGTCAAGCTTTCTGATCCAGAAAACGCATGGTTTTACCAGCTAAAATTTGTGATCCTCGGTATTTAATTACAAAATAATGGAGAATAACTTCATACTTGCATTTTTGTGTAGATTATTTGTATTTGTGAGGCTATATGTAAACTAATATTGTAAATGGTACAAGGGACTTGCTTCATTTAAGCCATTTTCCAAGTCTCTGTGATTCTCACATCCAGATTTATAGCGCCTTAAATAGAGCCACCACCTAAATAGGTGAGGATTGGCCAGATTTGACATCTGCACAAAGGGGTCAAGGCATTTGACAGTTTATGAAGGAATGGTCAAAGCTGTGCATGTGTGCGCTAAGTACTGAAAACAAGGGCTCAGATATCTGTAATTTACTGAATTAATTGTTTTAGTAATTTAATTATTACTATTTTTGACAGTTCCATTTGAGACCATTTCTGTGAACAAATACAAATGATCTGTATCTTAATTGCACACATACCCATGACTATGAGCTGCCAAGCAGACATTCACATAATAGACCTGCTGCGTTAGGTGGTTCCCAAAGCATTCAATGGATACTTCATTTTAAATGCAGTAATCATAGAAAATCAAACAGGAATTTATCCTTCAATCACGAGCCGTGCTGTGAAGGGCATGGTTTATTTTGAGGAGGAATGGAAGACTATCTGCTTGAACTGTCTTTTTAAACATACCCATCATATAGCACCTATTACTGTGAGTTTCAGAAATCTGCCCATCAGCCCAGTGTGTACAGCTGAATTTTTGAATGCAAATAATACTGAAAAACCGTGTCTATTTTCATGTCATATCCAGAACTTGCGCGGTGTGCGAATCTTCACAAGCATTCTGACCTCTGTGAACAAACTGGACACAAGACTTTTTTTCATGTGAGACAATTGAAAATGTGGATCTGGCTACCCTAAGAGGGAGTAAGGTAATTGAATAAGTGAAATAACTAATTGACCACAGTTTGAAAATTTCAATTTACAATGTCAAAGTAAAAAGAAATGAAAGGTCAAAAATTTTTTTTTTTTCAAAATAAAATTGCATTTTGCCATTTTTTGTTGAGATCTTGGCTTTAGTTGCCTGAATCAGAGTGATGGGGATTGCATTGTTTATGAAGCCTTGGCTTCAGGTTACCTGAATCAGACAGGCACCAATTATATTACTGTTTGTTTGCTCTGCAGTTTGAGAAAAATAAAGAAGCAGTCAACTTTCTTTCACCGACCCTGTACTTTTCCCAGTGTTATCAAATTATTGTTCATATCTCATTGTTCCTCATAAATTGAATGCTATGAACACATTACAATGGAAGAACTGAGTCACATTATTTCAATTCTGTAAAGTTTTATCTTTTAGTTATAAAGCACAGAAACTGCAGCAGCCTTTTTGTTTATATAGCTTTTTTATTATCATTTTTGCATTTTTCCAATCATATCAAAATTATTTTTTTTCCACACAGAAAGCCCTCTATTTATTTGATCCAAGGGCACATGCCTTGAGCTTAATACAGGAAACTGTATCTTGACTTTTCGTTCTCCCTTTATTCAGTCTGTCTCTAATTAAGTTCTCATGGCCGTCATTTTTATTTTAATGTATAACCCTTTCTTCTTGTATGCATACTGACTTGAGATTTTCCAGAGGCGAACACCCACAGCAAGCATGACCTCCCTTGCAGGAAATGAATGCGGAAGATTCAATGCAAGGTATTTGTTTTATTTCCCTGCATTTCAGAGTGTTACTAAAATGACTTCAGTACCACAAAGGCTGTACATGGATCCCTGCTGGAAGCACCATTCATAATTTAGCTTTCTGATGTCACCGGGCCAGTTCATAACAGTTTAATAATTTAGTGTAGCATAATGAAAAGTCAAAGTTTCAGACAAAGCTGGGGTAATGATAGAATTAAAAAAGTGTAATATATTTCCAATTTTCCCTGTTCGCCTCTGAATATGCACCAAAAAAACCTGCTCCTTTCTGAAACTGATGGTACGCACATGACAACATTTCATTGCCGCCTGTTTGATTTCTAATGCTAATGGAACCATTAATTAATCCCTGTCAAACGATTTTGTAAATCCAGATTTTACTTTATTATATTATCTTTCTCTGTCTAAACTGCCTTGAGAAGAGCAGCAAAGTTTCAGAAATTACAGAATTAATTCAATTTCTTGATAGAATATACAACCCAATGAGTCTTACACAATACTCATTTCTTACCATGCGTTACATGTAGGACAACATGCATTACTCCAGTGTAGTTATGGGGTGGGGGGGGGGGGGGTTGGGTTATTTGCCCCAGGCTCCCTGGCCTAGAGGGCCTGTTGGAAGGGAAGAGTTCTACTGTATTTTTCAAATATGTATACTTGCACTTTTAATGCTTTGTTACTATTATCTCCCGTTCATTCAAATGCATTTCCTTTGCCAAAATGGATTTTATTCAACCGGGGGAAGGGGTATTCTCGTCCCCCCAATCATGTCACTCCTCTTCACCGCAATGCATTTATCTAATAATGCACTTATCTTTGGCATCATGACCTCCCTTTTGGTCCAATTAAAAGCCCTGTGTGAGCATGCATGACCATGAGTTTGTGCATGAAAACACATGCACATGTTAATGATCCCCCTTTCTTTCTCTATCACACACACAGAAACACACAAACACACACACAGGCACACACACAAACACATGCACATACACACACGCGCACACACACACACACACACACACAAACACAAACATACACACACACACACACACCCACACCATAGGGAAAAGGACAGCAGGATGTAATACAAGGGCCTCACCAAGTCCTTAAAATAAGTACTTGGGTATATCTATTATTCATGGTATAATTCTGGAACCAGTACTCTCTGAAGGGAAAATCATAGCATTGTCACCTGCATTATTTTTAAACAGCAAAGGAATTAAAACCATTTAACAAGCTTTTTGACTTAACTTTTGATTGATCATGCCACCCCCTCAGAAATTTAGTAGAGCTTAGCCTAGCATGCAGTGGGCAAAAGGTGGGAATACACCATGGGCAGGTCGACAATCCACCACATGGCCCATTCATAGAGTCTCCAGTTTGCCTATTGCATGTCTTTGGACTGTGGGAGGGAACTGGAATACCCAGTGAAAATCCACACAGACACAGGGAGAATATGCAAACTCGAGATTCCAACTCGGTTTCTTCTTGCTCTGAGGTGACTGTGGTATTCAGTGCACCACCATGACGACCATTAACTAGTTAATTTTAAAAAAAATATATATATTAATTGCTCCAAGTATTTTGTCCTTATTAAATATCCAGAAAATTGTATTGTGAAAACAGAAATGCACAGAGATTTTACTCTAAATGGACAAACTTGTTTGAACAAAATCAACAGGCAGAACTCTCCCCGATGCATTAATTATGAATCCTCAAGCAGATCTCCGTTAGACCCGGGCAGTTTGTCGATGTGGTTTGCGTTGCACATTTGGCATGACGTGAAAGCCAGGCTGTGAGAGCCAGCCACAGCCAGAGCTGCTGGGGATTGGTGAGAAGGATGAATGGGAGCAGGGAGCCTCATTTTTTTCCAGCCACTTTAGCTTCCAGAAACACATTCATTTCTGCAGGAGGAAAACGCTAAATATATAGCCTGACTACTATGCTGCATCCCAGGGGTTTGAATAAAATTTGTGCAGCTTTTTAGGCAATTTTTACTAACAAACTGCAGACACTACACGATTTCTACATTGTTCCAGAAGGGTACTAGTACACCTACTTGTAATACTACTACTACTACCACTACTACTACTACTATTATTATTATTATTTTTATTATTATTATTATTATTGTCTGAATATAGATAATAATATAAAATGGTGGAGGAGAGCTATTCTGTGAGCAGAGCCAGTGGTGATATATGCAGAATTTAAGATATTTTGCTCAGATTCATGCTGAACACTGCATTCACTCAAAACACTTTGCAATGTTCTGCCAAAATTTATGATGAGATGCATGCCATACACAATTGCCCTATCAGCAACTACAGTAACAGCACTCTGCAATGGATGTTCAATATGGCACCAAAGAAACTGGCTTAGTTAAACTCACCCCACGCTTGCCAGGAAGAAGCCAATTGTGTGCCATTGCTGTGGAGTCCAATTCCTAGTGGGCTAATGACACAGCCCACAATCAAACCAAGGCTAATGAGCCAGGCTTGTGCTTACATTGAACATGTTTATCATCACCAATTAACCCACTTGGAACCCCAGTGTGTTCAAATGTGTCACGTGCCTTAAGTTTCAAACGGACTGCTTAGCGCTTAATTTGAAGAGACTCTTGGCCTTCCTTTCAGACTGAAATGTAAGTATTTTTGTTTAGCTTACACTATTGAGTTTTGCTACCCATCATATGTCATATAGATTTTGTTGGGTACACGATTATTACACATGCAGGTACGGTCTGAAACAGAAACCTTGGCTAATGAGCTCAAAGGTTTGTGAGTACTTGCTCATGGAGTGCTTTCAGATTCCTTATAATTTTCTGACCAAACTTTAAATGCTGTCTTAAGAAAATTATATTTTTAAAAGCATGCACGTTTTCCTGATTTATACAATGAAGAGTAATACAGCAGAACCAATGGGGAAAACTGAAAATCCATCTTGCTTACTCACATATTAAAAAATAAACAGAAATACAGATCTGGGTACTTTTTGAGTTTTTAGTGAGAGGAGTGTAACTTTGTTTTTGGTCTAAAATATGTATTTACTGTATATTAACATATGAATGACTTAAAATGAAAAACAAACAAAAACAAAAACATTTAAATGCTGCATACACTGAATAAGTAAATTTATTAATAAATAAAAATACAAATTTCAAAAAACTGCATTTCAGTCATTCTGGCTCTCAGTGAACCCTATCTCCTCATTACAAGGACCTAGTTCGGGAACAAATTTGTGAGGATATAATATTCACCAGACAGCTGTGGTGTATATGGCATGTGTTTAGATGAGACCAATTCAGTTCTTTCTCCCCCGGCCCCTCATGTGATAATATTGATTTATTTTGCCACAATGTTTCTATTCTATTTTTATTTATTTATTTTAATTTTCTTTTTTTACACAATGCATACACAATGTTTTTTTATTACTTTTGGAGAACGGTCTTCATTTTTGAACCCAAAGAATCTATAAAAATTCGATTTTTTAAGTGTGATAAATTATCATTTCATAAAATGCCATAATGAATGAGTAACAATGTTTTGTTCCTTGGCAATGTTTTTTAATATGTATCTTAGCATAAAATTGTAATGATTTATTTTTTCTCCTTCCCCTCCCCCCCGCAAGACATAGTTGTTTCGAAATTACATAATAAAAAAAAAACACAATGCGTTCTGTGCTTTTGGGAAAGACTACAGAGATGGATATTTGTTTTTATTGCCAAACAATTAGAATAGTGATGCCCATGGGCAAAGCATTTCTGGCTTATGATAGTGAAGCACAACGTAAAGAACGCACAATGCAAGCAGGACATGGAAAAACGTTTGATGCCTGTGTGAACCTTAATTAAAGCAGTTAAAAGTACAGGGTCATGGGAATATTTAAAGGTACATTGGATATTAGAATCCACATTCTTTTAAATGTATTTAATGCAAAGTTTTTCAGCAACACTTGCTATTCGTTGCAATGTGATTCATGAACAATTTCCTGTTCTATTTATCCTCCACACACAAAAACAGGAAATGTGCGAATTCAATAAACTGATGATGAAAAGGCTGTGAACTCATTAGCACATAGCGATGAATGTATCAGGATGAACGTATCATTACATCTCAAAACAGTATAAATGAAGTAACTTCAGTTTCAGACCTACCCTGTCTTCAGGCAGCATATGTGAATATACAGCAAAATCAATGAGTTCCCTTTGATCAGTTTAAAGGCAACTTATTTTCTCTTCTTTTTAAAAATATGTTCCTTTCCAGAATCACTTCTTTTCCACTCACTTGCATGTTCTCAAACTTTTCACAAGCTATTGTAGCCTTCATAACAAGACGTGTGGCTGAATGACAGCTTTGATATTTACAATGTAAATTATAATTGCAAAGTTTTTTGGCAAGAATTCATCGTTACCTATCTCAAGGAAAGTGTTAAACGTTCAGGAAGGCAACAGTAACCTGATTCACAAAGCAGTCATATTCAAAATAAAGAAAAAAGCCAATGGTCTGTCAGTTCTTTTTTTTTCTTTGCTTTGTTGCCTGCTCACAACAATGCTGAAATCGAAAGTGATGCTTGAAGAGGGCTCATTACATTTGAAATGGAAATCCAACTGATATTTCAAAATGCCCACCCTGTCAATGCATCCTAGAACCACGCCTGGTCTCAGTATTTATTGAGATGCATAACATGCTCTCAGCTTGTCTGTTTGAACAGAACTGGAAGCTTATTCACCCAAATTCATCAGCTCTGAGAATTTTTCTTTCCCTCGTGACTCTGATTTCAGTTTGTTTTGACATGTCTTCCCCAATAATTTATCTGCACTTAAGTGGCTGTGGTTTCACTGCACCTCCCTGAAGGCTATGGTTGACATTCTTCCGTGTTATGTAATCGAACACTGACCCAGACTCTTCCATTTCTTCTAGAATCACTTCTGGGAATCTTTACAGCTTATTATCTGTGTGTCCAAAAAATGTATGCAGATCATTCTTAGGGCTGCATTATTTAGTCCAAATTTAGCCAGGGAGATTTGTCATTTCAACTAAGACTGGCTGTATACAGATTTTTTGGTTTCAGTGTTCCATCTTTTGCTGAAATGCCACAGAACTTGGGTACAATATACACAGTCATGTAAAAATTGATCAGGAACAAGTCAACGCATACAGCGTGCTGCAGAAATGGAACTTGGAGCAACTATTTTACAAAATAGGATGATACCTTCCCCCTATGACATCCAAGTGTCTTTTAGAATCGGGAACATGCAGATCTAGGGCTGACATAAATTATGTTGTGTATGAGTGAATATCACTAAAAGAACTGACACAATACATACAACACAACTGAACCACTAGCCCTTTTACCAGCAATGAAGCATTTGCAAACAAGGCACATCCTTGTACCCCATGATGACATCAATGTGTCTAACAAGGACAGCGCCTTCACTTTATGATGGTGAATTTGTTTACATTGCCCATAAAAGAGCAAGATTAAGAGCATTACTGTTTCCAGCCCCCTATTGAGTTCCATATGTTTCTTCATGACAAGTGCAATAGCTTGTGCTGTCTCAACAGCAAGGAAAATTGAAATTTTATCTGAACCCTGTGATACAGGAAAAGGAAATAGTAACCAAATCTCTTGACAAAAGGAGCCTCGCCACTAAACAACCTTTTCACAAGACTAGCACCTCCACTGCACAAAGGGTTCAAAAGAGCACAACCCCACTATATCACCTGTCCACAAGAGCAGAACCTCTACCACACATCCAATTCACAGGACCTGCACGTCCACTTAAACATCCTGTTCATAGGGCTGCTGGGTAGCTCATCTTGCTGAGACACTGTGGGTGTGTCCTAATACTCAAAAGAATATATCCTTCTTTCACTCGCTACCACCTCATCTGTGCCCCGTGCCTCTGTGCCCTGGAAACATGTGTTGTGTTGGAGACTATTGAAGCAGCTTCAAACTGGTCTCCTCATCTCATCCTGGCAAAGGATGCATCACTTGTTTGCCTCCGTGGAAGTCTTTTCACATTTATATGTGTCATCACCGTTCTCACGCCCACTGAAAGCCTGAATCTGACACCACCCTAACTTTTGGAAGGGAAAATGGTGGAGAACTTGAATTTCCCCAATTACGTAAAATTTAATCAAATTTGTTCGTGGTTCAGTAGGTCACTATCACACACAGTATCTTATCCGGAGGCTAGATCGTCTACGACGAATAACAAAATGTCAGTCAGCTTTGTGGCTCTAATCGAACTGACAAATTCTGCTATTTAAGATGGGGAAGCAGACTTTTTATTTGTTTGCATGCATATTGTTTAAATTAACATGACTAAATATAATTAAGCATGGCAGCGACTATTTCAGTATGTGAATACTATGCACAAATACATTTATTCAACTGTTCACAAAAGACATATTTATTACCAGATTTCAGATATTACAGTGGGAAATAATTGTTTTTTTATCTGAACACTAAACATGAAACTACTTCTACTTGAAACTTACAAGCTTTAAAATGGTGTAAAGGTATATGATGTAAGGTGTAAGATCTGTGATTGGCTATCGGACTGTTTGTGGGCTCTGAAAATATATAATGCTTATGATAGGGCTATTTCATAAATAGTCAGCATCGGCTTTGATGACAGAGAAGCAGATAAATTGTCCCGATTTTCTTTATGCCACCCCATTCTCTTGTTTCCTCTACTTGCCTCTTTCCCTCCTTTCATGCACATACTTTAAGGTAGGAGACGAGTGGTAGTGGGGGAGTGTAGGAAAGGAAGTGAGGAGTAAAACGTAATGGGACGCACCCTCTTTTTAAATGTGTCCAGAGGATATGTGTGGAATACAGACAGCCAGTGCTGGCAGGAATCATCAAAAGCCAGCACATGATTGGCTATAGCATTGCTCACTGGGGGATATTTTCAGTCCACAACATTGTTCATTTCTAACTAGACTCCGCTGCCCTCTTTTGATTGATTGGGCACGTGCAGTCCACATGGGCCAGCTGCACAGCTGGGGCTCTCCTCTGACGCAATGGCTATGTGGCTGTGCCCTATCCTGATTGGACAGTGAATGTGAGCGATGTGACCAGTGAAGTACTGCAGTTGGACATTCCAGATTGCTCTCGCTAAGCATGTGTCTCCACTGATCACTCTGGAATTGCAGATCAGCATCCATGACCGTAACCTGACTTTGCCCTTCACCCTGATCTGAGCTGTAGAGAATTTGCCTGACAATTTACCTGTGCTGAGCCTTACTGATGTGCTGTCCTTCCTTCTGATTTTGCATAATTCGGTAGGCACTTCAGAGAGTACATACATAAAAAAAAAAAAAATAAATAAATAAATATAATGGCTGGCTTCAGCTTTTCTTATGTTTTGAAATAACAGATGTATATGTTGGTTTTATAGCGCATTTTAAAAAAGATATTAACTCCAGTTCCTAAATTAGTTATTGTCTCATCAGAAAATTGTTTTTGACAATAATGCACTGGCAAGAATTATTCATTATGTAATAAAATATCTATCAAAAAAGCTGAGTAATTCACTATTTCTTTCAGCCTAGATACTCATAAAGCTGCCTTGCGCTTGATTATAGTGATAATTTATTTTACCCAGGAGCGCTCTTTTCTTTTTTAATATCTTACCTTTGCTTATCAACCAATAAGTTTTTTTTTTTCTGTTCTTTTTTTTGCCACCTGTGACTTTAAATTTACATTGATCTTGTTTTTGGCTAGGCTATACTTATGATTACCCATATAAACTAAGGGATGTACTCAAACATGAGAGTCTCTTGGACCATTCAGGAAAGGCTGTTTGAAAGTTTTGGAAGTTAGCCTGTTATTCAAATTTACAGTCTGCATTGCTCTAGGCACTAAGCCCACCCCTTATGTTCAATGGTATCCTTACCCTGATGTGTGAATGTCTCACTTTCCCCCTTAGAGACATGGAACCTGAATGTATGGAGCAAAACAGTGTGTGTGTGTGTGTGTGTGTGTGTGTGCGTGCGTGCGTGTGTGTGTCTCACTCAGCCCTTTTGCTGAACACACAGTGCAAACTTAAAGTAAGAATCAGGGTCATTGGTATGATTAATGGACGCTTACCACAACAATCTGATCCAATTAAGACTTGTGCCAGCAGAAGCCTCTGCTTATTGTAAGAATAGAGAGGGGGAACAATTTCCCCAAATAATTTCAATTAGGTTTTTTTCTTCTTCAGAAACTCACCAAGGAGCATTTTAAATACTTCAATGGTGGAAGGAACAATAGTTATTGAAGTTAAATTTGAATAACTTTTGTATACATAAAAATGAACTTTCTCAAAATGATTTCACTGCATACCAAACACTCTAAGAACCTCTAGTTCTTTGATAGATGGGGGACGTGGAAATCTGCTTCACAATCTGTTCCACAAGTTCCAGTAAAGGTTCAGTAATGTTATCATTGCTTAGGGGTCATTGCTTCAGGGTGCATGTATTTGTGCATTAGCCTTGGACACACGCACTTTCCAAATATGGCCCTGATAAATACCAACCATGTGAAGCTAAGGGCATTTTTTTAGTTTTAGACTGGGTTCCAAAGTTGTGACCTGGTCTTAACATTTGAGTCAGCTTTGACTTGCAGCCACTGTTCTCTTTGCCACATTAATTATTATTATTTTTTTTTTTTCCAATATGGGAGCAGAGTTTTTGTCCTCTGACAAACTCTGTAAGTTGCTTTGTGTTGCTTTGGAAACTCCCATATCAATTTTAAGAACAGGTATTGTACTGGAACCAAAATAAAAAAATGCACCCAAGTCAGAGCTAAAAGGGCAATGAAGTTGTCCAAACACTTTTTGATTCATCCTTTGTGCCGGCATACTCATTAAAAAGAGGTTAACGTATACATTTAAGCTAGATAGATGGATAGATAGATAAAAAATATATTAGGTAAAGTGAAACTTCTGGGTGGCCTCAAACCCAATATTCATTTTCCATGATTATTTTCTGAAGCAAATTGATCGGATTCAAACACTGCATGTATAAGAGAACAGTGACATTTGCTCATACCCTGTCTCCTTTAATATAGCTGCGACCACTGACAGTGGTTCACAAACACCACTCTTGTGGACTCGCTAGGTATGCTGGCTTTCATTCCAGCTGCAATTGCATCCTGTAGCTAGCAAGCAAGCCACAAATGGTTCTTAATTAGACATTTTACATGCCAGTTGGCCATGTTATGTTACAAATATCTAAGCACACTTGGAAGAATAAAGGTTTCACATTCATATCTTAGGATATTCAATCAGCCAGACCAACTAAAGCTTCCGTTCTCTGTAATGTGCTTCAGGGAAATGCTTCCAGGACAATACAAGTTACATTTTGAATAGAATTGATTGTAGGCTGACGGGTGAAATCCATCGAGGTCCTAATTGCTGAAAGCAACACCTGCTCATTGAAACTAAACCATTTGTTGAAAATGAAGAGTTCAAAGACTAAGCAAATGACAAGTCAAAACTGCATTGTGTTGAACTGAGTTAAAAGAAAAATTACCATAGAAGTTAAGCACATGATTTTAGCAAGCTAATGTGAAAAAAAAAAAAAAAACATGATCATAGGATTAGGATGCACATTTCACATACATTTAGGACACACAAAGCCACGTTTGCAAAGCAGGCTTTTCAGCAGTCAATTAAATAAAATTACACTGGTACAAATGAATATCCAAGAGTATTTCCATTTCTCAAATGTGCAAGCTGTGGACAGCAGACCCACCGAGCAGAGGACTATTGGCTGTAGCTTCATCAAGGATGGAGGTATAGAGCTGGAGGGATTGTCCTGCTCTCATTATACACCAGCAACCCCTCGGTTCAGTCAGGCACCGCCAACAGCCATGCATGCGCTGTACTGCCCCAATGCAATGACAGCACGGCTTTGATCCTCTGTTGAGTGAAAAAAGTACATGCTTCAGAGTAGAAGACTGTGGTGTCTATAAAACAGTGTCTGTGTGTGTGTGTGTGTGTATGTACATTTGAATTACTCAACTTTTGTTCAGCCTTGACTTGGGTCTTTTGAGCTCTGGAGCTGATCTCACCCGTGCCAAGGAAGGTATTGACCCTTGCTCAGAAAGAACAGGGTGTTTCTCCCCCCCATTTCCTGTACAAGAAATGAAGCAGCTGCTTAAAGCTTTTTAGTGTGGTGACATGGTTAAAATGTCTGGCACATCCGATACATTTTTTGTAAACAACCCTAATACTTTAATCAACAAATCGCCGGAGGAAAGAAGCCAAAATTAATACTGGAGGATCTGTAAGATGTGAGCACGGCAACAGCTCAGTGATTTCAATCAATCTCCTCACAGCTTTGAAAATGAATACCTGCCGTTTCTATTGAGTCACGCTTTCAGATCTCCATGGTCCCAAGGTTAGTATCCAGCCTTCTTCTGTGGGTAGTGTATGCATTCTCCATATGTCTGTGTGGGTTTGATCATGGCTGACACTTCCTCCCACACTGCAAACACACACAAAAAAGAATACATATATATATATATATATATATATATATATGCATGCACTTTCCCTGTCTCTCATTCTCTCACACACATCTTCATACGCACCCACACCCACGCACAATTATATATATATATATATATAATTGTGCGTGGGTGTGGGTGCGTATGAAGATGTGTGTGAGAAAGTGCAAGTGTGAGACAGGCAAAGCACATTTGTATTAGTCTTTCATTATTTATGTTTATTGTCTTTATTATAAGGTCATCATATAAAAAATAAATTGTATCTCTAACATTTTGTTAATCTACATTTCTGTAATGTCTGCCCTTTGAACAAATTCTCAGTTAAGCTTAATTTCTTATTCAGTGGGCTCAATTAATTTGTTTTGGCCTCACTGAACATCTAATTGCTCTTAAAGTTGAATACCTGTCTGCATTACTAATTATTTATGGGGTTAAAAAGAAAAGGGCTAGTTTGTTAGTACTTTTACTTTAATGCTTCTTTTAGATCTAAATTCATCTGATAATCTATCTCTGAGACAAATAACCGAGAACTGATAGTTTCACTGGTTTCATGTCAAGATAAGTACCGTGTTAATTAGACATAATTTTCTGACATTTCAGTTGGAATGATAAACCACCATTCCCAGCAGTCCCGAGAGGTGTTAAACACATTCATCTAGTCTAACTAGAGATTGTAGAGGTGGTAGTTTGCAGACATAGTTGAATTTGGAAGTGGTCTTTGTCATTAATAATTTATAATATATAAGCTGAGAAAGTCCCTGAGCTGTGACAATTTAGGTTTGTGGTAACACTACTTGTCGATGCATGCCTGTCTTGACAGTCCTGGAGGGTTGCAGTGTCTGTAGGAATCTTTGGTTTCTGTGGAATCAACAGCCAATGCTAAATGTCATCAGCACATGAACTAATATATCAGGTGCAAGGATCAGTTTAAAATGAATCATCTTATATGAATCATACTATACTAAACCATGTGCTGTAACTGTTTATCTGCAGATAGGCATATTTTATGCATAGATAGTGTCCCAAAACAGTGCTTTAAAAAAAAAAAAAAAAAAAAAAATATATATATATATATATATATATAACAGCTGAACAAAGAAATGAATGTTTTCATTGGAACATTAAAAATATTTAAAATAAATTATTTATCCAATATTTATGGCTTTTATTTTTGGTATATGTTCTTACTCAACCACCTCTTCAACTCACACTGAACCCAGTTTATGACATCCAAAATAATTTTAAATTTACTAAGAGATGTATTACGTTACAACAAGTATACAATGTCTAGTCTAAATATGAATGTTTACTACCTTAAAAAACACCTAATGTTACAGACAAGTTAATGAAAGAACAAAAAAAGAAGAAAAAAAAAAACACAGCTTGTTTCTCCCTAAATAGTCACCAAAAAACTAAATGCAAAGTTCAAAAGCAAAACAAGATTCCAAATATTCAAAACAGCCATGAATGGAGATGTAAAACATCCAATGGGACAGACCCAACACCAAGCAACACCAGGCCCAGCTGCAATGTTCAGATTCACCCGATTGCAACAGCAGATACCAACCCCCTGTATTTCCACCACAACAAATGTTAACTGGTTTAAATTCTCTTAAAACTTCCCAATGACTTACTGACCAGCTGTTGAAGTATAAAAAAGTCTGCATTTCAAAATACTAGTTATCTGACAATAGATAACACACATGCATTTATCTCTTACATATTGATTATTATTGTTATTATTTTTATTATTATTATTATTGTTATTTCTTGTAGTAATACTAGCAGCAGTAGTAGTAGTGGTGGTGGTAGTAGGTATAGCATTTGCATGAGTTGAATGGCCCTGTCCATCACCACCTTTAACGTCTTCCCATTTGATGTTGTGGTAGTAGTCACAGATGTAATAGTAACAGCAGAATTAGTTGATTATAGCATATAATAGCATCTGTCCATTTTAATGCTATGAGATTTCATGCAGAGCCCTCACACACAAGGGGATAATCTGCTAAATGCTGGCTACAGAATGCATAGCTGGAACTAAAAACACAAGAAGTGCAGCATTCAATTAATTAATGCTGTAAACAGCATTGCCCGTGAGAGTAGTGAAGTGTCAGACATAAAATAAATAACCAGATAAATATGACCATAACATAAGATAATAACTATATGAAATATGGTGGAAGTGCGTTGTTAAAATAATTAATATTTTGTCACAGCTTTAAATAAGCCATTTTGGAAAATATGAGCTGCTAATCATACCGTTTTTTGCTGTGGCGTCAGTGTGAGGGCAGCTCTGGTGAGCTGGGAGGCATATGGCAGGGTTCTATCCTGTGGGTCGGGCAGGGTGATCCATCAATAGATGTCTCGTGCACAGCCTCAAAAAGCGCTTTTCTGAATTCCAGCTTCACTACATTTTATGTGTTTTTGGAATAATTATTTATTCATTAATTCAATAATTCCCTCTGTAATTTTATTTTTTATTGTATGTGCCAACCTGTTTTTCTTATTAATGCATATGACAAAAATATCTATTTCTGTACTTTGCCTTGATAATCATAACATTCATTATACCTGTGACAGGGATGGCACTAGTCATAGTGTATAAGCAGACATTTTGACATACAGTAAGTAAATAAATAAATAATAATAATAATAAAATCTGTGTTTTTAACAGTTGACAAGTCAACTTAGTAAAGCTTGGGAACAAGAAGTACAGATTGCACCCAGGGCCACAGGAGTGGAAACCCACCACTGCTGCAGAAATGGCAGCAGTCAAGGCTGGTGTGTGCTTGTCATTATGTGTCTCCTGTCAGCACTGTCAATTTGTTTATGATATGTACGTGTATAAAATCGCAAATATACTGTACAGTGTATATACCCACCAGCCACTTTATTAGGTACATCTATCAAATACCGGGTCAGGCCCCCTTTTGCCTCCAGAACATCCTGAATTCTTTGTGGCATGGATTCAACAAGATGTATGAAACATTTTGGTCCATGCTGACTTGACAGCATTTTTCATTTGCGCTAATTTTTCAGACATGCATAACTGCGAAACCCCCATGCCACCTCGTCTCAACAGTGCTTGTTTGGAATGAGATCTGGGGACTGTGCAGGCCATTGGAGTAACCTGAATTCATGTAATGTGCATGGAACCAGCCTGAGATGATGCATGCTTTGTTGCATGTTGTACTATCCTACTGGAAGTATCCATCTTAAAATGGGTAGACTCTGGCCATAAAGGGGTGCACATGGTTAACAACACTGCTTAGATTTGATGTGACATTCAAATGATGCTCACCTGGTATTTATGGGGCAGTTCACCCAAAAATAAAATAATGCTATATTTCCACTTACCTGGAGTGCTATCTATCCATCCACAGTTTCGCTGAGATCCACTGCAGCTCTAATTCAACAGACTTCAATTGGGCTGATTTTTGTGGCACTAGAAGCACAACGTAGTAGAAAAACCCCACTTCTGCTAAAGGGTGTTTTAATACATTTAGGTTTTATCATCACTCTGTTATTGGTGTTTGTCAGCATAAAAACCAGAGTCGTGTCAGTGAAAGACAGAGAAGCCATTATAAGGCTGAGCATAATAATAATAATAATAATATATATATGTATATATATATATATATATATATATATATATATATACAGTCAGAACCTTATGCTTCCCGAAATCAACTGTTTTGAACATCATTAAGGTGAAGGAAAGCACTGGTGAGCTCAGTAATTGCTAAGGGCCTGGTAGGCCAAGGAAGACCTCTAACAGACTGCAAAGGCAATCAAAAGCCTAGAATAAAAAAGCCCCCTGAAATGGGGGGCTTTGTGTAAAATTGCTGTAATCTCTACATGGTGAAACCAAAATGTATATTAAAAAATGTATTTAAAAAAAACCCTGAGAATCTGCACTTTAACCACGTGTGAATTGTTTGATTGCAAGTGAAGTGGAAGAAAGGAAAGTGAGGAGTGAAGAGGAATGGGATGCACCCCAGGAAGAAGATAACTACAAAACAACATGGCTTTGAAGAAGGTTAATGTATGATGTTTCTATCTGAATACAGACATCATCATGTAATACAAATGGTTGTTAGTAACAAAAACAAAAGCACAAATATGTCCTTCCCTGCGGAACAGTTCGAACGTGCTCAGGCTAACCAGTTACATTTTTGGCTGGACTGCAACAATGGGGCCAGCCCAACAAACGCGAATGTCTGTGACTGAGTCACTGAGTGAGGAAGTTACACCATTGGTTGGCCGGATGAAATGTTTTAGGTCCAGCCATATATACTAGTTTTGACCTGGTATTGTTGTGAATCTTGGGATCCCAAAACTACATTCATTTGTGTAGTGTGAGCAACACTACGTCAACCAGACAACAGATTACAAGAAAGCATGTCATGTAATGTGAGCGGTACAGTGATTATGGGATTTTGAAAGTTGTGTAGTGTGTGCCCGGCATAAGTTTGATCACCACTGCAGTGAAGTTAACAGTCAACAAACTACGATTTCTGTAAGAAATGTATTGTCGCGCTAATGTCCTCATGCTGCTGTTTACTTTCAAAAGCTCCATTTTGCCCTCCCTACCTAAAGTGTGTAGCCTACGGTGACCAGTGGGTGACTGGCTTCAGTGTTCGTTTAAATAATGAATATATTTTCTTGCATTTCACAAAAGCATCTGGCACACTTACACACAAACTCATTTACTTGGAAATGGCCTGTGCAGCCTAACGAACAGTGATCACAATTATATTTTTAACTGTACAAATAGGCTATTAAAGCTGTGGATAAGAAACCAGCCTCATGTGAAACATTGAATATTATATTATATCCAACATAGTTAAATAATCAAAACATGATTTAACTTTTCTATTTTGAGCTAACCGATGTAACCATAGCATCATGCTGAAACACCACCTCCTTGGCTTCAAGCAGTTAGTGCCAGCAAAAAAAAGTTAATATTATGACGCCAAATTGCCCCAAAAATAGTAACAAAATTCAGATGTGGGCAGAAACTTGGCAGATGAAATTCAATATAGGCAAATGTAAAGTTATACCTGTGGGAAATAAAAATATGAGGTATGATTACTTCATGGGAGGAATCAAATTGGAATGTTCTCAATTTGAAAAATACTCGGAAGTCATTTTTTTATCAAAGCCTTTCAGGTACAAGGTACTGGGCTGTGGCAGTAAAAAAAAACGTCAACATAATGCTGGAATATATAGCCAAAAATATTGAATATAAATCCAAGGAAGTTATACTTATCTAATACAATACATTTGTTAAACCACACTTGAAGTATTGTATGCAGTTTTACTCTAAGAATATATAGGCTCTATAAAAGGTTCAATGAAGGGCAACCAAACCGATTCCTGGTATGAAAGATTAAGCTATGAGGAAAGACAATATGCTTAATCACTTCAAGTTTAGTAAAAAAGAGCCTCAGGCGTAATTTATTAGGCTTTTAAATCCATAAAAAGGACTAACAAAGTTAACTACAGCAGATTCTTCAGGTTGAGTTACGTTAGTAGAATGAGGGGACACAAATGGAAATTAGCAATAGGTAAATTCCGCACAGCCATTAGGGAAGCATTTTTTCACACAGAGAGTAATCCTTGTGGAATATCCTGCCAGGTCATGTAGTAGAGGCATAAACTCTGTGGGTTTTCAAGACCAGGCTTGATATGAGGTTAGATACTATCTAGCAGTAGGCAAACAGAGCAGTAGGTACAATTTTGTTAGTAAAATGGTCAGCATTGTTGGGCTGTTCTCTTTGTTATATTATGTTATGTTATATTTTAATTTGGCAAAAGAAATGTGCCTCTGCCTCGTCATGGATTATTTTGGTGTGTGTGTGTGTGTGTGTGTGTGCGTGTTTCACCCACTTAATTTGGTTCATGGGAATATGTCATGCTGTTTTGAATGAAATTGCATGCCAGTACTGGATTATGATCCACTATATCCAGATGTTTGTAATTTGTCAACATTATTCAGCACCTGTGGTGTTGATATTAGTTTCTTGCATGGCCATCTGTGCCTGCCCTTTATTAATGCAAACAGCCCATATGCTGAAGCAAGTAAAGGTGTGTTACACACTGTGCGATTATTGTGCATTTTGGCTCATTCACTGTGCCAGTGAGCTCTTAAAAAAACACAAAATAACAAATTCACCAGAGTCACATTTGCTGGAAGGTTCTGTCCAGATTTTTCATTACTTTAATCTGAAACTACTTTCACAGCATTTTTCAGATACTACCTCAGTATATTCTGTGTTGTGAGCAATGTGTTCAAGTTTATGGTGTGTTCCTGGTATCATGGTTGATTAATGATGGCTTTAACTAAAGCTTTCCTTGATGAATAAACTGTGTGTGTATGTGTGTGTGTGTGTATGTGTGTGCGCGTTGAGCATGACTTTAAACACTCTTATCTGTTCCAACGTGTGTGTTTGTGTGTGTGTGTCTGTGTGTGTCGGGCATGCCTTTACACACTCTTATCTGTTCCATTTAATTTGTTTATAAATGTCAAACTCCCTTTGCTCAGAATTTCATCTGTGTGAACCAGAAAACTCCTTGATCGTAGTCCGGTTTTACTAGTAAGCTTTCAAAAGATTCAGTTTGACCTGTATATAGTGAAGTAGTTTATCTCATGGGAAGCAACAAAGAAATATGATCTGAGTAATGTTTTCATTAACAAATATCACAGCCAATCTGCCTTTGGGAGTACGTACACAATATAAAATGATCAATTACTTGCTTGTATACATTGTAATTGAGAGATTTTAATTGCAGAGATACTTCCGTGTGTATTCCCATTATATAAAAATGTAATCATTATTTGGTCGTTTCCACAAGTACTGCACACCCGTCTTCTTATTGCTCAGTAGGTTGAGATATCCATGCTGGCCTTGTAAGTGTCTCTACATTGTCGGCGGGTATATAAAGGAAACAGCAGATAATAATAAAAGAAGACGTGTGGAATCACAGGCAAAAGCCAATCAATATGAGTTATATCCATTTCTTCTCAAATGGATTTCACGGGCACAGAGGATGCGCTAAAACATGGTGACCATAGGGGACCAATAGAGTAGATTGTAATAAGAAGTAATGAGGGAGAAAAGCCAGATTTTCCCAGCGTTTGTGGAAAGCCATTTCACCCTCTCCCAAGCAGTGCATTTGTAAAGGCCTCAGCATATTTTTAGAGGGGTAAATGGTGTTGATGAATTGCTTCCTATTTATTCCTGTTCTGCTGTATATACAAGCAACTTGTGCTGAAAATGACCCCAGGAGATGGTGGTGTCTGGTTTTGCCTAAATTGGCTTCCTGCACTCATTTGTATCATGCTCGGCTCTCGGCTTATCCGTAGACCTTCGGTGATGTCAACTAAGAGATACAGATGGATAAGGAATGCACACAACACAAGATACAGTCAAGGGAAAATGTGCTTTGGTTTTAGAACCCATGTTTACATCATAGTTTATAGTAGCCTAATTTGTTAGGCTACACATTCCCTCAAGCTACAAATATTGATCTGTTTATATGGTTATTGAAGTCCAGCCTGCAGATGTGTGCGCATATGGAGCACATAGAGTTTCTTCTTTTTTTTTTTCCAAAAGATTATGAGGTTTCCTTGGGTTAAAATGTAATGAAAGCTAGGTAACCTTTGTTATGCTCGAAAACGTACAGTATATTTCCCTAAAATAGTACTTTGGAAAACATAGTTACATTGCATTTTGTGATTATAGTCATTTGAAGTTTGGATTATAGTTACAAGATTAAAAGCACAAGGTAGCATTCATGCACAGATGGAGGATATTCTAATCCACCACTGTAATCACAATACTTTACAGTACAAATGCTTTAAAGACTTACATTTTAGGCATTTGGCAGATACTTTTATCCTCAGCTACTTATATTTTTTTAAACATGCAATCCATTATACAGATAGATATTTACTGAAGCAATTCCGGTTCAAAGTACCTTGCTCAAGGGTACAACGGCAGTACCTCACCTGGGAATCTAATCTACAACATCAAGAGTTACAAGCCCATTTCCCCTAACCATTATGGCACACTGCTGTTAAATATTGAACAAGCATTGCATAGGAACGACCCCAAATGTGGACCATGTCGTACATTCTAAATGTGTAGAGTTCATGCATATACCAGCAAAAGGCATGGAAATGGCTGCACTTACATACAAATGCTATTACAGTCCATTTACGTACAATGAAGATAAATCAAACCTGTTTTATACAGTGAGCCAGAAGGGACAGCTAAATACCTAAGAAAATATATGTCTGCACTTCTACACATCATGTGTTTACTCTGAAAAATTGATTTCAAGGTTTTGTCTTCAGGTTGCATTATGTTTATCTACAACTAGTACAACCATGAATTTATTCTTAACGTAATACCATATATAAACATCACTGTGAATGAAGAAACTATCGATCCAGACATGTCACAGCACTTGTACCATTTGCTTGTTACATTACATTACATTACATTACAGGCATTCTGTTTCAAGAATTTTGGAGGGGGGGAGAAATGTAATGTATAATGACTCTAAATATGACATGAATGTTATGTAGGCATGATTGATATAGCTGTTATAATAATTACAGAAACACACCTTGTTTTAATCTGTTGCTGATTGTCTTTTAAGGTGTGAGGGAAATCACTGTCATATAGCAGATTTACCACGTGTGGGACTACAGATTATAGCTTAATATGATGCTCTTACTTAGACACAATGTGTGGAAATTCTTATTAGTGTGCACTGGCCTTGTCAAAACAAGTGGAATAAAATAAATAAAATGGTGTTTATGGTCAAGCTACTTTGCAGTCTTGAGTTGTCTTGCCTCCTTAGTAAAAGACACGGACATTATTGATTCAATATTCTCATTTTCCACTGGGGATTACAGGGTTAGACTGTCCATGAGATATTTTGCACTTTAAAATGGGAAAAGCACACACAGTCATGCTCCAATTGGTACCTTTGCAGGTGTGTCTAAGAGTGCAGTCACGGTGGTGTCCTATCTGTTTCTTAAGGACGGTGTTCTTCCAGGGCAAGTACTGCAGGAAAATACACATTTATTATTCCAGTATAAGTCATTGTACTCCTCTCAGTGGTGGTGCAGCACTTCTTTGAACCGTGACCGTTATACACTGTGTTTCAACTGATTAAATGTTTGCACAATGGCGCATTGACACGGTGGGTAGAAAAGCATTAGAATGATACTGCTGATTTAGCCGTGGTGGAGCAGACAGAGGAAGCGATGCCAAGTGAATCTTTTTTAAACAGATCAAGTCATCCGCGATTTGGGAAATTTCAGTTTGCCACGGTCTTTACGGACACATAAAGAGTGTTACATATTTTTTAAAATGTCATTTAAAAAGTAGTGTGTTCTTTTTACCTTATGACCAACATAGATTCTCCTCAGAAGTCTATATGGAGTTTTCAAAGATGCCAGGCTGAATTCAATAGCATTCTTATGCCTTGCTGTTAAACATGATAGCCAGGAGCCTGCTGTCTCATTCTTAAAATATGAAAAACGCATTCTATTTTATCTTTAATAAACTAAACGATACTGTCTTCATTACTGTTCTTGGTTTGCTTCTGGTTTGCCTGTTCGTGATCACTTTTTTTCTTGTCACTTTTGTTGTTTTTAGCATCCCACTGTTTTCCAGAGGGATTTGGACTTGATCGCCTATTAAGGAGTCATAAAATCATTTTCGGGATGTACCCATATCGGTTCAAATTCTTTCTTTCAAGAGTATTTTCCTGTCTCTGGAATTTATGCACTGTGGGATAATCTTTATGAGATAATGCATAAAGCACACTGCACAAAATAAAGATTGGTAAAATGAGACTAATCATATCATGACATTCACCTGACTGCATTTTACCTCTGATTGAGAGACAGAATCGCCCCCTGTGGAAGTAGGTCATGGAGAATCTGATACCCCCTGAAAAAAAGGCACATGGAAGATGACTACTGGAGAACAGTGAAAGTAATCATTCGCAGCCCAGCTCAACCCTGCTATAAAAGGGTAGGGAACAGTATCCTGAGGGCAGTTCTGTACATGTCTCTGAATGTTTCATTGGTAGACTGAACTAAAATACGGACTGGTTAGTGCAACAAAGAGCTGCCCTATGATTTGCTTTCAACTTGATAAGTTGGCAAGCTTGCATATAACCTGTTGGAAAGTTCTTGAATATAATATAGCTTCAAGCATCAGCTATTATGCATTTTCCCTCTGGTACTATCCTGCAAGTGCTGTGCTTGCAAATAGCATGGTAAAGAAATATAAAAAAGATTGACGTAAGTATCTTAGACAACAGCAAAAAATTAAAAGATAGGTTGGTGCAGTTTAATTGTATGTGTGGTCTGGGTACAGCATAAAAAAAATATGTATTTAGTATTGTTCCACCAGATGTTACACTTTCCATGTTTTTAGACTGTGATGCTAATCTGCTTAAAACAACCCTTCCAATATATGATATTATACAACCTAAACTGAAATAAATGGGAGGAAAAAGTTCTGTTTCTAATTAAATTGTTTTGGGCAACGTGCCTAGCTTTGAAAAAGTAGAATTTCCTTCATGCATTGAGATCCATCGTCCAGACCAATTTGACAGAATTAAAACTGATGCATGCTTCTATAGTAGTACTAAATGAATTCACAAATGAACGGATGACCAAATGACGAGAAGCATGGCCTTCTATTCTTTCGTTTAATGAAGACAATGCCATGTGGGGCTGATGCAATGAAACAAATACAGCCGATTACACAGCTACTCTCTTTCCAGGAATAAGGTCAAAATCAATACATCCTGGGTAAATTGTTCAGAAATGTCATTGCTTTGTTTGCAGCAGTGACTAGAAGAAGATGAATTACCTTCCTTCGCATTCTACATAACTTTAATATAACGCAGCTGTGAAGTTGGTTCAAACGCTGCATATTATGTTGTTTGCACATCTAGTATTGTTCTTAATTTGAGCTACAGATCGGTAACTTGACACAGTGCTGAACTAGATTGCTCATAGTCAACCAGGGCCTTGCTCAACATTGTGCACAAAAAAACTTGTTAGAACTGTTGTATGTGGATATAAATGTAAGATCATGAAAACAAGATGCAGTATATGGGATTTGCATTCAATTTCAGCATTTTGAAAATTCGATATATTTTCGCTTCTGGTCTAATGATATGAATGGATGTGAATCACAACCAATAAAATATTCCTAGCATACAAAACAATATAGGCATGAACTTTTGGAAAAAAAATATTTCCCCTCCCAGATAAACCACTGTATTGTAGAGTAGGATACACCTACAGAAAATTGACTTGCTTTCCCAAGTGTCATATGATTTCAGAATCTTTCTAGCTTATGGCTATTGTCTTTAAAAAGGGACAACTAGGTTGATGGTTAGCTTATTCAGCCAAGGCACAGTTTTGAGTGTGTGGATCAAGTGCCCTGAATGTCTGGTGTCACATCCAGATGCTGCCAGTGCAGATTGTGGCAGACGGCACTGACAACTGGTGAATGATTGACTATAGTGGGTGTGGTTTCCGTCAGCAGATTTATCCATGACTCATCACGACTTATCCATGGTTTATCCTTACCTTCTTGTGGCAGTGTCACGTCAAGTGTAGTCCTGCAATGCAATGTTTGTGCCGCTCAGCTACATATCACGTGAACTTCTGCAATGCAATGTCTGCACAGCTCACAGGACTGTCAAGGTAAAAGATACAATAGCTGGTGGAACGTGCTTGTCTCTGTTCTCCTGAATAATATGGCTAAACTCAGGAGGCTGCAGTGATGATTAGGACTTTTAATTGGGCCCTTCAATCTGGGAGGGGAAATATATATATATCAATTTGGTTCAAAAATGACAAAAATAAGAAGTACAATCTTTAATCACTCAGGTAATTACAGAATGAGGCACTTAACTTGAAATCATGTGGAGCACCAATAAACTGCAAGCCTTCTTTCTGCCAAAGACATTGCAGTCTGTGTCTATGATGTGGTCTTCAGTAAGACAGAACTAAAAAGTACAAAACAGTCAGTGCTTAACACTTGACACTTCTGCCACTAAATAATGTACATGAACTTGGTGAAACCTCGCCACACCTTTTTTTTTTATTTTTTAAAAAGATTATTTAAGGAAATTAAGGAAAGACTGCTAAACCTGTCTCATTCAGTTCTGTTGTCATTTGTGCTCTTTGATTTCTCTGATCTCTGTTCCCTCTGGTGATTTTGCCCCAACCACACTAAAGACCTGTCCAAATTTGTTTGATGCAGTGACCGTAGAGGATCAACCCTGATCAAAGTAACTGTCCGTTAAGGCTCCGACGCGGTCGACCATGTGCAGCCTAGATTTTGCAGTCACTTAGTGTCTTTAGCTGAAATGAAAAAAAGGACATTTTCAATGCATGTGTTGACTGAATCATATACTAGAATTAACTGTGAAACATTATTATGGATGGCCAGTCTATTTACCACAGGACACAGGGATGTGGTTTGCTCTACCCACTTTTCCAGCCCTGTGTCCTATACAAGGGTTCCACCTTGCCCATTCTACTTAGCTTGTATAATTGAGACTGTCAGAGGTACAGATCAGTGGCAATGCATAAATCCTGTAAAGCACTGTAAATTTCTCTAAATCACCATGGCATATGTGCAATAATGACATAATTCCTGCACCATTATGTCATGATGGGCTGTCCTTCACTGCACTGAGGTGCATCTTGGGAGAATCAGACTAAAGACTAGGGAGAAAGAAGGTAGAAATAATGAAATTATGTTTAACATTGTTTTGTAACTATTGAGTTAGACTAATGATAGGAGTTCCGGTGAGCTTTCTGATCCTGCATTTATGTGTAAAGAAAATGAGCATCATGTTTAATTGTTAGCCAAAAAAGTATGTCTGAGTGCTATGCAACACAATGCTATATCCATCACTATAGGAGCAATTTCAGTTTAGGCCAGGAGAAATTTCCAAAATAAATTTCAACATATATGAAACTGTAACATCACCCAGTTTTTCCACATGCATATGGTATGCATGAACATACAGAATTCATATTCAATATGTGTCATGCTGTCAAATACAGCGCTCAGCCATCTCACAAAATTTGCAGTAGCACTAAAGTGATAAATTATTGACTTGCACTGTTTCTGTGGGGTTTCAACACTCAAACCTGGATCCAGTTGTAAATCTCCATGACGTCTGTGAGGAAAAATGAAGTCAACCCAGGTTCTCACCTTGATCATGGAAAAGAATAGCATACATGTGCAAAGCAAAATACTTTAAAATTTCAGCTGTAGACTTCCAACTCAAGTATTACTTTAGACGCCACACTACAGGTAACTTGTCATAAACAGGCCAATGTCTGGCTGGCTTGTCGGGAGGTGTGTTCATTTGTGTTTCGGAAAATTACAGCTTATCCCTGTAGTGTACACTGTTATTGTACATAGGTATACTGACAATTTAGTGGTTTTATGCAAGTTTGGGTTCTGTAAAAAGTAAATTATACCATCTTTAAATGCAGTATGCCACTCTGATGCTATTACAGCCCTACAAATCGAGCACTTCTGGTCTGTGGTCTTTCTCTCCATTGTCTGCCCATATTTCACTCACCAGTCCACTCCTGCTGAACACCATTGGGGTATTAGGATCTCGCATACATTGTATCATCCCACAGCTTTACAGTCCATTTAACTTCATTAGCCTGACCAGACAGGACGCTCTGCTCTGCTGCCAAACTTCTGCCCAAACTTCTTCAGCTTTGGTTGTTCATAGGTGCTTCTGAGGTAAATATTCCCTTGCAGTTATCTTTCAGAGTGCTTCCTTTCAGCTTATCTCCAATGACACTATACCCCACCCCACAAAGGAAAACAAAACAAAAAAAAAACTCTGTGAAGTTCTCGTTGTGACGCATCACCTTTAAAGTCTGATAAATTTGAATTTCGTTGACATCAGGGGGCCAAGAGAGAAAATTTTTCCACCTTTTTTCTCGCCTTTATTTTATTTTGTTTCTTATCATGTTTAAGTGTAAGGTGTTCCTTCAGGAAGTCACTTGGTGTAGGCCAGAGGTTTTGAACACTTTTTTTCTCTATTAAAACACTATAACCTCTGGTGCTTTCTTCTGTATTATTTTTATTTTTTATTCACCACCTATCTAAATGAAATATGCACTGGAGGATTCATTTGATTCCCCAGAAGTCCTGTCTCAGATTAAATAGCATTTAAACATTCATTAAAGATAAATAACATTTATTATTAGCTCCAATTTAATTTGGAATTAAACATTGTTAGGAAAAAAATAAAAGTGGTCCAAAGCAGATAAGTAATTTGTGTTTTCATAAATCTGATATTGCATTCAGGCAGCAGTGACACGGAGGTTGCGTACTAACCAATCAAGGTGTATAATAATATAGGAGTAACATTAATCAATTAGGCTAATGCAAGCCTGATTGACAATGCCAATCACACCCAGAAAGATTTCTTTTCTGAGGCAGTAATTAAGCATTATCATATGAAGCTGTTGTAATCTAGTATTCACTCATTAATGGTTGAAACATAGTACTCTAAACATCATAAAACAATAAGTGCAGTACTGATATGTAAAGACTTTAATTGGAATACATTGTCATGAGTTGTCAATCCTTTCGCTTGTTTTAGGGTTGATTTTTCCTCACCTCCTTTATTTATTTATAAAAAAAATAAAAATCTAACATTGGATTGTATCTAATTTAACCTTCAATGTGAGCCTGTCCTGAGTTAAACACTAGTGAATGTTTTTTTTTTTTTTTTTTTCCAGCATGAAATGTGATTACTTTTCATGTAGTGATGCTAACATAAGAAAAAGTTAAACAATGCCCTTTTAAATATTTTTATAAAAGTGGTACACCATCAATGTTCAAAGATTGTCTTATGAGTCTTTTTTGATTCTGCAGTTATGAAATCAAAAGTCATACTCAAAGTTAAGTGCCATGTATCTATTACAGAAAAAAAAATTAATAATGTAGTAAAACAATAGTGGTGTAGACTGAGAAAATACAGTCTCTCTGGACCGTGAAGTAGGAAAACAGTTATTCGTCAGTTTATTGACAAGTTACAGGTTGTTTCCACATGATAGCGATTGATTTAGGGTTTAAAATTCAATGGGTGTGTCATTCTTGACCCAGTGAACATGGGCTGCATGCATAATCTGAAGACAATAGATTGCAAGTTCCTTTCTTACCTTAAAGTAAGTCACATTCCTACACACACACACACACACACACATAAAGGTAGTACTCAAAAGGTGGAAACACCAATATATAAAGTGGCTTAAGAGGACATTTGGCCACTTTTTGTTGCCAGGACAACTTGTGTTGTTCTGGCACTAATGCACAGGAATCACAATCCAGGAGTATAGAGTCGTTATCCTCAGTAAATCACCTTTTTTCTTTCATGAGTACAAATATGACATTACTTTTGATACTGTTCCTCACAAGCAACTCATGCAACATGTTCCCCAACATTTATCCCCTTTTAATATTGTTGAAGTTCTTGTATTTTAGCCATGGTATCCATAAATATTTAGTCAGGCCTACCTTTATTCTATCATTTTCCTATGCTGACCAAATAAATAAATAAACCATTACCTTTAAAAATCCAAATAAAACAATGTCTTTTTCCTAACATGTAAATATCTACAGCCAGATAAATATGTGCGTACACAACTGAATTTGGAGCTGTACAGCAATATTTGTAATGTGTGTTTTGGTTATGACATTTCATTGCTCCAACAGTCAGCACAACAGAAGTAAAAAAAATAAAAATAGGGCAATTGATAAACTCTCTGGACATTGTCCCGATCTGTAGTCCATGGAAATGAATGAATGAATGAACTCCACGGTGTGAAGTAATTCTTACTGCAACATGAATGGCCCCTTGCTGATTCCATGGTTTTGGCTAATCCCTTCTTTTGGTCTGGCATCATTAGACTATGCTAACCAAATCTATAGACACAGCAAAGAAGCCAACAATAACAAATAGGCCTCTTCACGAGTATGAAAATGTGTGAGAAAATAACATCTCCATTCCCAATGAAAAAGCCCCTGCTGCATTGCTTACGTAAATGAGATGTCATCATTATAGGTATAGATTACTGTTGGGCTAAATTACATAAATCTTGTTGGACCCCTGCTAAGCTCACTTGACTGAATGCTCAATCTTTCTACTTTACCAGAGGAAATGAAAAAAAGGTCATTTTAGGTTTTGCTGAGAAAATTAGTATATGTGAAAAATTGTGCAAGAGGATACTAATTAGTGCAAAATGACACTTGGGGTTCAAGCAGAAGGCAGTGATGAAGCAGCCTGATTGGCCATTGGGGAATTATACCGTGTGTGTGTGTGTGTGTGTGTGTGCTTTCAGCACTCGGTCTTGTATGTGTGGGTGTTTACAACACGACTGGAAGAAAAAAAAAGGTTTAAGAGAAATCCAAGGCTGCCTGGCACAGAAAAAAGAGACATAATGTTACTAAAGTTTGTATGAATTATTGATGTGTAACATACCTTGGAAAAAATAAAATAAAATAACCCCAAATTTTATTGTTATTGTTTAACATGTGTGTACCCATATTCTCCTTAAACAGTACACTCCCCTCCAAGTTAGTTAACATAATCAGGTTACTGAGCTGATTGTGTGGGTTATTGTTTAATTTAATGCCATAAGCTGTTTCTTCTTTCTGACTTCGATGAACAACAGTTTATTTATTAACTTATTGCAGGCTCAGTCAGCTCCAATGGGGTGTAGGCCTAATTATATTTATTAATTACTTAATTATAATTAGGCTCAAATTAGTGCAATAAAAATGGCATTCATTAACTTGTGTTATGCATTCTCGCCATACGGTGATAAAATACTTTTTTGATAATGTACTGTGCCTTCAGGGCAGAGTGGGAATACCAAGCTAGGCAAGAACATTCCTTTTAGGCTTTTAGGCCTTAGTATGGTTCAGTCATAACATTATGCCTTGTGCGCCTGTTCACTGTGACCTAATAAAAAAAAAATACTGAGAGAGAATGCCATGCACTTGCTTTACTCTGACCTGGAGTCCCATGCAATAAACTCCTTTCAAGAAAATCTATTTAAATGTGCCCTTTCATTTTTACTCACTCTTTCTTTCAGCCATTCATTCACTCACTAATGGGGGGAAATTAAGAATGCACAAGACAGACACAAATAATCAGAGGTAGGAAGCAATGCCTGGCAATTACTACTATTACAGTATATTTTGGAGGGATTTCTACTTTCCTAAGCGTTTTCTATAGATGATATTTTTTATCAAGTAAATACTTTAGGAAAAATGTTACTGCTGCATTTTCCAGTTCTCTTAATTGTGTCCTCTCTCTTGTGCATAGATAAGAGCTTTGCTTTGAGCAGGTACATGTGTTTTCGAAATGCAGAGCTATGACTGCTCATCAATAGTAAATTTTATATAATTTATCCAATTTTAGTTCAGCTAGCATGTTAAGTTGATATTTCTTTGTAAGACACATTCATTCAAATAAATAACCTGGATTTAATATATAGCATCCTCCAAGTAAACATTAACTTAACATGTTACCTGAAACAAAACCATAAAAACGAACTAACTGGTTTGGACCAGTCAACTCCAGTTGGAAAATCAGGATGCACGTGATCACAATAGCTCAAGATACAGAGTTAAGTGAAGACATTCATTTCACCTAATAAATTCTTAAATGATGCTGGCAGATGAAAATTAGCGTTCTCTTAAAAAATTGCTTTTATCGGCCACAAATTCAAGGTACACTGCTATAACACCTACACCGCTGTAAAGCTTTGACACTTAACACTTAGATGCATAAAACCCCATTTCAATAAGTAAAACCACTAGAGATTGAGACTTGGTCTGGGGCCATTTTTCATGATTTGGGCTTGGCACTTTAGTTCCAGTGATGGCATAAAATGATAGTCTAGATGACTCTGTACTTCCCCGAAAGTTTGTGGAAGGTCATTTCTTGTTTCAGCAGGACAATGCCCCTGGGCACATAGCAAGGTCCATATAGGTGGTTTTGTTGAGTACGGTGCGGAAGAAATTAACTGGCCTCCACAGACCCTTGACCTCAACCCCATCCAACAGCTTTGGGATCAATTGGAAAGCTAAAATCTATGTATATGTATATGGTACAGTGATCACTGTTGTGTTCTTCAAGCTCATTTACATTGCTTTCAAATGTAGTTTACAGTTTAATTGTTGCTGAAACTACTGCTTAGCTATTCTGCTGCGTTCCCACCAAGCGGCAACAGTCCATCTCAGTTTTTGATTTCCAGTGAACTCTACTATATGAATCAGAATCCCCACATAAACTATTAGAAAGGCAATGAAGACAATGTAATCAATAAGATATGAGCATTAATTTACTGATTCAGTATATGTATTGATATAGGGGACAACAGGACAATTTAAGATCAGCTGAATTGAGGTAGGTGGACTTGATTCCACCTCAATACATCCTTTTTTGCAAGTCCAGCTTTCAGTGCATCCTGGCAACCATACAGGGTGAATGATACAGAATAGTAGAATGCAGGAGCACAATGCATATGCAATGGTCAACAGCTTGAGTAGTCAAACACGGAACACTGAACTATGCGGTTGTTCCCTGCACTTGGACCGGTACTTCTCTCTAGGGGTTTCGTCATACTTGTTCCTGGTTATGGTTATACACTTTGTTGTACGTCGCTCTGGATAAGAGCGTCTGCCAAATGCTTGTAATGTAATGTAATGTAACGTAATGTAATGGAAGGTATGGGTTAAAAAAAAAAAATACAAAAAAGAATACCCTAATGCATATAGAAGCAGAGTAGAGGTGACGTGATGTGATAATTGCAGGTTTTTATCAGGCAAAACCATCTTCCTTGCTACCTGAAGCAGTCAAAATAGATTTCCTCTACTCTATTTTATCTGTTGATAAGCATCTGGAAAATTATTTATTTATGTGTGGATTTACAACGTAATTCTTACAAACACTTTATTTTCCAAAATTGTGTTTTTTTAGCAGCTGTGCTGAGACATACTCTTTTGAATAGTTTTATAATAAATGACAAATAATTAGCATTGGCTTAATGCTAATCTTTTTCTATGTGCTTTATATTGATAAAGCATAATTGCATTTGTTACACTCTGTGTCTTCTGGGTTTGGTTGGCTGCGATGGACCCCTTGGCTGTGGAGAATCACAAGTGCACCTATTAAATGTGAATATTTATTGTTTCACTAAAACAGTCTGGTAAACTCAAGAGGTAGTACAGTTTATAAAAAAAGTTTGTACTGCTACAAATGACAATAAAAAGGTAAAAATATAAAATAGAATATCAATACTTTACATTTATATCCAGCTTTGATGAAAAAGCTGCCCAGTTTGCTACTTTTCCTGACAACACAATTTGCCCTAAGAGAGGCTTTTTCAGGTGCCATACATGCACATGTGGTGACTGCATCCCCTGGACAGTTATATCAGACATCACAAAACTAGCAGTTTGCATATGCCCTTGATAGTCGTATTAAAGGGAAAGAAAATGACCAATCTGATAAGCCGCACCAGACCTCCACCACACTCACAGGTAATGTATTATTCTTAAGCCAGCCTCTTTTACAACTGCTCAGTACATGTGCTACCGCCTATAGTCACACAATTACCAAAATTGAGCCGGACACCGTTTTGTCAATACATCTTGATTCATTGCACCTTGATTCAAAAATTGGGCTGCTTGTGCTTTTCTGTTTCCTGAAGAGATGAAGTGGTTCAAACAAGAATGTGTTACATAAGTGTAATCCTTATACACATACTTAATATTGCTCATTTTTTAAATGAGCTAGTTTAACTAATCTAACCTAACAGTTTAAATGATATCCATTATACCAGCGGTTCTCATATTTGGTTCTTGGGACCCCTGTGTATGCTGATTTTCATTCCAACAACAATTCCAATCCCATAATTTTAACAAGCCCTTGTGTTTTCTTAATCATAAGGTTTTCATGTTTTGAGGAATTGTTTACCTTAGTAAGGTATTTTTTAAACATTTTAGCAGATCAAATTAAAGACTAAGGTGAATCAATAGGCTCCCAATTGGTGAAAGTGTGTATACCTGGCCACTAAAACTAACCATTAGGTAGATAATGAGGAATTCAAAAGACAAAGCTAATGATCATCAGACAAACCTGTATTGTATTAGTGTTCACCAATGTGTTCAACAACCTTAGTTGAGCAATTGATTGGCTGTAACAAAAACCATGCATACACAAGTTTGGGAACCACTGGTATAACGGATATCATTAGTTAACCTAATTGGATTAACTGATAGGTATCAGCTTTTGAGATCAGTATGAAATTAATTTGAGTGTGTGTGAGCATGTGTGTGCCACAGCGTTCATGCTTGAGTGCACATCTGTTGACTCACCAATATAATATAGCAACCTTTTCTTTAACCACTACACCATTTGTACTGCTGATAACTGGTTCTTGATAGCATACTGTAGAGATAGAAGGGATCATTGCTCACAAAGTTGGTTGGGGGGAAAAGCATTGTAAGACAGACCATTCAGCTATAGCTAGAGAGTGCTGTGGAAAATGTGTGAAATCGTCTTGTAGAATGTTTGGCAGTTCCCTACAAAAAGGTTATAAAAGTATGCCTTAAGTGTACTTTTCTGAACTAAATCCCAGGTAGTTTACTCAAAGTGCACTTTCACTAAAATATTTATAGTAAATATTTAATTAAAAATGTGAATTAAAATATGAAGGGCCATATTTACTAAGAAAGGTACAAATTACTGTCAGTGCCTCAAAATTGTGTCTTGCAACATGCTTAAATTTAGCAGGGTATTTACTAACACTGGTTATGTAAATGAACACCACTGCAGCGAGTTCATTTAAAGGCACTGCCGGTATTTAAGATGTGTCTTGCGCATGGCAGTAAAGCAACGCTGCTCTACAGCTCTGTCTCTGGTGAAGTTGGGTTTTGGACAGGTGTCAGGATCCATGGATGCAATGGATAGGCATTGTCACTTTTAAATGTCAAGACTAAGGATGAAAACAATATTTTGATTTGTAGACACACTTCCGATGTTAAAATTAAATCATTAAAAATTGATTTTTATTTTTTCTATTCTCAAATCATTCAAAATAATAGATCACCAATGTTACCTATGTAACTGCTAAATGGGTAATAGAGGGAATGGGTGTGTCATTCATTTCAGTGTTGCTGACTTTTCAGTCAGTTGAAAAGATGGCCAGCTTGCAAGTGTGCTGTGTGTGGAATGATTTTGAAAAGCTTAATGAAAATACTGCTCAGTGCAAATTATATGCTGCCAAATTTTCACACCACGTGTCAAAATCTATGACATTAACCCTGCTAATAACCAAATATCCAAGGCCAAGGGATCACAGCAAACAAGCCCCCAACTTCTTAGTGAGACCTCGTCAATGTGACAGCTGTCCAGCTGAGACCACATCAGATTTAATTGCTAAAATGGTAACAAAAGACATGCTCACATAAGCATGGTAAAAGGTGAAGGGCTATGGGACCTACTGGCATTTATTGAGCCCTGTGCGATGTCCTGTTGCCCGAAAAACCATCACAACTCAACGTGAATGTAGTAAAGCAGTCCTCTCTCTCCTTACTACTCCAGCTTTGGCAATGTTGTGATAACTATATATGTTTTTTATTTTATTTCATTGGTTTATTTTTCAGGGACAATGCACACCAATCAACAGTCAAACTGTAAATGAGCCAGAGTCAGCCTGAAAGGCTAGTTTTCATCTGCTGTCCCTGGCCTAAAATTTAAAATAAAATAGAATTAAAATGCATGTGTGGATAGCACTAACCAAACTGAGTCTTACATGACTGCAACTTACCATTTCATTGGACATTTGGTCAAGTGTTAACCTGTGCAGTGAGCGAAGCAGCATACAATCATTCTGAAAGAAATATAGCAATTCTTTAAACAAAAAAAAAATCTTGATGATGCACTCTGATTCAATTAGTGGCACATGTTTAGTGTCAGTATCCTACATAAAACATTTAAAAAGCGATTAGTCTGTTTCAGACAGCAACTAGTCAATGGTTAGAAATGTGTCGTTCACTTCCCTTGTTAACACGTCTCATTAATAAAAACTTCAGAGCATGGTTTTAATATTTCAAGCTGTTTAATTCCATACCCAGTTTCCAACCATCTCCAGAGTCACCATCTCAGCTTCCTTAAGATGAAGGAGTCATGTTTTTAAAAGATTTGAAAACATTGTTTAATTTTGTATACTTTTATCTCCACACAATATTGAAAATATTTCAATATAACCTACTGTACATACAATTTGCATAACATGTATTTGGTTCAAAATGTGTACTGTTATCAAGCCTCTCATAATGGAAATGTCATGTACAAACTGAGTTTCTATTTCAAAATTAAAATTAATTCTAAATGTTGGCCAAATCTGAGGAGCTCAAAGCTCTTACTGTTAGAAAGAGATAACAGGAACAAGTGGTAGCTTTATCACAGTACTTTTAGCTTGGTACAGTACTTTTAGTGGGTAGCTTCATCACAGCTATTTAACAGTACTTTTGCTTTTCTCTGGTGAGAGTACTTGTGTGTTACAACCATCCTCTATCTCAACTCACTTTCCCTTCACTTTCCTCCATTTGTGTTCAGGAGATCTAGTTGAATGTATTCATTTTTCCAAAGCAATGCTACCCCATGTTTCCTACCCGGCTCATGCACTGTAACTTGGCCTTTTTTCACTTTGCACTCAACAGAATGCAGTGTCAGTTCTATGTAGTCATGGGGTGTGGTAAATCCTGCCAATCTGTAAGCTGGTGGACAGCAGGTCTGCTCTCATAATCAAACTTTTAACAGGTTTGTGGCTCGGGTTGTGTATTAGAGATGATGGACTACAGGCCGATTAATACAGCAAAGGAAATAGCACAGCAGCAGCAAAAATCTAATCCTCCTTCATTACAGCTCTACCTGTACATTAGGGCTAAAATACTCTGATGAGAAAATATTTATAATGCCATTATTATTATTATTATTTATTTTTTTTGGAATATCTCAAACTGAAACTCAAAGCCATGCCATATTACATTATGTGCATTGTGCACAGAGTAAATTACATAAATATTTAAAAACTTGTGCTGGGAATCCTCCTAAAGCTCACAACATACTTCATTTCAGACACTTTTGTTTTCAAATATCTGCCATTCTTTCTGTGCATTTATGTTCCCAAAATTACATTTTCTGTACTTTTAATTAGAACAGAAATACTTGGAGCAATTCACTATGAAATAAATGAAAGACAACTACCAATTAATATGCCCCCCCCCCTCTCTCTCTCCTCTCTCCCTCTCTCTCTCTTATCCCCTGTGGGTCTTGATTGGCAGGTGGAGATAAAATAATTGCCTTGCTTTGCCAGAAAGTCTTCCACCACTGTTACATAAAATGTTAGATATTTCCCTGCATAAAAATTCATCTGTATAATGAGAAAGTGAAAGAAAGAGCTGTAAACAACACACACACACACGCACAAACACACACACTGATTTAAACAAATATCTACAAAAGGTACGCTAGCCCAAAATAATAGGCTGCTGTGGTGAGGTTTTAAAAAAAGTATAATTCAACTGAACAACTCTCAAGCAAAACTGGGGTGGAAAATGTTGGACTCACTTGTCTTGATCCAAAATAACGGGGCACGCCTCATATTTTACCACATTTATTTGTTTTAGATTTGCTGAAATGTTTGCTGCCATTCCTGTCTGTTTAATTGGTCTGATATGCAATCACATCACCCAAGTTTGTCCTAGAGGTCACAGTTACTGTTAAGGCCAGTTTATAGTTAGGCAACGTATGATTGATTGGTCGGTGAATATAGTTACATTGTCACCAACATTCCATTATCGCGCGGCTGATATTGGATGCTGTCGCTTATAAAATGTAAACAAGTAATAATAAGCATGCATTGCCAAAGTATAGCAGCCTATAGGCACAGGAACATGGTAATTGTTTTTGGATACTCTCAACACATATTATTATATTATTATTTTAAAGTTAGGCTAGCCAAAGACTTTACACTTCGCTAAAGACAATACCGGGAGATGATCGCGTTCTATAATGATATTGTCATAACAGCTGAGCCAGTGATGGGGTCAAAGTTCAAGACAATTTAAGTCTCAGCGATGGGCACAATCATGACAGTGACGACAACAAATCATCCATCTAAAAGTCATTGCGACTGACTATCATAAGTAATAATCCCTGGTGGCAATGATCATACTATAAACTGGCCATTATAGAAGCTTTTTTTTTTTTTTTTACCCCCCTTCCAGGATTTCATTCAGAATTGTATCTGCACATACTTTCCCATTGATTTGAGAAGTCTTGACTGAACTTCCATTCTCTGCAAGAGTATCAGATCCAACAACCTGCTCAATAGTTGAAGACATGCATGTTTTATACGAGAACGCAGGTTGAATGATAGAATTATTTTCCGAATTAAAACTTCCAGCTCATTATAGTCTGTCATACGTTTTATGATTAGAGACACTCAGCAGAAACCTTTACCGAAGGCAAATTTGAAGGCATATTTATGGATGGAATTCATAATGCATTTTAGAGAATAAACTCTCCAGGAGAACAAGAAAAAGAAGAGAATGATAAATTGAAAATAATGAGAAGCTTAGAGAGAGTTGATCACATCATAAAATAAGGTTTTGAGGCAAATATGATCAGTAGGAATGAAGGGTCCAATGAGGACAATAGAGCAATGGAGAGATGCATTTACTAGGAAGTGTAAGTGAGAAAAGGCAAGGCACTCAGAGGTCAAGTCATGCAGTGGAATTCTACTGGGAAGACAGTGAGCAGATATCATTAATCATCAGAGCAAGATGAAAAATAAAGAACAAATAAAAAAAAGCATAAAAAACTAAACTTATGGAATGAACGTGACTTTCAAACCAACTAAATGACCTGCATGTAATCTGAGAGGGGTGTTTTCCTTTTTCTACATTTGTGAAGAACAACCAACATAACAACCAACATAATGATCTTAAGATGTACACAAAGAGTTACCAACAATATAAAATGTACTGGTATAATAATGTGTATATTACTGCTGTTAAAAGCAATTCTATTTAAATGGAAAGGCAAAGGTGGCACGGTGGTGCAGTGGGTAGCACTGTCGCCTTACAGCTAGAAGGTCCTGTGTTGCAAGTAGGCTAATTGCAGACTCTAAATTGCCCGTAGGTATGAGTGAATGATGTATGTGCCCTGCAATAGATTGGCGGCCTGTCGAGGGTGTATTCTTCCTGCCCAATGCATGCTGAGGTTGCAGCACCCCCCGCGACCCTGCCCAGAAAAAGCGGGTATAGATGGATGGACAGATGGGTGGATATAAAGTGTTCATATTATCACTAAATCAACTGAAATTTACACGTGCAGAACTTGTTGCTTCTGCAGGGATGATGTTGCATCCTGCAGCATATGATCACATGCAAAGTCACGAGCCTGTACGTGGTTTATACGCTGCTTTCAGTGGTCCCATAATGAAAGCTGACTTTATGCCCTTTGCCTTCAGGTGTCACGAGCTCATGACATGCTGTCCATCATAGAGCTGGTTTGACTGATAACAGGCTGCCAAAAAACAATCTTTCCAAATGGCACATTTTTACCACCTATGGGGAAGAATGGAAGAAAATCTAATGCCTCTCAACATTTATACTCTAGTGTAATGGACAATTTCAGCACAGTTTGAAAGGTTGTAACTATACTGTTCAGCTCTGGTATGAATAGCAATAAAAAAAGCTAATAGAACTGGCAGTTCCTTGAAAAAAAAAGAAAAGAAAGGAAAACTTGAAAATAATTACTGAAAAAATATGTGAAGTTCCCCCTCTGTTAAAAGCCAGTCATATAATTTGTGAAATGGTTTTTTTTAACAAGCGATCAGTCGATAAGTGCCATACATCATTTTCTTTGAAGAGTCTTTCAGTGAATAGTGCCCCTTAAAATGAAAGCCATTTTACACCATATTTTGAATAAGAGAATAGCATATATAAAAAAGTAATTCATACTTTAAGGTGATTTACTTTCTCCTTACTTGTCTTAACAAAACTGCAATAGACTCTTGAAGTATTCATGTTCATGTGTCTTTTAGTCAATAAACACTGCCAGATCAGTCAGCACAACCTGCATGCTGACCAGGTCCCTGGTTTTTAATTGGCTAAAAAGAGGCCATGCTTAATGTCATGGCCACCCTCTTATTTACTCTGTCTATTTGGTTCTTCGTGGCAGATTTTAAAATACATCCTACAGTGTTCACTCATTTAAAGGCTGGCTTAAATTGGCTGGATATCTCCATGAAAGGAATTTACCTTCCCATGTGGCTTGAGATGAGAACAAGATGTCTGCCCAACAATAAATTCCCCTACCACAAGCTCTAAGACCTGTACCATCTACCTATACCCAAATTCACTCTTTCTTTTATGACCAATTAAAGGCAAATAACCTGGTTCATAGTACTTCAAACATGAAAAATATGCTTTGTCGCAGCAAAGGACTCTTGTCATTTATTTAATCAGCATATAATCAGGTCTGGGATAATGGCCTTTCTTCAGCAGCTGCTGTCGTATGGCACATGACAGCTGTGCATTAGTCATCTGTACATGTGTCCAAGTCCTATGATAATGATTGTTTTTTTTTTATTTTTTTTATTTTTTAAATTTTTTATGTGAGGCAAAGGATGCCATACCTCTAAGAGTTTTCAAGACATGATGATAGAATATTAGATTAAAAAAAAGATAAATTTGGAAAGTTTAACACGACACAAATTGCATGTCAGAAATATATTGTTAATACTTCATGAGTAATGCATGCATTAGAATAAAATTGAATATGGAAATTGTAGCTCTTGTGGCTCCCTCCCCAACCACTGAATTTTATGAAGCACCAGCCACCAAATGTGTGTATATATATATATTTGTATGAATGTATAACGTCTGTAATGACTGACATGTATTTACATGATTACTGCCAGGTCTTCTTTGTTTTTCTCTATAGATTTGTGTTTGTAAACAGTATCATAATTACTTGTATACAGATCAGAATGCGTGTGTCAAGGTTACAAATGGAAGAGCATCTTTGCACTTTGTAGAGCTTTCTTCATATGGGTTTGCACTGCTCCCACACATCAACACATACTTAATTAATATTTAATCATTTATATTTGTGTTGGTGTGTAAAATTATAGTAATTACTCATCACAAATAGAAACACAGACCTGTATCAATTATGGGTTTTTGACCAAAACTGAGGAACTGATCAGGAACATTTGCTTGACTATTGTAGGTATGAAGTAATGTAGCTAAAACATAATGAGATTGTGTCACTTGTCACTGTAGTGTGATGGTTTGGTTTGAGGGGGAGGAGGGAATTAGTAAGGCTATCCATTATGAATTGCAGTCATCTGACGTAGATCCAACTGAGTGCTGTCAAGGGAAGTGAAACCAAGGTAGCATAACACTGGGAGCACATGAGCACAGAGAAACCATTGGGTGCACCACTACAAGAAGGCCTGTCAATGAGATTTGAGTATGTTATTAAAATAAAGGGAATATACGGCATATTAGACATGTCTTTAGGATGTGTGTGTGTTAGCTTAATTACATTGTTATAATCTCCATAGTTACTGTTGGTTGTCTGTAGTCCCTTAGTACTAAATTAGAGATTACTTACAGTAAGGGTAGCACTGTCGCCTCACAGCAATAAGGTTCTGGGTTTGAAACCTGGCCTGGGCCTTCATGTGTGGATTTTGCATGTTCTGCCCATGTCTGCGTGGATGTCCTCCGGGTACTCCGGTTTCCTCTCACAGTCCAAAGATATGCAGGTAGGCTAATTTGAGACTCTAAATTATCCATAGGTATGAGTGTGTGAGTGAATGGTGTGTCTGCCCAATGATGCTGGAACGTGCTGGAATGGGCTCCAGCACCCCCATGACACTGACCAGGAGGTAAGCAGGTATAGATACTGGATGGATGGATAGATGGATATTTATAATAAACTAAATAACTAAATTCAAAGCTTAACATTATGGTATGAAACCAGTGTGCGTGCACACACACACACACACACACTGAATTATATTTGACCAAAAAAGTAGCCTTAAAGTGTATCAAGTCTTTAACACCCAGTGGCAATGCATTGACTGTAAACTGCATTGTGCAACATTGCGATTGATTGTGCTGTGGCTGCAGCTCTTTTTCTGGCTCTGTTACAAGCTGCTGCTGATGGCCTACTGCTGTTAGAAGTGACAGAATTTCCCCTCCGTCCCGGGCAGACCTCCTGTGGATCGCCTCTGCATTAGTCCCCGGGGGGGCGTGGAGGACTGTTCTCCTCGTCGTCCGTGTGTTTGCGTTCCCCTGCCTTGTTTTTGTCTCACCCTATGTATTACGTGGCATTAAGTGTCAAAATGTTTCATTTCTCTGCCCCACAGGAAATAAAGATCCAAAATGACAACACGGGAGGAAAATGTTTCGAATGAAGACATGCCAGAGGGACTCAGCTTGAGTTTTCCATGCGTCCATAAAAGTCAGAGCAGTATGGGAACTACGAGGCCCAGCTTTGTATCGGATATCACGCTGCGTCTGAAA